>NC_089507.1:185686862-185993314 GCF_036850995.1 Saccopteryx leptura
CCTCTCTCCTCTTTTTTCAGTGCCCCCTCCATCCCAACCTTTCTGTACATTGGAAAAACAGTTATTGGGCGTAACCATTGGTTTTTCATTGGAACCATTTGGGTATGTTCCTGAGTGTCTACTTAGATTTTGTTTTGCCACTCTGTCACTTATCTTCTTATTAACAGTCGAATCTAAGGATTTCAATATGTATTGCTTTGAGTTTTTCGTGTTGGAATGATTAGAAGAACAGAAACAAAAAATAGGGAATAGGAAACTAATGAGCAGGCACTTGTTCAAGGAATCCATTACTAGCTGGCTGAGATCTTTAAGAAGTTGGCTATGGAAGGAGATGAAGTGACTGATCATAATGGTAACTGCTTGCTATGATGTGTTAGAAAATAGGGCGGTTAATTATCCTGCATGCTATTTGAAAGCTAGCAGTATTCTTTTATTTACTTTGTTATGTTGAAATGTGCAGTTTGGGGCTTAAAAATTACTTCTGGGACATCACAGTACTTAACACAATAAAAATGATTTTGAGGGTCAGGTATATATTTCTTTTGCATCAAGGCTTAGAAATTTAAGCACATTTCATTGTTTTGGTGCATCTTTAGATGTACCTACTCATTTTGAATTATGCCAGGTGTTACAGTAGGCGAGAATACCATATCTGAAGACATTCACGTAGACTTTGATTCTTAACCAAATTCCATAGATCTTGTGATGTAAACTGAGACCCATGTTGACCTAAGTTATATCTTAATATTTTCCACTGGGAAAGAAACATTTTTTACTTGTTATGTTGCATTTTACTTAACTCGTTATTGCAAGTGAAATGGTAACATTTCAAATTGTAAAATTTCTAACGTGGGAAAACTTTTAAAGAATTTTTTTTGGCATATAATCATATTATTATTTTGAAAAATCTAGAATTATATCTATATGCAAAATCTTTTTCAGATGCCTTACTATATTACTTTATTGAATATGTAGGAGGAGATGACACTGGGAATTCTTAAAAGAATAATTTTTCTGTTGTTAGCTTTTTAGTTGGAGAAGGAGCCTACAGATGGGCAGTAGATCATGGAATACCCTCCTGCCCTCCTAACATCATGACCACAAGTGAGTAAACCCTTTTCAAAATTAAGCTGTACTAGCATATATACCCGAGAGTGTTACATTGCTTCTGACCCATAAAAAATACTGATATTTAAGGAATAAAGCTTATATATGTTGAAATATTTCTAGTTAAGAGACACATAGAAAGTTATTTGCTTTTAAGCCACGTTTATATTCTGAGGTCCCCACATTGCTTTTTCATGCTTTTATAGAAGTATTGCTAAAGGGTGGCTCTCAGGCTACTTAGAATAATTGCTAACAGGTAAACTTTAATACCACCACCTCAGAGAGAGAGAAGAAAACGTGTATTATTACTTTACTGCTCCTGAGCTGAGGAAGGCCTTTCTAGGTACCAAGTACAAGAGAAGGAGAAAAAGTGACTACAGGAGAGTTATGACTGAGAAAACACATCATAAATATGACAAAAGGATACATATCCTTCCTTAATCTACGAAAAGGTTTGCCGAGTTCAAAACCATACAAATACTTGTAAATACCACAATAGAAATATGGTAAAAAAGTCATAAATAGATAATATAATAGAGAAATTTGTATTAAAATGAGTACATGTCAAATTTGTTCTCTCTTAAATTGTGTGCTAAAAAATATATTACTGCTGGTAGCTGTCTAGTGAACTGAACATCATCTATTGCAGGTACAAATATAAATTGGCAGACATTTTGGAGGACAGCTATGTAGTATAGATCAAAAGCCTTCAACTTATTCAGCTTCTAGGAACTTGTCATTAGAGAGGCAAAGATTTAAATAGAAGGGTACTTTGGGAGCATTAAGAATATAAAACAAATTGAAAATATGTCCAACACAGAGGAATGTAAGTAAATAAGTTACTATATATTCTTATGTTCTTAATTAAAAATTGATATCAAGACTAATGTCTGATAGTGATTAAATCTAATGGCTGAAAAATGAAAAATGAAATTTTAAATATGTATATATGCATGTTTGATATATCTATTTAAAAAATCATAGCTAATGTGGATAAGAACAAATATTTAAAAAATATACTACTTGTTTTTTAACTTAAAATTTTGTTTTTTAACTTAAAATTTTGTTTTTTTATCAACGTATTCTATGAATATAATTTAAATAATCAAAGGAAGTTAATGAAGAATGATTATCTCCCAGGAAACCAAATAGTCTAAAAAAGAAAGGATTCTGTAGCATTGTAAGTATATAACAGGGAGCAGCTCTTACAATGATGTTCATGGAGCTACCTGCTAGTTCAGTATAGGAAGGCTGGAGAGAAATGTGCCTGTGGCAGGAAGCAGGGACTATGGGAGTTCTAATTCCCGTAGCCCCCATCTCTCATGCGGCCTTGCAGTCTTCCCAGTGGAACTCATGGTAGAGTTAGTATACCAAACAAATGAAGCAGATTATCTGCTAGTTCCGTTTGGTTTTCCCTGGAGACCCCTCCACCCGGCCCCGTTGAGACTGGAGTGGGTGCTCCCTAGGTTTACTGCTTGTCATTGCTGGTCTTAACCTCGCCATTATTTTGAATTCTCCTTTCCTCTCTCCAAAATCACATTCCCTGCTTCCTGAATCTTATTGGTTTTTTTTTCTTTCTTATTTTACTTTCTCATTTGGTATATGCAAGACTGGAAATAATTTTCCCTGAGGTTTTTTAAGAAATTGTTCGTATTTTTTAATTTCCAGCCATGCTATTATGCAATCCTTTGGCATTTTGATTCCCATGTTTTTGTGTGTCTTAATCCTCACATTCTCCTGATCACAACGAAGCATTTTGGGATGGAACTTTTTTATTCAGTATTCTGGGGGCTCATTTTGCACTTTCAATCTGGAAATCCATATGCTTCAGTTTTGGAGAAATTGAAAAAGATAGTGTCCTAATCTCTTCCACTGTCTTTCCTCAATTTTATTTTTCTAGTTTCTATGAATGAAATGTTTGTGTTCCAAATCTTGTTTTTTTTTCCCAAAAACTATTTTTTCTCCATTTAAACATTTCTGTCTTTTGTCCTACTATCTTGGAAGGTTCTTCAATTTTATTTCCCAAGCCCTCTAACTCTGATGAATTTATTATTTTGGTTTTCATAGTTTTAATTTCTAGAGATTCAATTCTGATTAATACTTAAAAAAAAATAATATCCTGTTCTTGGTTCATTAACATAATACATATTTTGGCTGATTTCTTAGGGTATTGTTTAAAATTAGTTCTTATCTGCTGTTTTTCTTTCTGCTGTCATATTTTTTGTTTGTTTCAGACCCTAATACATGTTAGTCAGTTTCCTAAACCATCTAGCGACCCTCTGCAATTTTCATACTTGTGAGCGTGACACTTAAAAGCCATTTGGAAGTTTTGTTTGTGAACACTGGTCTGGGTGATTTCAAGAGGCTGTGGTGTGATCAGGCTTTTTGGTTACGGGAATTCCCAAGTGTTTCCCCAATGAAACCAAATGTCCATGTTTTTGTTTGTATCAGGGAAGTCTTCCCAGCTCTGGCAGGGCAATAGCTAGTATTCTAGTGTAGAATGAGGGAAGGGACCGGAGATCTCTCCTTGCCTTATTTGAACTTTTTAAATAAAATTCAGTTTGTTTCTTTTTGTGTGTGTTTGTTTTTCTGATGTGAGAAGCGGGGAGGCAGAGAGACAGACTTGTGCATGCGCCCAACCGGAATCCACCCAGCATGTCCACTAGGGGGTGATTCTCTGCCCATCTGGTCCGTTGCTCCATTGCTCCTGTAGCCATTTCAGCACCTGAGGCAGAGGCCATGGAACCATCCTCAGAGTCCGGGCCAACTTTGCTCCAATGGAGCCTTGGCTATGGGAGGAGAAGAGAGAGATAGAGAGAAAGGAGAGCGGGAAGGGTGGAGAAGCAGATGGGTGCCTCTCCTGTGTGCCCTGGCTGGGAATTGAACCCGGGACTTCCACACGCCAAGCTGATGCTCTACCACTGAGCCAACTGGCCAGGGCCAAAACTCACTTTTAAGTGGAGTCGTGGTATGTGGCCCCACACTGTACTCGATGTCTGCTGATTTGGGGCCCATTTGCTTCAGCCTCTCCACAGCTAACCTGTTTTCTGCAGCATGAGGAGGGGAGTTAGGCATCTACATGTTTCTTATTGACAGTTTCTGCCATTTGGCTTTCAGAAGTAACAGGTGCTTTCTATTTGGAGCTCTTCCGGTGTTTTTTTTTTTTTTGTGTGTGTGTGGGGGGTTTTTTTTTTTGTGTTTTTCTGAAGCTGGAAACGGGGAGGCAGTCAGACAGATTCCCGCATGCACCCGACTGGGATCCACCCAGCACGCCCACCAGGGGGCGATGCTCTGCCCATCAGGGGTGTCGCTCTGTTGTGACCAGAGGCACTCTAGCGCCTGAGGCAGAGGCCATGGAGCCATCCCCAGTGCCCGGGCCACCTTTGCTCCAATGGAGCCTTGGCTGCGGGAGGGGAAGAGAGAGACAGAGAGGAAGGAGAGGGGGAGGGGTGGAGAAGCAGATGGGCGCTTCTCCTGTGTGCCCTGGCCGGGAATCGAACCTGGGACTTCCGCACGCCAGGCCGACGCTCTACCACTGAGCCAACCAGCCAGGGCCTAGTTGTTTTTTTTTTGTAAGGAATTAGTTTACGTTAGAAGAGATTAGTTTGCTTAGTGATGTCTTGGCTTCCAGGCATTGGTGTTTATCTTCCTCTCTTCAGTTAGTTACTGGTTATTCATCCATTTGCTTTCTGTTTTTTAAAATTTTATTTCCTTATTTAGAAGGTTTTTATTGAACAGCTTATTCTGAGCAAACACCACATTAGGTAATAAGAGAAATAGAAATATCACATAAAAGTAGTTTCATAAGCAAAAAGGATCTTGTATAATATGGCAGGGAAATATAATTGTGGAAAAGGAAAATAAACAGCAGAGATGGATCTATTTCCTAGCGTTGTGTTGATGCTGCCCTGCTCAGTATTGTTCTCCCTGTGCATGCCAGTCTTTCTGGTAAGGGTTTGGTAGGGTGCAGAGAGGAACTTACTTGTGGGTTTAGTCTGCCAGTTTTACTTCAGAATGTTTATATAAAACAGTGTTATAAAATAACTATTATTAGATATTTTGCAGATGACAAAATATTTTGATTCTACATTATTAGTGTTTTATGCTTATAGAAAAAAATGTGTCTATATGTATATATAAATATATTTTCCTATAGATTTCTTATGACTTACATAACCAATCAACAAAAGGTGGTCTTTGAATAAACAAGGTATTTGAAAGTTAAGTTGGCCCTGGCCAATTAGCTCAGTTGGTTAGAGCATCATCCCGAAATGCCAAGGCTGTGGGTTTGATCCCTAGTCAGGGCACATAGGGGAAACAATCAATGAAGGCACAACTAAGTGGAACAACAAATGAGTGCTTCTCTCTCTGTGTCTCTCTAAAATCAATCAGTAAATAATACAAAAAGAAAGTTAAGTGATATATTCATCTTTTTAAAATTTTTTTTTGAGAGAGAGGAAGAGAGAGAGAGAGAGAGAGATGGAGACAGAAATAGAGAGAGAGAGAAGCATCAACTTATTGTTCCACTCAGTTGTGCCATTGATTGCTTCTCGATGTGCTCTGGCAGGGATTTGTGCCAGTGCCCTCGGGTTTGAGCCAGTGACCCCAGGATCAAACAGGTGACCATGCCACTTCAGTGCAGAAAAGAACAGTAATGACATCTGGTGAATTTAGAAGGAGAAATTATGCTCTCGTGGTGCCCTTGGTGGTCCCCCGCATCTGTCTCTTGCTTCAACAGTGTTTGGATGGAACAGGCCCAGGGACGCCCCTTTCTCCAGCCCCCGACCACCCTCCAACCTCTTTCTTGTCATCCCCTTTGGAGCCAGCTCAGCTGCCTCGGCCTCTGAGACCTGCCAACACTGCTTTTGAGCTTACCTTCTTATTGCCGAGCAACCAGGAGCTTCCGAATTCGTCAGGGTTGTTCCACTGAGGTGGAGGCTGCCGTCAACTGCCTGGTCACCCTGCATCTGCAGATCTACGCCTACCTCTCTCTGGGCTTTCATTTTGACTGGCAACGTGGCTCTGGAGACCTGGGCCACTTCTGCCAGTTGGTGGAGGAGAACTGCGAGGGTGCCAAGTGTCTCCTGAAGGTGGAAGACCAGCGTGGTGGCTGCTCCCTCTTCCAGTACATGCAGAGGCCTTCCCAGAATGAGTGGGCTAAAACCCAGGACACCGTGGAAGCCGCCATGGTCATGAGGAAGAACCTGAATCAGGCCCTTTTGGATCTTGATGCCCTGGGTTCTACCTGCAGAACCTCATCTCTGTGACTTTGTGGAGAAACACTTCCTGGATGAGGAGGTGAAACCTGACCAGCCTCTACAGGCTGGTTGGCCCCCAGGCTGACTGGATATCGCTTCAGAAGGCTCACCCTCAAGCATCACAAGGAGCCTTTGGAACCCAGAGGCTTCTGAGGGGCCTCCTGCATCCTCCTGATGTCTGGCTCTTTCCTGAGCCTCTCCGTGCAGCCACTGGGCAGCCCATACTTTTGACCAAATGGAAACAATAACACTTTCTGCAGCAAAAGAAAGAAGAAGAAATTATAGCTATTATATAGATTAAAATTTTTTTAAAAAGTTTATCTTATATTGCAACACTCTCTAATCCTCAATAAAAATTAGCTTGTATATTGATAGTAGTTAGTTATATGGTTTATATTTGATTACCTTTTGGGGGGACGTAAAGGCTTTTATCTCCCTTCAACGTTTCACAAGTTTATGGAATGTCTTCTAAGGTTTATCTTAAAAACTGTATGGGTTGGCTGGATTTCTTTTTGTACTGTGTGTGTGTGTGTGTGTGTGTCGGAGACAGAGATAAGAGACCAAGAGAGGGGCAGATGGGGACAGACAGACAGGAAAGGAGAGAGATGAGAAGCATCAATTCTTTGTTGCGGCTCCTTAGTTGTTCATTGATTGCTTTCTTATACGTGTCTTGACTGGGGGGCTCCTCAGAGTAAGTGACCCCTTGCTCAAGCCAGCAACCTTGGCTCAAGCCAGTGACCCTGGGGTCATCATGTCTATGATCCCACGCTCAAGCCAGCAGTGACCCCACGCTCAAGCTGGTGAGCCTGTGCTCAAGCTGGTGACCTCGGGGTTTCGAACCTGGGTCCTCTGCATCCCAGTCTGATGCTCTCTCCATTGCATCACCACCTGGTCAGGCTCTTTTGTACTTTTCATCTGTTTTATTCACTGCTATAAAATATATAAAGCTTAAAACCTACTATTTTAACAGTTTTTAAGTTTACAATTCATTGATACTAAGCACATTCATAGCATTGTATAACTATCATGCATTTCCAGAACATTTTTATCCCAAACAGAAATTTTGTACTTATCTGGCAGTAAGTACTCATTCTTCCTTCTTCCCAGACAGGTAACCTCTAGTCTGTTTTTTTCCCTTCTGAATTTGCCTGTACAGTACCAGGTACTTCTTATATGTGGAATCATACTGTTACTGGCATTGGGGTTCTTAGGTTCCCCAAGATAGAAATCGAGAAGAAATCCCAGAGAAAATTTTAGACATATTTTTTTAAGCTTATGCTTGAGCACAAGGGAGATAGCTCAGAGGAAAGGAGGTTGTCTGAACTGGCTCGAGGTGTGTGTGTGTGTGTGGGGGGGGTAGCTGGCATCGCTTGGTTTCCTTTTATAAGCTGGGGACAAGGCGGGCTTTTTGTAAAAGACAGGCTTGCAGAATTTTACATTTCAGGATGAGGTGACTTCCTTTACCAGCTCTGCTTGCTGCCTGGTAACTGTGTTTATGTTTGCACTGTGGAGGCAGGATGGCAGACTGCTCAATACTGCCACCCTAGGAAGGGCATATAGCGTTAAACCTTGATCAGTTGCACATGCAGTCAGTAGTGTAAGCAGGCAGTTAGAAGGAAGATAAAATTAGTTACTTGCCCATTTCTCAGTGGGAGCGAAAGGGTGGTGACAGTTTTGCATTCAACTTACCTGAAATTTTTCTGACCACTTGATCTTCACTTGGCTTCCTGGGCATCTGATGTTTTCTATTCCCAAGCCCAAAGTCCTTGTGCTGTCTCAATACAATATTTGTCCTCTTGTGTTTGGCTTATTTAATTTCTCATACTGTTTTCAAGATTTAACTATATTGTAGCATGTTTCAGAATTTTGTTTTGTCTTTTAACTGAATAATATTCCATTGTATTCTTTTAGCACTTTTAATGATACTGGTACATGTCTTCTAGATTACTTTGTTTCTGATTGGAAGTTAGACATTATTTTTATCATTGTTTCCCTGTGTGTGATGTGTCTTGTTTTTTCTCTGATGTCTTTTAATAATTATTCCTTTATCTTTGGTTTTCAGCATTTTAAACAGGACATGCGTAGGTGTGGTTTTCTTTGTGCTTAGTTTTAACCGTGCCTGTTGAATCTGTGAGTTACAGTTTTTAATCAAATTAGGAAAACTCTTGGACAGTATTTTTTTCAGATGTTTTCTTTGGTCTCTGCTGTCTTCCTTTGGCTCTAGGGTTTCACTTCTGCTTATGTTAAAACATTTGGTGCTGTCACTTATTACTGAGGCCCTTTTTCAACCTTTTTTCTCTCTGTGCTTTCTGGTTCTCCATAGAAATAAAACCAATGGGAGATCTATCTATGTCTTTTTGTCTCTCTGTCTATATATCTATTTATCTACCTATCTAAATACATTTATTAGAAAAAATTGGCAGTTATGGAGGTTGATAATTCCCAAGATCTTCAGGGTGAGTCAGGGAGCTGAATTTTCTATCCAAGCCCAGAGGCTTGAGAAGCAGGAAGGCTGCTTGTGTAGTTCCAGTATGAAGGCTGGCATTTTCGAGACCCAGGAGGAGCCGATTTCAGTTTAAGTGTGAAGACAGATAAAAGTCAGTGTTCCAATTTTAAGGTAGTCAGGCAAGAGGAATTCTCTCTTACTTAGGAGAGAGTCCACATGTTAGTTCTCCAAAAGCTCTTTTTTTTTTTTTTAATACAGGGACAGAGAGAGAGTCAGAGAGAGGGATAGATAGGGACAGACAGACAAGAACAGAGAGATGAGAAGCATCAATCATCAATTTTTTGTTTTTGACACCTTAGTTGTTCATTGATTGCTTCCTCTTATGTGGCTTGACCACGGGCCTTCAGCAGACCGAGTAACCCCTTGCTCGAGCCAGCGACCTTGGGTCCAAGCTGGTGAGCTTTTGCTCAAGCCAGATGAGCCCGCGCTCAAGCTGGTGACCTTGGGGTCTCGGCATCCCAGTCCTACGCTCTATCCACTGCGCCACCGCCTGGTCAGGCTCTCCGAAAAGCTTTTAACTGATAGGATAATGGCTACGGACATTAGATAGGACAATCTGCTTTAGTCAGTCTGCCAATTTAAATGTTAATCTCATCCTCACAAACACACCTTTACAGATGTATCCAGAATAATATTTGACCAAATATCTGTGTACCTGATAGCCCAGTCAATTTGAAACATAAAATTAACCATTATACTTTGATTTGTATGATTTCTATTGAACTGTCTAAAGGTCACTAATCTTTCCTTCATCATTGTCCAATTTTATATTAATCTCGTAATCATTTTTAAAAATATAAAATATTGTTTTCAGTTTTGAAGTTCCATTTAAGAAAAAAAGTTTCCATCTTGCTCTTGAAATTCCCTGTATATTCACCCATTATGCTCATTGTTAACATATATATGTATTTGTACATACATAAATTATTATTTTTATTTTTATTATTATTGTATTTTTCCAAAGTGAGAAGTGGGGGAGGCAGACAGACTCCTGCATGCGCCTGACCGGGATCCACCCGGCAGATGCTCTGCCCTTCTGGGGTGTTGCTCTGTTGTAACCAGAGCCATTCCAGTGCCTGAGGGGGAAGCCATGGAGCCATCCTTAGAGCCCGGGCCAACTTTTGCTCCAATGGAGCCTTGGCTGCGGAAGGGGAAGAGAGAGATAGAGAGAAAGGAGAGGGAGAAGGGTGGAGAAGAAGATGGGTGCTTCTCCTGTGTGCCCTAGCTGGGAATCGAACCCGGGACTTCCACATGCCAGGCCAACACTCTACCACTGAGCCAACCAGCAAGGGCTCATATATATATTATTTTTGACAGAGAGTCAGAGAGAGGGACAGATAGAGACAGACAGGAAGAGAGAGAGATGAGAAGCATCAGCTCTTCATTGTGGCACCTTAGTTGTTTTTTTTTTTGTTTGTTTGTTTTTTTTGTATTTTCCGAAGCTGGAAACTGGGAGGCAGTCAGACAGACTCCCGCATGTGCCCGACCGGGATCCACCCGGCACACCCACCAGGGGGCGATGCTCTGCCCATCTGGGCGTCGCTCTGTTGCGACCAGAGCCACTCTAGCGCCTGGGGCAGAGGCCAAGGAGCCATCCCCAGCGCCTGGGCCATCTTTTGCTCCAATGGAGCCTTGGCTGCAGGAGGGGAAGAGAGAGACAGAGAGGAAGGAGAGGGGGAGGGGTGGAGAAGCAGATGGGCGCTTCTCCTGTGTGTCCTGGCCAGGAATCGAACCCGGGACTTCTGCACACCAGGCCGACGCTCTACCACTGAGCCAAACGGCCAGGGCCTAGTTTTTTATTGATTGCTTTCTCATATGTGTCTTGACCAGAGGAGGGTGACAGCAGAGCAAGTGACCACTTACTCAAGCCAGGGACCTTGGCCTCAGTGACTTTGGGTTTCAAGGCAGCAGCCTTTGGGTTCGAGTCAGCGACCATGGGGTCATGTGTATGATCCCACACTCAATCCAGTGACCCTGCGCTCAAGCTGGTGAGCCCACATTCAAGCTGGATGAGCATGTGCTCAAGCTGGCGACCTTGGGGTTTTAACTTGGGTCCTCCATGTCCCAGTTTGATGCTCTATCCACTGTGCCACCACCTGGTCAGGCTGTTAACATATTTGTCATTGTTATTTTAAAATCCTTGATTATTCTCAAATCTAGGTCATCTGTGGGTCATTTTTCATTAATAGATATTTTTTTCTTTTAACTCTGGATTACCTCTTTCTGTTTAGTTGCATGTCTCAATTACTTTTATCACAATTTGGGCATTGTGGATGATATGTTTTGTGGACTATGGATTTGTTATCTTCCTTTGAATGATAATGAGTTTTGTCCTAGTATGTATTTAAGTTATTTGTACATAGCCTTGATGTTATTACAGCCTGGCTTTAGGCTTTGTTAAAGTAAATCTGTTTCAGTTTTGCTCTTAATCATAGAGTTGTTTTCTTAGTAGTAGGTTGTTGTATTTATTCCGAAGATGTATGTGTGGGCCATTCTGAGGTTTCTGTGCAAAGTCTCAAACTTTAAAACTTTGTCTCTCTTATGTTAAGTATTTACCAACTCTGTCAGCTTTTTTTTTTTTTTTTTCAACTGTGACTCCAGACAGGATCCAAAGAGGAGTTTTACCCATCTCTTCTTAGGGTTTTATGGAGACTTACTTTACCCTTCTCTGTTAGCCTCCTAAGGCACTGCATCTGTCAGCTTTTTAACTGTTGTTTTCCTCACTAGACTAGGAAACCCTGCATCCTTGTATGAACACTTTGAGATCATTCATAGATTTGAGGGGACATTTACATAGATTTGGGACTTCCCCTTTTGTGGCTTCCTTCTTCCCAGGATTCCTCCCTCAGTTTCTAGTTTCTTCAGTAATCCCAAATTCTTTCATCTTAGGCCAGTAAGACTGTAGTGTTTTACTTGAGATCTATTTTCTGTGTACCTCACAGTGGGGATTGCCTCATGGGGAAAGTTGTGTGAATGCAGATCACACTGTGTGTCTTTTTTCTTTCAGTGGTTGTATCCTTTCTTATTTTTGTTTTTTGACAGAGACAGAGAGAGTCAGAGAAAGGGACAGATAGGGACAGACAGACAGGAAGGAAGAGAGATGAGAAGCATCAATTCTTTGTTGCAGCACCTTAGTTGTTCATTGGTTGCTTTCTCATATGTGTCTTGACCGGGAGGCTACAGCAGACCGAGTGACCCCTGGCTCAAGCCAGCGACCTTGGGCTCAACCTGGTGAGCTTTGCTCAAACTAGATGAGCCCGTGCTTAAGCTGGCGACCTTGGGGTCTCGAACTTGAGTCTTTCCCGTCCTAGTTCGATGCTCTATCCACTGTGCCACTGCCTGGTCAGGTGAATCCTCTTCTATTTCTGCCAGCTTTTTGTCATGTTCCTTCAAATATGTATATATTTTTAAATTCAGTGAAAGGGGAGGAAGCAGAGAAACAGACTCCTGCATGTGCCCACACCAGGATCCACCTGGCAAGCCCACTAGGGAGGGATGCTCTGCCCCTGTGGGGTATTGCTTTGTTGCTCAGCAACTGAGCTCTTCTTAGCACCTAAGGCAGAGGTCATGGAGCCATCCTCAGCACCTGAGGCCAAGTCGCTCCAATCTAGCAATGGCTGCAGGAGGGGAAGAGAGAAAGAGAGTGAAAGAGTGAGAGAGAAGTGAGAGGAGGAGGGAAGGAGAAGCTGATGGGCTCCTGTGTGCCCTGACTGGGAATCAAACCTGGGACATCTACATGTCAGACTGATGCTCTATCACTGAACCAACCGGCCAGGGCCAAATATATATATTTTTTAATCTTTAAAATTCCATCCAGATTTTGCAGTTGTTAGTGGTCTGTGGTTAATCTGATATAAAGTTACTCCTTCTTTACCAGGTGCTAGAACCTATTTATTTATTTAAGAAAAGATTTTATTTATTGATTTTACAGAGAGAGGAGAGAGAGGGACAGGGGGCAAGAAGTATCAACTGATAGTTACTTCACTTTAGTTGTTCATTGATTGATTACTTTTCATATGTGCCTTCCTCTGGCAAGCCCAGGGTTTCAAACCAGCAACCCCAGTGTTCCAGATCGACACTCGACGTTCTATCTACTGCACCACCACAGGCCAGGCTGCTTTTTAATTGTGTACTATTAACAAATATAATAATGTAAAGTATAAAAGAATAAATTAAAAAGTATTAGATGTTGCACATTAATAAAGAAAGTTGATTATTTAAACATTGTATCCATTACCTTTTTATTTTTTATTTTTATTTAGACAATTAATTTTAATGGGGTGACATTGATTAACTAGGGTATATAGGTTCAGAAAAAACATCTCCAGGTCATTTTGACATTTGATTATGTTGTACACCCATCACCCAAAGTCAAATTGTCTTCTGTCACCTTCTATTTGGTTTTCTTTGTGCCCCTCCCCTCCCCCACCACCTCTCTCTCCTCCCTTCCCATCCCCCTGGTAACCACCACACTCTTGTCCATGTCCATGAGTCTCATTTTTGTGTCCTACCTATGTATAGAATTATACAGTTCTTAGTTTTTTCTGATTTACTTATTTCACTCAGTATAATGTTATCAAGGTCCATCCATGTTGTTGTAAATGATCCTATGTCATCATTTCTTATGGCTGACTAGTATTCCATAGTATATATGTACCACATCTTTCTTTATATAATCATCTATTGAGGGGATTTTTGGTTTTTCCATGTCTTGGTCACTGTGAACAATGTTGTGATGAACATGGGCTGCATGTGTCTTTACATACCAATGTTTGGTTTTTTTACAGAGACAGAGAGAGGGTCAGAGAGAGGGATAGATAGGGACAGACAGACAGGAACAGAGAGAGTTGAGAAGCATCAATCATCAGTTTTTCGTTGTGACACCTTAGTTGTTCATTGATTGCTTTCTCATATGTGCCTTGACCGTGGGCCTTCAGCAGACCAAGTAACCCCTTGCTCGAGCCAGCGACCTTGGGTCCAAAGTGGGGAGCTTTTTGCTCAAACCAGATGAGCCCGCGCTCAAGCTTGCGACCTCAGGGTCTCGAACCTGAGTCCTCCGCATCCCAGTCCTACGCTCTATCCACTGCACCACCACCTGGTCAGGCTGTACCAATGTTTTTGAGTTTTGGGGGTGTATAAGCATTAGATGGAATGCTGGGTCATATGGTAGTTCTATTTTTAATTATTTGAAGAACCACCATACTTTCTTCTATAATGGTTGTACTACTTTACATTTCTACCAACAGTGAAAGAGGGTTCCTTTTTCTCCACAGCCTCTCCAACACTTGTTATTACCTGTCTTGTTGATAATAGCTAACCTAACAGGTGTGAGGTAGTATCTCATTGTACGTTTGATTTGCATTTCTTGAATAGCTAATGAAGATGAGCATCTTTTCATATATGTGTTGGCCATTTGTATTTCTTCCTGGGAGAAGTGTCTGTTCATGTCCTCTTCCCATTTTTTTATTGGATTGTTTGCTTGTTTGTTGTTGAGTTTTATGAGTTCTTTTTATATTTTGGATATTAGGCCCTTATCTGTGCTGTTGTTTGAAAATATTATCTCCCATTTAGTTGACTGTTTTGTTGTCAGTTTTTCTTGCTGTGCAAAAGCTTCTTAGTCTGATGTAGTCTCATTCATTTATCTTTGCCGTCACTTCCCTTGCCTTTGGGATCAAATTCATAAAGTGCTCTTTATGGCCAAGGTCCATGAGTTTAGTACCTATGTTTTCTTCTATGTAATTGATTGTTTCAGGCCTTATATTTAGGTCTTTGATCCATTTTAAATTAATTAAGTACAAGGGGACACACTGTAGTCGAGTTTCATTCTTTTGCATGTGGCTTTCCTGTTTTCCCAGCAACATTTATGGAAGAGGCTTTCTTTTCTCCATTGTGTGTTGGCCCCTTTATCAAAGATTATTTGACTATATATATGTGGTTTTATTTATGGGCTCTCTATTCTGTTCCATTGGTCGGAGTGTCTATTTTTCTGCCAATACCATGCTGTTTTGATTATTGTGGCTCTGCAATATAATTTGAAGTCAGGTATTGTGATGCCCCCAGCTTCTTTCTTTTTCCTTAGGATTACTTTGGCTATTTGGGGTTTTTTATAGTTTCATATAAACCTGAAGATTTTTTTTCCATTTCTTTAAAAAATGATATTGGAATTTTGATGGGAATTGCATTAAATTTGTATATTGCTTTGGGTAGTATGATCATTTTGACTATATTTATTCTTCCTATCCAAGAACAAGGAATATTTTTCCATTTCATTGTATCTTTTTTGATTTCCCTTAACAATACTTTGTAGTTTTCGTTATGTAGGTCCTTTACTTTCTTTGTTATTTTTATTCCTAGATATTTAATTTTTTTGTTGCAACCATGAAGGGGATTATTTTTTTGAGTTTGTTTTCTGATATTTCATTGTTGACATATAGGAAGGCAATAGACTTCTATATATTAATTTTGTACCCTGCGATCTTTGTATCTTTACTGTATTGGTTCATTGTTTCTAATAGTCTTTTTGTGGAGTCTTTGGAGTTTTTGATGTATAGGATCATATCATCCTATGCAAAAAGTGAAACCATTACTTCTTCTTTCCCAATATGAATGCCTTTTATTTCTTTTTCTTATCTGATTGCTCTGGCTAGAACTTCCAGCACTACATTGAATAAAAGTGGAGAGGGTGGACAACCTTGTCTTGTTGATGTTAGCTGATGGTTTGTCATAAATGTCCTTTACAGTGGTACTTTGAGATACGAGCAGACCAACATACGAATTTTTTTAAGATATGAGCTGCGACTCGGTTCATATTTTTGTTCGACATCCGCGTGTAATTCCGAGATATGAGTTGTGATTCGGGAAGCTGCCGCTAGTTGGCATGTTGGCGCAGGGGTCCAGTATCGGCAGTTTGATATATGAGTTGAGTGACTTACTAACTCGATAGCAGAATGAATTAAATTCGTATCTCAAGGTAACACTGTATTATGTTGAGATATTTTTCTTCTGTACCCATTTTGTTAAGTGTTTTAAACATAAAATTGTGTTGTATTTTATTGAATGCCTTTCCTGCATCTGTTGATAGGATCATATGGTTTCTGTTCTTTGTTTTGTTGATATGATGTATTATGTTAACTGTTTTCCATATGTTGAACCATCCTTGTGATTCTGGGATGAATCCCACTTGATCACGATAAATTATTTTTTAATGGATTGTTGTATTTGATTTGCTAGTATTTTGTTTAGTATTTTAGCATCTATATTCATTAGAGATATTTGTCTGTAGTATTCTTTCTTTGTGTTGTCCTTTCCAGGTTTCGGTATGTTTATGTTGGCCTCATAAAATGTGTTTGGAAGTATTGCTTCTTCTTCAATTTTTTGGAAGACTTTGAGTAAAATAGGAACCAAGTCTTTGAATGTTTGATAGAATTCACTAGTATAGCTGTCTGGCCCTGGACTTTTATGTTTTGGGAGATTTTTGATATTTGTTTCTATTTCCTCCCTGCTATGGGTCCGTTTAGGCTTTCTACCTCTTCATAACTCAGGCTAGGAAGATTGTATTGTTCTAGGAATTTATCTCTTTCTTCTAGATTATTAAATTTGGTGGCATATAGTTTTTCATAGTATTCTACAATAATTCTTTGTATACTTATGATATCTGTGGTGTTTTCTCCTCTTTCATTTTTGATTTTGTTTATATGAGTCGTTTCTCTTTTTTCCTTAGTGAGTCTTCCCAAGGGTTTGATCTTTTCCAAGAACCAGCTCCTTATTTTATTGATTTCTTCTATAGTTTTTCTGTTCTTATTTCTGCTTTGATTTTTATTATTTTCTTTCTTCTGCTGGTTTTGGATTGCCTTTGTTCTTCTTTTTCTAGTTTCTTAAGATGTTAAGTTAAGTTGTTTACTAGGGCTCTCTCTTGTTTGTTTATATAGCCCTGTAGTGATATGAACTTCCCTCTTATTACTGCTTTTGCTGCATCCCAGATATTCTGATATGTTGTATTGTCATTTTCATTTGTCTGTATGTATCTTTTGCTCTCTGCTTTTATTTCTTCTTTGACCCACTCATTTTTTAGAAGTATGTTTTTTAATTTCCACATATTTGTGGGTTTGTTTACTTCTTTTTTGCAGTTGAATTATAGTTTCAAAGCTTTATGGTCAGAGAATATGATTGGTATAATTTTAATCTTTCTGAATTTGTTAATGTTATTTTTGTTGCCCAACATATGGTCAGTTCTTGAAAATGTTCCATGTACACTGGAGAAAAATGTCTACTCTGACTCTTTGGGATGAACTGTCCTGTAGATGTCTATCGTATCCAGTTGTTCTAGTGTTTTGTTTAAGGCCGATATTTCTTTATTGATTTTCTGTTTGGATGAATGATCTAGAGCTGTCTGTGGTGTATTGCGGTTTCCAAGTATGATTGTAGTTTTGTCAGTTTTTATTTTATGGTCAGTTAGTAGATGTCTTACATATTTTGGTCCTCCTTTGTTTGGTGCATATATATTAAGAAGTATTATGTCTTCTTGATCCAATGTCCCCTTTATCATTATGAAATGACCATCTTTGTCTCTGATTACCTTTGCCGTCTTGTAGTCAGCATTGTAAGATATGAGTATGACTACACTTGCTTTTCTTTGGATATTTGCTTGGAGAATCATTTTCCAACCTTTCACTTTGAATTTGTTTTTATCCTTGTAGCTTAGATGTGTTTCTTGAAGCCAGCATACAGTTGGAATTTCTTTTTAAATCCATCCTGCTACTCTGTGTCTTTTTATTGGTGAGTTCAATCCATTTACATTAATGTAATTATTGACACTTGAGGGTTTTCTATTGCCATTTTATATATTGCTTTCTGATAGCTTTGTATCTTGTTTGGTTCTTCTCTTTTGTTTTTCTATCATTTGTTTCTGTTTGGTTGTATTCCATACTTCTTTCCTCTGTTTCTTTTTTTTTTTAAGCCATGTGTTTCTGTAGTGATTTTCTCAGGGGTTACTACTGAGTAATAGAAAGGATACATCCTCCTTTGCTACTGTTAATCATTGTCTTCTCCCCTTTTTTGTTTTTGTTGTCACAGATTAATCTTATTTTTATTGTGATCTTGTTCAAGCTTTTACTTGTAGTTTTGTTTTGTTTTGATCATTGTATCTGGTCAGATAACCCCCTTTAGTATTTCCTGAAGTGGGGTTTTCTGGTGATAAATTCCCTCATCTTTTCTATATCTGTTAATATTTTTATTTCTCCTTTGTATTTGAAGGATAGCTTTGATGGATATTGTATTCTTTGCTGGAAGTTCCTCTCTCTCAGAACTTTAAATATTGTGGTCTATTCTCTTCTGGCTTGTAGAGTTTCTGCTGAGAAATTTGATGATAATCTAATGGTCCTTCCTTTATATGTTGTATTCTTCTTTTCCCTGGCTGCCTAGAGGATTTTTTCTTTGTCATTGGTTTGTGATAATTTCATTATGATGTGCCTTGGAGTAGGTTTGTTTGGGTTAAGATAACTCGGTGTTCTGTTTGCTTCTTGAATTCAAGGTTCTAATTTTTTCTTTTCTTTTCTTTTTACAGAGACAGAGAAAGAGTCAGAGAGAGGGATAGATAGGGACAGACAGACAGGAACGGAGAGAGATGAGAAGCATCAATCATCAGTTTTTTGTTGCGACACCTTAGTTTTTCATTGATTGCTTTCTTATATGTGCCTTGACCATGGGCCTTCAGCAGACCAAGTAACCCCTTGCTCGAGTCAGTGACCTTGGGTCGAAGCTGGTGAGCTTTGCTCAAACCAGATGAGCCCGCCCTCAAGCTTGCGACCTCAGGGTCTCAAATCCCAGTTTGACACTCTATCCACTGCGCCACCGCCTGGTCAGGCAAGGCTCTAATTCTTTCCACAGGCTTGGGAAGGTCTCGTCTATTATTTGTTTGAATATGTTCTCCATTCCATTTTCTCCCTCTTCTCTTTCTGATATACCCATTATTCTTATGTTGCTCTTTCTGATGGAGTCAGACAATTCCTGTAGGGCTTTCTCATTTTTTTTTTAAAATTCATGAGTCTCTCTCCTCTTCTCTCTGTAGTGTCTTTAGTTGTCTGTCTTCTATGTCACTAATTCTCTCCTTTGTCTGGCCTGTTCTATTAACTAAGCTTGTTCCCTTGTTTTTCAGTTCATGAATTGAGTTTTTCATCTGTTTTATTTATTTTCATAGTTTCAATTTCCTTGGTGATGTATTCTTTTTGTTATTGAATTGTTTTTTGAGCTCTCTGAATTGCCTTTCCATGCTTTTTTATATTTTCCTGAGTATTTTTAGGACTTCAATTTTTAATTCTCTGTCATTTAACACCAAGGTTTCCAAGCAATTGAATTTTTTTCTATAGAATTTTCCTTATCTGTCTGAGCTACATTTCTGTCTTTTGTATCTATGATATTTGATTTCTTTTTCCTTAATGGCATTTGAGAGTGGTAGTGTTGATAACTCTAATAGGAGATGATTAAAAAAGAAAAAAGAAAAAAATTGAAAAAATACAGTGAGAAAATGAATTTATATTGTGCTAAGTGGAACAAAAACTACATAGAACAGAGAGCCTGAGTTGGGAGGAAATGGCAAAGAAATAAAAAAATGAAGTAAAAAACCACAAAATGCCACAAAGAGAAAAATTGGATCAAGAATAAAATAATTTGTTTATAAATGATGATTGAATGAGAGAAAAAGTGAGAGAGAAAAGAAGAAAAAAGAAAAGAAAAAAATATTGAAAAAATACAGTGATAAAAATGAAAATTCTATTGTGTTAAGTGGAACAAAAACTACATAGAATGGAGAATTAGAGTTGGGGGGAAATGACAAAGAGATATAAAATGAAGTAAAAAACACACAAATGCCACAAAGAAAAAATTAGAATCCAGAATAAAGTAACTTGTTTGTGAATGATGATCAAATGAGAGAAAAAGTATAAGAGAAAAGAAGAAAAAAGAAAAAAAGAAAGAGTTAACATTTTTGGAATTTAACACTCATAAAAAAAAACAAGAATGGAAAATGGAACACCTATGGGTAATGAAGTTCAAAATGAAAAGGAAAGAATAAAATGGAAAGAGGTTAAAATGACCAAAGCGGAAAAAAAGAAAAATACAAGAAAAAAATGGAAAAAAAGTTATAAAAATGTGATCTTTTCCTGGTTTTGAGAGGTTATCTTCCTTTTTCTTCTTTCTTTTTCTTTTTGGCCAGTGGCACTGTACCACAGGTTTAGCCCCTGTGGCACTCTTGAGTAGAGATTTGCAATTGATGTGCCACTATGGTGTTGACATAAGCTAGGCTTCAGTCCTGTTGGTAGGTGAGGCTTGTTAGGGTTTGCAGGCTCTGACAGTGGGAGAGTCAGTTTTCTAGGTGCCTCTCCCCACGTCTCTCTTCCTGATGCAGAAGCCTGGGGACCCAGCTGTGGAGTTGCCCCTTTCACTGCTTGCAGAGGAAGAGGTTCTAAGAGCTGCCAAGTCTCCCCTCCGGCCTCGCTCAAAGCACAGTTCTGAGTAAGGCTTTGCCAACCAGAGCCGCCAGCGTAAGCAGGCAGGGCAGGGAGTCGATTGCTTTTCAGGTGCCTTTCTAAGAGCCTCTGGACATGTGTAGTGTGCCTCAGTGCTTTGCGGGCCTACTCTCCACAGGCTTTTTTTCCTTGTGCCCTGTTTCGAAGCCCAGCTCGCACAACTTCCGCAGTGTTCTCTGAGGCCTGTTCTGTGGGAATGCACTTTGTTACCTGTATTGGCTGGCAGGAAGTTGCCCTAGCTACTGCCTCCAGAACAAGAGGCCCTAAGAGCTGCCAAGTCCTTCCTCCAGGACTGCTCAAAGTACAGTGCTGGGTAAGGCTTTGTCAACCAGAGCCGCCAGTGTAAGCAGGCAGGGCAGGGAGCCGACTGCTGGTCAGGCTCCTTTCTAGGGGTCCCCAAGTATCTCTAGTTTGTGTCAGCACTCCGCGTGTCTGATCTGCACAGGCTTTTCCCTTGTGCCCTGTTTGGGAAGCCCGCAGCACACCCCACACAACTTCCACAGTGTTCTCTGTGACCTGTATTGGCTGGCAGAGGTGCCCCACCCAGACAGGTCTAGGCCTAGGGAACTGGGCCCTTGCGCACTTCCTGTGCTGTTGGTTGGGGAGCTGGGACCACACAGAAACTCTGGCTGTGGCCCATGCAAAAACCCACTGCTGACAGTTTCCGGCCCAGCTCCTCCATCTGCGAATGCACACGCCCATGCCAGAGGCGCCGGGTGGAGACACTTGCACACTGTCCGCAATTGCAGACCTGGAGTGAACAAAGCCCAAAGCTGCTCTGGTGCTGGCCTCTGCAGGCAACCCTCTCGGCCATCTCTGCCAGAGTCTGTCGCTCGTGCTAGCTCTGGGTCCACGATCTCAGGCTGAGCCACCGGTGCGCTTTGTCCTCGGCTTGATCATCTGCCCTAGCCCAGCTTCTTCCCTCTCCCCAGCCCTCCTTTCCTCTCAGTTCCAAGAAAAAGCGGCCCTTCCTCAGGTCAGTGAGGAAGGTGGAATACTCCGTTCTCGGTCTTATTTCCTTCAGAGTGGATTATATATTCAGCCACCTTTTCACCCAATCGTACCTTTGTTTGGTGTATGTGTATTTCAGATACTCCTGAGATTGTTATTCTGTCTCTAGTTGTTGAATTTGTTGAAATTTCCGGGGGAGATATCGGGAACACCCCTCACGGCGCCATTTCTCTGACGTCACTCCCATTTTTTTTTTTATTAATGATAATGTAGTTGTTTATTGCCATTTTATTCTTTAAAGCTGTATTCTTCTTTTGCTATATTTTTCCCCACTTTGATCTGTTTACACCATGCCCCTTAACATTTCCTGCAGCATTGGTTGGTTGTAATGAATTCCTTGAGTTTTTTTATGGGAAACTTTTTATTTCTCCTTCAATTTTAAATGATAGCCTTGCTGGATATAGTAGTCTTGGTTGTAGGTTCTTGTTCTGCAAATATTACTTTGAATATTTCTTGCCATTCTCTTCTGGCTTCAAGTGTTCGTGTTGAGAAGTCTGATTTCATTCTTATGGGGGCTCCTTTGTAGGTGATAGCCTTTTTTTCTCTCACAGCTTTTAATATTTTCTCTTTATCACTTAGCTTTGGTATTTTAATTATGATGTGTCTTGGTGTAGGTTTCTTTGGGTTTCTTTTTAGTGGAGTTCTCTGTGCTTCTTGAATTTGTGAGAGTTTCTCCTGCATTAATTTAGGGAAGTTTTCAGCTATGATATGATTGAACAAAACCTCTATCCCTTGTTCTTTCTCTTCTTCAGGAACCCCTATGATGCAGATGTTATTTCACTTTATGTTGTCACAGAGCTCTCTTAAGAGTTTCCTCAGACTTTTTGAGTCTCTTTTCATTTTTCTTTGCTTTCATGCCTTCATTCCAGTTGTCCTCCAACTCGCTGATTCGATCCTCAGCTGTATCCATCCTGTTTTTAATTCCTTCCATTGTGGTCTTCATTTCTGATATTGTATTTGCATCTCCGACTGATTCTTTTTTAATATTTCAATATCCTTTTTTATACTTGCTATTTCTTTATTTAGGTGTTTGTGATGACCATCCATTGTTGTTCTAAGATACCTAAGCATCCTTACAATTATTATTTTAAACTCCGCATCCGGAAGTGTGATTATTTCCATATCACTCAGTTCATCTCCTGAAGATTTCTCTTGGGGTTTTATTTGGATTGCACTTCTTTGTCTTCTCATTGTGTCTGGGAGTTTGGGTGTTTTCTTTGTAGAGCTGGTTGAGTCTAGGCTTGGTGTTGTCTGCCTCCAGTTTTTACTAGTGTTGTTTCTCCCATTACTTTTTAATTGTATGGTATAGGAGTATGTTTTCTCTGTAAAAATTGGAGCATTCTGCATAAACCTAATCTTCCTCTTCACTTTTGTTTTCAGTCACTGTCCCATTTGCTCACTCTATTAACCACAGTTATTGGAATACTTCTTTCTATATCAACAGACATGCTAGACTGTATTGTATTATTCTTTCTGTAAGTTTTAGATAAATGACATACTGCATCTTTAGTAAGTTCTTAGATCAGTAATATGATACTGCTAATGTTTTGTCAGTTAGAAAAATGTATATTGAAGTCTATCCATGTTGATACAAAAAGATCAATTAATTTTTTTAAATTTTGAATAGCATTTTATCATATTTATACAGCTATTTCTTTATTGATGGGCATTCAGGTTGTTTCTAGGCTTTGCTATTAACGTTGATGATTCCATGAATATTCTTGTATATATCACTTTATACATATGTGTTTTATTAAGGCAGATGGTCGTAAGTAGAATTGCTGACTCAGAGAGTGTGCATTTATTGTTTTGCTGGTTTTTGCTAGATTTTCCCCCCTGAGAAGTTTTATACTTTTGAGAAGTCTGGTTTTGTAAAGTCGTTGCCATTAGTGACCACATAATATCTCAGAGCATAGGCTTTAGAGGTATATACTTTTGTGTACCAGTGGCAGGTTACTTCCAAGAAACTTTCATCTCGACATGTTGTGATTACATGAGAAAATATATAAAGACTTATTCTAATTTCTGGAACATAGAAACACTCATGTGTTAACTTAATATTCTTCTAGTTATCAATATGTTGTTGGTGAAAATGATCCTGGTGATATGATTTAATCAGAGTTTAACAGGTCTAGCTTTTTAGCACTGACTGATAAAGTAATTGATACTATCTGGAGCGAAGTGGAACCATTTGAGTGGGGTTTCTCAGCTTGGGTGGTACATTTGACTCCCTGGGGAGCTTTGAAAGATTCTGACCCCTAGTGCACCGGGTATCAATGAAACCAGCAACTCTGCAGGTGGTACCCAGGCAACTGAAGGTTTTAAAGGTTTGTAGGTAATTTCACTGTGCATTCAATTTTACGAATGTGTGAGATAGAGCTTGTATGTTCTTTTGAGTTCTTCCAGAAGATTCATTAAAGTTGAAATGAAAGTACAGTGGTTTTGTTTTCTCTTGGCAAAGGACGACCTTAAATAGTTTGTGCTGCAAAGGTGCTAGCTAGCATCTGTTTTATGCTTTGATTGGATTTGATGTATGTCTTTAAATCAGGGGTCCCCAAACTATGGCCCACGGGCTGCATGTGGCCCCCTGATGCCATTTATCCAGCCCCCGCTGCACTTCCGGAAGGGGCACCTCTTTCATTGGGAGTCAGTGAGAGGAGCACAGGATGCAGTACTCATGGAGTACTGTATGTGTTGGAACCACAAAGCGCAGCGTCACTCACGTACAGTACTACTTCCAGTGATGCGGGACGCATGCGTCACAGCTCCGGAAGTGCGTCATATCACTGTCATATGTTACGGCTAGCAACACTTGTTATGGCTAGCAACAAATGACAAACTAGTGACAAAATGGAACCAGACAGTGACCATCTCAGGCAAAAGCAGGCCCATATTTCCCATTGAAATACTGGTCAGTTTGTTGATTTAAATTTACTTGTTCTTTATTTTAAATATTGTACTTGTTCCCATTTTGTTTTTTTAGTTTAAAATAGATATGTGCAGTGTGCATAGGGATTTGTTCACAGTTTTTTTTTATAGTCCGACCCTCCAACGGTCTGAGGGACAGTGAACTGGCCCCCTGTGTAAAAAGTTTGGGGACCCCTTCTTTAAATTAAGTGAAGATTAGATTGGGGACATTATTCTGTCCTGTCAATAATGGGCATGATTCTGCCAAAAGGATTTTAACTTTCTTCTTTTCTACTGGCTAGATTGTATTCTTACAGTTTTTAAGCAGGATACTTTTTGATATAAAACATTTTATGTACTAATTGTATAATGTTATTATAATTAGTACTTAATTTTATTCTTTAATAAGTTCAGTAATGCTGATTTTAATTTTTTATTTTGTGGTAACTATAAATTCACACACTGTTCTAAGAAATAAAGCAGATAGATCCTGTGTACCCTATGCTCAGTTTCCTCCAATGGTAATATTTTGTAAAACTATAGTTGCAATATCACATTCAGGACTTTGATATTGACTCGGTCAAGATACAGAACACTTCCATCCACACAAGAATCTCTCATGTTGCCCTTTTATGGTTATACCCACTCACCTCCTACCTTCTTCCTTAACTCCTGGCAGTCACTTTATATAATTTTGTCATTTCAAGAACATTATATAAATGGCATCATACAGTACACTGTCTTTTGGGAATTGGCTTTTTAAAATTCACTTAGGAGATTCATCTAGGTGGTTGTGTTTATCAATAGCTTGTCCCACTTTATTGCTAAGTATGCTGTGGTACAGATGTATACTGTTAGTTTACCCATTTACCTTTTGAAAGACAGCTAGCTGGGTTGTTCACAGTTTGGGGCTGCCATGTGTAAAGCTGCAATAAGCATTTGTATAGATGTTTTTGGTAATTTGTTTTTAAAATTTTGGCAAAACATACATAACATAAAATTTGCCATGTTAAACCTTTTTAATATGTAGTTCACTGGCTTTAAGTACATTCATATTGTGGTAAGGCCATCATCATCTTTCTACAGAACTCCTTTTGTCTTGCAAAACTGAAACTCTGTACTCAGGAAACAGGCCCCTCCCCTCTACTTGGCCCCTGGCAGCCGCCATTCTGAGTTCTGTCTCTGTGAATATGACTACTCTGGGTGCCTCAGATAAGTGGAACCATGCATCATTTGTTGTTTTGTAATTGTGTATTGTTATCAAGCATAGCAATATAAATAATAGTATAAGTTAACAGATCTCACATTATGAAAGAGTTGATTATTTAAACATTATATTTGTTACTTTTTAACTGTTGTCGCACACATCAATTTCTTTTTAAGGCTTAATAATATTGCAGTGTATGTAAATGCTACCTTTTGTTTATATTTTCTTCTGTTAATGGATACCTGAGTTGCAGCCAACTTTTGTCTGTTGTGCATAGTGCTGCTCTGAACGTGGGTGTACAGATGTCTGGGTCCCTGCTTTCAGTTGTTTTGGCTACTAGGAAGTGAAATTGTTGTATTATATGGTAATTCTAGTTTCAGTTTTTGGAAGAATTGCCATTCTCTCTCTTCCACAGTGGCCTCACTATTTTAAATTTCCACTAATATTGCACCAGAGTTCCAGTTTTTTTCACATTGTTATCAGCACTTGTTATTATTTTTTAAATAATAGCCATTCTAATTGGTATGAAGTGGTATCTTATTGTGGTTTTGATTTGCATTTTCCTAATGATTTTGATGTTGAGCATGTTTTCATGTTCTTATTGGCCATTTGTGTATCTCCTTAAATGTCTGCCTCCCAAAAGGGGAAAAAATTGAAAAATGAAGGGGCCAAAAAGCATTGACAGTGGAAGTCAGTTCAGCTGCAAGGGGAGGGCATTACAAAAATGGCTGCTTATCACTGTCTGCATCTCTCTGATTAGATCCAACAAATAGCCATCAAGCACAGATCCTGGTATTTGAAGGACAGGGTCTTTGTGGCCTGCCCTGGCTCTCAGGCTGTGTGCAAGCTGCTCTAGGAATACATGCATAGCTGTTTACCTCAAGGTTGGGAATGGGAAATGAGTAGATCCTATTGCAGTAAGAGTTGAAATTGTCCCAGGTTAACCACAGTTTACATCCAAGCCTCCCCTGGAAGTTACGAGCCTATAGGGACCCTAGAGTTCGATCACGTTTACATTAAGCCTTGTGTCAGGCCAGTCATCTAGGTAGGAAGATGCATTCCAGGTGCTTCCTACTCCACCATCTTCCCTTTAGCTCCATGTTACTAATTTTTCATGAGACCATTCTGATTAAAATACATTAATCTTATTTTATAATGATTTGCATATATAATTTAAAAAATTTAAATGTCATTTATCATTTACCTTTGTGCATTATATCTTTTGGCTTACAGACATTTTAAATTTCATGTGGTTATAACTTTCAACCACCTTATGATGAATTCTGGCTTTGATAGCATTTTATGGAAAATCTTCTAATTAAAAATAAGAAAATAAAAATAAAAAAACAAGTCACAAAATGACTGATATTTATGCCTATGTTTTTGTGTGATGGTTTACTTTTTTTTGAACCTTTTTAAAAAAAGGTTTTTATATGTTGAAATCATTAATAGTTTAAAATTATATTTTTGTGTGTAGTATGAAGTAGGAAACTTGTCTTCTAAGTAGATAGTATACTGTACCAAGACAGCTTATTGAATAACATATCCATTTTCTACTGTATGAAATATCACTCATATTCTCAAATTCCATTAGAATATACATGAATTTGTCTGTATAAGGATTTGATGGTCAGTTCTATTAATTTTTAAAAAACATTTTTGGTCAATTTCTATGTCATTACTATAGTATTGTTTTTAGACTTTCTTTGGAGGACAACTATGGTTTCTTTTCCAGAAACTTTTTCTAACTAATTAGTTTGTTATAATAACATTGAATCTTCCTATCCAGAACAAATCTGTTCAGGACTACTTTATTTGTTTTTCAGTAGTTTCATTTCACATTTTATGATTAGTTTTTAACTGTGATTTGCAATTTTTAAAAATTAAATTAATTGGGGTAACATTAGTTAATAACATATACATTTCAGGGGTAGAACTTTATAACACATCATCTGGGTAGTCTGTTGTGGCCTTGCCGTTCCAAGCCTAGTCTCCTCTGCCACCATATAGTTACCCCTTTACCCTCTTCTTCCCCTGCCTCCTTCACCCGGTGCTAACTCCCATTCTGGGGTCTGTATTGATAAGTGTTTGTTTCTTTGTCATGATTAGTTTATTATTAGATATTTTGCAATTTTTGGTTGGGTTAGTAATATAAATGGTATCTTTCTCCAGTTTGCTTTTTTAACCTTTTCATCATTGTACACACACCTCTTACAGATAGATAGTTGGTTTGGTTTCAGGTTGGAATTTTAACAAACCCACCAATTTTCTTGTGCAAGTATTCTGAGTCAGTGGACTTTATCTAGATGCATTCAGTACAGTAGAGTTGTTGGATCATAGTGTCAGTCTGTCTTCCTCTTTACCTGATAGTGCCAAAATATTTTTCAAAATGGTTTTTACCAGTAAATATAATGGTGTGTTTTTAATAAATATGCTTATATATGTGCATATGTGTATATATACACATATATTTGTATCCAGCTAACTTGTTAAACTCATATTCATTCATCTAATTTATTTGTGGGTCCTTGTTGATTACCTAAAAATACAACCATATCATTTGTGAATGAGAGTTTTGTTTTTTCATTTTGAATCTTTATACTTTTCCCTGTCACACTGACAAAAGATTATTAGTATAGAGTTTAATAGAAGTGATGAATACACCTGAAACCTATGTACTCTTATTGATCAATGTCATCCTGTTAAAGTTAATTTACTAAATAAAATTAAAAAATTAAAAAAGCAGTGATGACTAGTGGGCATAATTTTAAGTATCATTGAAAATTTGCGGCTATATGTCATACGTAGGGAGTTTTCTCTGCAAGATTAAAAAATTGTAAACAAATCTAATTTAACAGATTTTAGTTTTTTTTCTTTATTATGATGTTAATTTGTTAGTCTAATGAATTATGTTGATTTTTTAAATGTTTAAAAAATCTTATATCTCTTATATTTGTCATATGCTGCATTATGCAAGGACCCAACAACACTTTCCTTTTTCGCCCCTCTTGTTATAGTTTTTATATATTTTACTTGCATACATGTTAATAGCCCCACAAGAGACTTTGGTTAGTTGACCTTTGTATTTTAAAGAAATGTCACTCTCTATCTAGTAATGCTTGCTGCCTGAAAGCCTACATGGTTGATATTAAGATAGCTACAATAGTTTCCGTTGGTTAGTGTGTGCCTGTGTATCTTGTTCTTTCCTTGTGTTTCACTCTTTCTGTGTATTCTTATATTTAAGATATATCTCTTAGAAGCAACACATATGTATTAAAATTTGGGGGGAAAGATCTTTGTATTTTTAAAAAATATTTTTATTTATTCATTATAGAGAAGAGAGGGGTAGGGGGAGAAGTACAAAGCATCAACTCCCACACATGTGCCTTGACCAGGCAAGCCCAGGGTTTCGAACATGCAACCTCAGCATTTCAGTTTGACACTTGATCCACTGTGATACCACAGATCAGGCAGATCTTTGTATTTTAATTGATGTATTTATTCTATTTACATTTAATGTAAATTACCTATATATTTGGATTTGAATCTACTTTTTACTTTCTATTTGTCCCACGTGGTCTATCCTCCTTTTATCTCATTCCTTGACTTCCTTAGGATTATTTTATATTTTATTTTCTATCAATATGTTTGTTTTACCTTCTATTACCATTCTGTTGCAGTTAACAGAGATTTCAACATGCATACTTACTTACTAAAGTCTATTAGAAAATACTACCTTTTATCAATTCTGAGACAATACAAAAGCTATAGAATACTTGAATGAATTACATTTAACATTTCCTCAACTTTTGTTTTCATATTTTTAAGTGTATATGTATTTAAAACACCACGAGACATTAATTATTGCTTTGTTACAATTTTCATTTAGATTTGTCTAAGTAGTTACCCTTTGTTGTACTTATTTTTCCCCACCCCACTTTATTTTTTCTTTGTGCTTTTACTTTATTTTATTTTCTCTATTTCTGAGGAATATCCTTTGGTATTTTTATTAGTACTGTATAGGTATTGCTGGTGATAAATTTGCTCATCTTTGTTTATCTAAACATTTTCATTTCACCTTTATTTTGGAAGGATATTTTCCCTGGATATAGTGTCTATCATTCTTATTTTCTTTCTTTCTTTCTTTTTTTTTTTTTTTTTTGTATTTTTCTGAAGTAAGAAGGGGGAGGCAGAGAGATAGACTCCCACATGTGCCTGACCAGGATCCACCCGGCATGCCCACTAGGGGGTGATGCTCTGCTCTGCCCACCTAGGGTGTTGCTTTGTTGCAACGAGCCATTCTAGCACCTGAGGTGGAGGCCATGGAGCCATCCTCAGCGCCCAGGGCCAACTTTGCTCCAGTGGAGCCTTGGCTGCAGGAGGGGAAGAGAGAGATAGAGAGAAAGGAGAGGGGGAAAGGTGGAGAAGCCGATAGGCCAGGGGTCCCCAAACTATGGCCCGTGGGCCGCATGCAGCCCCCTGAGGCCATTTATCCGGCCCCCACCGCACTTCCGGAAGGGGCGCCTCTCTCATTGGTGGTCAGTGAGAGGAGCATAGTTCCCATTGAAATACTGGTCAGTTTGTTGATTTAAATTTACTTGTTCTTTCTTTTAAATATTGTATTTGTTCCCATTTTGTTTTTTTACTTTAAAATAAGATATGTGCAGTGTGCATAGGGATTTGTTCATAGTTTTTTTTATAGTCTGGCCCTCCAACGGTCTGAGGGACAGTGAACTGGCCCCCTGTGTAAAAAGTTTGAGGACCCCTGCGATAGGCGCTTCTCCTGTGTGCCCTTGGCTGGGAATTGAACCCAGTACTTCCACATGCCAGGCTGACGCTCTATAACTGAGCCAACCGGCCAGGGTATTCATTCTTATTTTCTTTATTTAATGTGTGTTGTTATGGACTTTTATGATTTTAATGTAATTTATGGATAGTATTTGCAATAATTAAATCTGTGGATTGTTGGCTTTTTAGCATTTTGGAAAAATTTTTAACCAATCTTAAAAAATATTATTTTTCTATTCTTTACCTTACCTCTGAAGTTCTGATTAGATATATAATACACCTTCTTATATTGTCTTTTCTATTGCTTAATCTTTCTTCTGTATTTTTCATCATTTTATCTTTTTAGCCACATTCTAGATAACTTTTTTCTGATCAGTCTTCTAATTCACTGATTTCTTTTTCTATATCCTGTGACTACTAAGTATGTACATTGAGATTTAATTTGGTAATTTGCCTTTTTATTTCTAGAAGTTCTGGTTTTTTTCTTTAAGAATCTGTAATTTATTTTACTTTTTAGTATACAGTATAGATATTTTTATGTGTTTTGTTTAGTCTTTAATCTTTATGATACTTGTTTTTTCTTTTTAAGTTTTTTTTTTACAGGGACAGAGAGAGAGAGAGTCAGAGAGAGGGATAGATAGGGACAGAGAGACAGGAACGGAGAGAGATGAGAACCATCAATCATCAGTTTCTCGTTTCTAGTTGTTCATTGTTAGCTTTCTTATATGTGCCTTGACCACGGGCCTTTAGCAGACTGGGTGACCCCTTGCTTGAGCGAGTGACCTTGGGTCCAGTCTAGTGAGCTTTTTGCTCAAGCCAGATGAGCCTGTGCTCAAGCTGGCGAGCTCGGTGTCTCGAACCTGGGTCCTCCTCATCCCAGTCTGATGCTCTATCCACTGCACCACTGCCTGGTCAGGCCTTTTTAATTTTTTTAAAAATTATTTTTATTTATTCATTTTAGAGAAGAAGGAGAGAGACAGAGAGAGAGAGAGAGAAAGAGAGAGAGAGAGAGAGAGAGAGAGAGAAGGAGAAGGGGGGAGGAGCAGGAAGCATTAGCTCCCATATGTGCCTTGACCGGGCAAGCCAAGGTTTTTGAACCGGCAACCTCAGCATTCCAGGTCGACACTTGATCCACTGCGCCACCACAAGTCAGGCCTCTTTTTAATTTTTAAGGGAATACTTGTTTTATATTGTACCTAATTATTCCATTTTATGTGTTACAGATTGGGATTTTTTTCTGCTTAATTTTATTCAGGGTGCCTCATTTCCTTTGTGCCTGATTATCTTTGACTGTATGTTTATTATTGCCCTTGAATAATTATTTGTGTAAACTCACTCATGTCCTTCTCCAGATGTTAGTTTTTGCTTTTACTTTTGCCAAGTTTATGTGCATGGTGAATGGGAAACACTCCTGTTTCTCTTTTACTTTCATCCTGCTATCACACTTACAACTCCCTACATCACTCCTGACGTCAGATGTGGGGCTTTTCTACACCAAGCAATTCTCTAATGCCACCTGGGTGTCCTGCAGTTTAATTCAATCCTCACACTAATGGAGCGCAGGGCTCAGTCCCATAAGACTGGACCTCGCCTGCTTTAGGTGCCAATCCCAAGCCCCGTTTGTCACCTGTGCCTTCTGTCTGACTTCTATAAATCAGAGGTTCCCTTGACCCCCTCTTTGGATTTGATTAATTTGCTACAGTTGCTCACAGAACTCTCGAGAGCAGTTTACTTACTAGAGTACCAGTTTATTACAAAGGATATTAAAGGATATGAACGATCTGTGTGGAAGGGTCCTGAGTACAGGAGATTCTGTTCTCACGGAGTTGGGATGTTCTGCCTTCTCAACACAGGTATGTGTTCAGCCACCTGGAAGCTCTCTGAGCTTTGTATTTGGGGGATTTTTACGGAGGTTTGTAGGCATGATTGTTCATTAACTTAATAGCCAGTACCATTCTCTTTCCCAGAGAATGGGATAAGGTTGAGAGTTCCAAGTATTTTTTTTTGTTTTTTTTGTTTTGTAAATTTAAGTGAGAGGACAGGAGATAGACAAACTCCTGCATGCACCCTGATCAGGGTCCATCTCGTGACCCTTGGCTGGGCCCGATGCTCTGCCCACGTAGGGCCATGCTGGCAACTGAGCTATTTTTAGTGCCTGAGGCGGATGCTCCACAGAGCCATCTTCAGTGCCTGGGGCCAATGCTCTCGAGCCAATTGAGCTGTGACTGTGGGAGGAGAAGAGATAGAGAGATAGATAGATATATATAGAGAGAGATTGAGAGAGAAAAGGAGGAGGAGGGTTAGGGATGGAGAAGTAGATGGTCACTTCTCCTGTGTGCCCTGACTGGGAATTGAACCTGGGACTTCCACACATAGGGTCGATGCCCTACCACTGAGCCACTGGCCAGGACCGAGAGTTCTAAGCTTTTAATCATGGTTTTGTCTTTCTGGTGACCCATACCCATTCTGAAACTATGCAGAAGCCCACTAAGAGTTGCCTTAGCAAAACAAAAGACACCCATATCATTCCTTGAAATTTAAAAGGATTTAGGAGTTCACTCTTCTTTAGGAACTGGAGTCAAAGAACCAATGTTAGAATAAAAAATGGTCCTAGTGCTCTTATCACTTAGGAAATTATGAAGGTTTTAAGAGCTCTGTGCCAGGAATCAGGACAGAGGCCACTATATATATTTTTTTTCCTTTCTTTTTTTATTTATTGATTTTACAGAGGGGCGGGCGAGTGAGAAGTACCAACTCATAGTCGCTTCAGTTTAGTTGTTCACTGAGTGCCTGTTGTATGTGCCTTGATCTGACAAGCCCAGGGTTTCAAACCAGCGACCTCAGCGTTCTAGGTTGAAGCTCTATCCACTGTGCCACCACAGGCCAGGTGAAACCACTATATATTTTCTATGATTTCACACAATATTAATCAGAATCTACTTAAACTTAGTTATAATCTTATTATTCCCTGAATTACCTAAGCCAGTGGTCCCCAACCTTTTTTGGGCCATGGACCGGTTTAATGTCGAAAATATTTTCACGGACTGGCCTTTCGGGTGGGATGGATAAATGTATCACGTGACCGAGACAAGCGTCAAGAGTGAGTATTAGACGATGTAACAGAGGGAATCTGGTCATTTTTTTAAAATAATAAACATCATTCAGACTTAAATATAAGTAAAATGGAAATAATATAAGTTATTTATTCTTTCTCTGTGACCGGTACCAAATGGCCCACGGACCGGTACTGGTCCGCTGCCTGGGGGTTGGGGACCACTGACCTAAGCCACATGCTTGCAAATCTATGCAAAGGCCCCAGTCAAGCCAAAAGTTCTCAGGGATAGCTTTTTTCTTTCCAGTTACCCCCACCTCCCCTTCTTTTCTTCCACCTCCTCCTCCTTTATTCCACCTCCTGATCTGCCATAATCTAAGACAACCTTGCCTGGATCCACTCCGTATTGGGATAGAGAGTAGGGGCAGACTTGCATAGTTCTGAGTCAACCCTGCTGTGAGTTTGTTAGCCCTTTCAATACCCAGCTTATTCTGGGAAGTGTCTACAATACCACTCTACTTTCAATGGACTCTGGGCTTGCATTATCTCTCCTTGATGCCATTTAACTAAATAGTTTGTGGTAGTGTTGGCAAATGCTCACAGTCTTAGTAATAGCTTTAGTCTTCAGTTTACTCCCAGAATTTAGCTTGGGACTTTTAATAGGTTTTAAATGCTTTTAAAGTGATGGTTTTTGATATTATAATTTAACATTTTTAGTAATATTCTATAGGAGAATTACTCTGAATAATGTAGTCTGCCATTATCAGAAAGCTTTGGTAATCTCTTCAGTGTTATATTCTAGTTTGTAATCTCTTTTATTGCTGAATCTGATTGGCTGTTTAAATCTGTATATCGTTTTAAATTTTAAATTATTATATTTATTACTTTAAGAAGCTTTATCTGGTTCTTCTTCAAGTCTACCTGATCATTTTATTATCTTTTGTTCCTTAGTTATATTTTCAGTGTCCTTTTACTTCTATGAGCATAAACATGTTTTCTATTCTGTATCTGATTATTTCACTGTCTGAGGTCTTTGGTTTCAGTTGAATTATGCTTGCTGGTATTTGGAAAACTTATTCTTGGTAGTTTATCTCTTGTATGTTTTGTTAATTTTTGAAAAAAAAAACTATGGGCACACGTTAACTGGAACATAGGAATTCTCTGAAGTCTGGTAAGATAAGGTGTGTTTTTCTAGGCAGTACCCATATTTGTGTTGTATGGGTTTTTGAAGCACTGGCACACTGAGATAATTTTTGAGTTTTTTTTAGGCCACCCAGGTAATATGAATTCTCCTCTAAATCCATCTGAAAGCCTTTTTAGCTCCTGAATTTAGATAATAGAGACTTGTCTTCCCTTACATATAAATCCAAGGCTGAGACCTGCAAGTTCCCTTTTCTTCTGCATACGGTAGTCTTTCTGGTTGTCCCTTTCACTGGGCATACCCCCCTTTAGGGTGTCTTTACTTTTATTTGTGGATGATCTTCAGCACGCTTCCTTGTGCTGCATTGTCTCTTGGTTTCACCCATTGGATCTTATGCACAGAGACCTTCAGTACTGAAGTTGGCAGTGATATGCATTAGCAGATAACTATGGGTAGCATCTACCTTCAGGGCTCACTTGTGTCTTTGGATTTTACCTTTTTCTTATTTCTTTAATCTTAGGATTTTCCTCTTATTTTCTCACCACTTCAGTGTACATTGGAAAGACTTTCTATACCGTTTATCCAACATTTTAAAGGATTTTGTCCTGAGAAGACTCTTCAGGATATCTCATCTGCCCCATTCCCTAATATTTATCAAATGTTATTTTTAATTTTTTTATAGGATTCAGTTTAGCTGCATTTAAAAGAAACAAGAGGAAACTAGAGCTGGCAGAAAGGGTGGAAACAGATTTCATTCAACTAAAGAAAAGAAGACAATCAAGTGAAAAGGTCAGGAAGTATTTGGAATATTTACCATTAATGTATCATAATGATTCATTTGCATTTAAATATATAAGCTTTAAAATAATGTGATCCAGTGGAAACATAATGCATGCCACATACGTACTTTAAAGTTTTCTCATAGTTTCATTAAAAAGAAACAGGTGAAGTAAATTTTAATAATTTATTTAAACTAGTGAATCCAAAATATCACTTAAAAATGTAACCAATGAAAAAAATCATTAGTGAGCTATTAAACTTTTTTTGTGTGTGTTAAGTCTTCTAAGCCAGCGTGTATTTTACTCTCCCAGCACATCTTAATTGTGTCACTGAACTTACACTGGAAATATTTGGTCTGTATTTAGATTTCATAAAGATAACAGTTGAGCCTGACCAGTCAATGGCGCAGTGGATGGAGCATCGAACTGGAATGTGGAGGACCCAGGTTTGAAACCCCAGGGTCACTGACTTGAGCACAGGCTTATCCAGTTTTAGCATGTACTCACAACTTGAGCATGGGGTCGCTGGCGTGAGTGTGGGATCATAGACATGACGACATGATCACTGGTTCAAGCCCAAAGGTCACCGGCTTGAAGCCCAAGGTCGCTGTTTTGAGCAAGAGGTTACTTGCTCTGCTATAGCCCCCCCAGTTAGGGCATATATGAGAAAGCAATCAATGAACAACTAAGGTGCCGCAATGAAGAATTGATGCTTCTCATCTCTCTCCCTTTCTATCGGTCTGTCCGTATCTGTGCCTCTCTCTGTCTCTGTCTTGTAAAAAAAAAAGATAACAGTTGAAATATTAGTTTACATGACAAGTTATTCCAAACATACTTAAAACTTTACAATAATTGATTTGAAAGTGTTTTAAAATTAAAATTTAATAAAATTAAAAATTTAATATCTCATTTGCCCTCACCACATTTTAAGTGTTCAGTAGCAACATGTAGTTGATGGCTACTGATTTGAGCCTTGCAGCTTTATTTATTTATTTATTTTGACAGAGACAGAGAGAGGGACAGATAGGGACAGACAGACAGGAAAGGAGAGATGAGAAACATCAATTCTTTATTGCAGCTCCTTAGTTGTTCATTGATTGCTTTCTCATATGTGTCTTGACTGGGGACCTACAGCAGAGCAAGTGACCCTTTGCTCAAACCAGGGACTTTGGGCTCAAGCCAGTGAGTGATCTTGGACTTCAAACCAGCAACCCTTGGGCTCAAGCCAGCAACGATGGGGTCATGTCCACAATCCCATGCTCAAGCCAGCGACCCCGTGCTCAACCTGGATGAGCCTGTGCTCAAGGCAGCGACGTCGAGGTTTCGAACCTGGGTCCTCTGCATTCCAATCTGACGCTCTATCCACTGTACTACAACCTAGTCAGGCCTTGCAGCTGTAGATGGTGACTTTCAACATGGCTATTTGGGGGATAGAGTATGTTGTAAAGAAATGTATATATTAGATTTATGTAGTTTTTTTTAAAATTTACATTCTAATTACAGGCCTCTGTTTCTCATTGTTATATGTTCTTTATTTGCATTTCACACATTAATGTACCATCATGAGTCCATGTGTGGCATTTCTTAGGTGTTCGAGAGGTGGAAAGAAATTGAAAACCACAACATTCTTGCTTAGTCTATGGTTGAGGGATTCATTAGCACATAGTTCATGATGGGTGTCTCATGTAACAGTTATTTGATGTGCTTTGGCATCTTAATACTGGTCTATGAGTTTTATTATAGTTTTATTTGATTTACTTATATATAAATGCATAATAAATCATCTTTCATAGTGACAGATTTTCCCCTGTATGTTGTCACATTGAACAACTATTCAATAATTTTGATCCAAATCTTTTTATATTTCTGCCAGAGGAAAGTCTGAATTTAGGAAGAAAATGAGCAGTCTAGTAAGTAGACCTTGGTAAAAGTGGATGACAGTGTGGTTCCATTTCTCAGGTTTTTGTATCCCTGTGATACCTGAGTAAGAAAATTTAGGACTGTTGTTCTTTTATAAAATTGTGATAAAATTTGCATATGGTGAGCAATTTAATCATTTCTGTAAATGTATATACTCATGTACCTATCAAGATGTAGGACATTCTGGTTCCTTATAAGTGTGTATATAACCTAGGTCTACCTTGTCTCTTATGGTAAGTGTAATAAAACATGCTCTCAGAAAGAAAAGACCACCAGATAATGAATCAATTGAGCAGAAAATTAAAAATTTTAATAGGAAGTATAGTAATTTTTAGAGATAGGGTAGGAAAGGGCAAATAGCTGTTTTCTAAATCAACCTGCATTTAGTTTATTTCTCCCTGTCCTGTCTGTATAGTTTCAGCATAGTTTTGGTGTGCCTGCATTGACTGAGGCCTGGTGCTCCCGTTTGTTGTGGCTATAGAAAAGAAGCTGTGAGTTGGGTATGTAAATATAAGAAAAAGAATACAGTGTTTGGTAACTTTCCTTATGTTCACATTTTATTAGTGTTGAAGGAAATAAATACTGTCTTGAAAAGAGGATGCAGTAGAATATGTCAGTATTGTATTTAATTAATTAGTTAATTAATTAAGTGAGAGGTGGGGAGGCAGAGAGACAGATTACTGCATGTACCCCAACCGGGATCCACCCAGCAAGCCCACTATGGGGTGATGCTCTGCCCATCTGCGGCTGCTGCTCTGTTGCTTGGCAACCAAGCTACTTCAGCACCTGAGGTTAGGCCATCAAGCCATTTTCAGTGCCTGGGGCCAACTTGCTCGAATGCAGCCATGGCTGTGGGAAGGGAAGAGAGAGAGAAAGAAGAAAAATAGAGAGAAAAGGGAGGGGTAGAGAAGCAGCTGGTCACTTCTTCTGTGTGCCCTGACCAGGAATTGAACCCTAGACTTTCACACACTGGGCTGACACTCTACTGCTGAGCCATGGGGCCTAAAAAAAGTAGATAAATTTAGAAATTTTTGATATATTGATTTTTTTTTGAAAAAGTAATGGTTTGGACATCATAACAGTATTAATAGAAGTAAAAATTAATGCAAGAAAAATATGAAATCAGCTTGTTACCTCAATAAATTAGAGTGCTTCTGTTTTCCTTAGTCTTTGGCATTGACATTTACTTTTGACTTAGTTTAAAATAAGCAGGGTTCATCCATGGAATGCTTTTAGCTGCAAACAGTAGAAAAGCTGACTGTATGGCCTGACCTGTGATGGCACAGTGGATAAAGCATTGATCTGTAATGCTGAGGTTGCCAGTTCGAAACCCTGAGGTTGCTTGGTCAAGTCACATATGGGAATTGATGCTTCTGCTCCTCCTCCCTTTCTCTCTCTCTCTCTCTCTCTCTCTCTCTCTCTCCCTCTCTCTCTTGCCTCTCTAAAATGAACAAATAAAAAATTTAAGAAAAGAAAAAAAGGCTTACTGTGGTGTAGGAAATGCACATTTGTTCCCTGCTTCCTGGCCCTCTGCCACGTAATGCACAGTTTGAAGGTGGCTTGGTTGCAGGCATTAATTTAGATTTCCAGTGATTATAGGACCAGCACATCTGGGATTCTCTTTGGCCTTTCTATCATGCCTTCTGGTTTATGAATATGATTCAGCTCCTAAAATTTTAGATGTCACATTTGCATTCAAGGTGAGAAGGAAAGAGTGGAGGGGGAGTGGGGAGATAGTGCCAGATGTGCTTGTCACTTTTTAACTGGTATGCAAGTTTTTCAGAATTTCCCTCAATAGTCTTCTCATTTGGCGGGGAAGTAGCGGAGAGTAGGCACAATTCTATCACAATGGCTGCTCCTGGCTGCAAGGGAGACTGGGAAAATGAGGGGATTGTTTTAAGTACTATCTCATAGCTCATGGCTTGCTGATGGGCACATTGTCTTCTCAAACAAAATATGTAGTGGTTTTTGTTGCCAAAGAAGGAGTAGGAGAGAGGTTACCTAATAGGTAGATCATTGGTAGTGTGTAGCATAAATGGAGAAAGTTCTTTATCTCCTTCTTCACAATTAACATGTCTGTTGTTATAGCAAACCAATATTTGGTTAAGCAGCTAATCTACACATAAATCAAATAAAAACACATTTTGTCTTGACTTAAGATATATAGATTTTAGGACATAATATTAAAAAATGCAGAATATGAATTTTTAGTAATCGTCTGTTCTTAGTAATTGGCATCTCTGTTTCATCCATGCTTATTTTTTGTGACTTAGAGGGAAGACGTGCAGGAGAAGGAAAAGATTACTATTAACTAGTATTGTGTACTGTCAAGATAATAGCCGTTTACTTTCCATTCCACTCTCCTCTCTGGGTAGACCCAACTCTTCTGGATTGTTCTTTTACCTCCTGTTTCCATTATGATGTACACAGTCCATACTATTCATAGTAGAGCCAGACCATAAGAGTGAGTGGACAAGTTGCACATGACTAAAGGGGTCTTCATGGCAAAAAATTATGCTGTTCCATGACCTTTATTTTGTTAAAACATTAAAAACTGTTCATGTTGGTTATAAATGCATAGGGAAACAAACAAAAATAGTAAAACAAACATTTATTTAGTGCACTAACTTAAAACATTAGAAGCATTAAGAATTCAAGTGTTTTATATCTGTGTAAAAACTTATCAAGAGTAGTGTGAACAGTGCTTGCTTTCTTGTCTTATAACTTATGACATGGAGTGAGCATTTTTTTAGGTCATGGTGAATTCTCAAACTCCTTTTTAATTTTGAATCAGCTTATAAAATTTTATCCTTTGCTCTTTCCGTCTTATGAAATGTCCTCTAGAGTTTTTCTTTTCTTTTTTAAAAAAATTTTATTGATTGATTTTACAGAAAGGTGGGCAGGAGCAAGAAGTATCAAGTCATAGTTGCTTCTTGTTGTTATGTGCCTTGACCAGGCAAGGCCAATGTTTCGAACTGGTGACCTCAGCATTCCAGGTCAACACTCTATCCACTGTGCCACCACAGGCCAGGCAGAGAATGTCTTTAATGTCAAGTTTTTTGCCAGTGCCACTTCCTCTGGGAATTTTACTTTTTTTTTTTTTTTTGACGACTACATTTCTTATTTATGTTGATATATTTGTTTTCATTAAGTTCCTTTGACTGTTGGTGTAGAGTCTCTTAAATGCTAGTGGTGTTGAACATTACCATGGTCAACCATTTCTTCTATAACATCATATATATTTTTTATTAAATTTCACTTCCAACATTATCACTTTTTGTTTCTTTGCTTCACTGTCTTCTTTGTTGGCCAGTTCCCTCTTTTGATCAGTTTTTGTAAAATGTCATGTGGTTCAATTGCTGGGAGACAAGGAGACAGCTTTACTCTTTGTGAACAGTGACCCATCACTGACAGAAATGACATGATTAGTCACCGATCCTGATGAGTAGTGATCTGTGGATTGAAGAACTAGCAGCGAAGTTTGTACTTGATTCAGTTGCTCAGAGTTAATATATGCTGCGGTAACTGAAATTTGAACCATGTTATTGAGTGACTGCTATTACTTAACTAAACTGTGGTAACTAAAATGGACATAGATTAGAATTGGGCAGAGTGAGGACTGTGTTTCTGTAAAAGAACCAGAGCTGTTTGTCCTGTGGTTTCCTTCGCCCCGAGTTTTGCTGATCCCATGTTCATGGTGTAGTTCAGCATGTTCCTCTGTCTTTTGTCTTCCCTGAAGACTGGTTTCTGGCTCTCCCCTGGCAGTATTGCCATGGACTGTCTTGTTGTTAGAATATTTTTCAGTAATTTTGTGGTCTATGGGATGAGATTATGACATATTTTAAATTTATTTATTTTTTGCTTTATTTTGATACAAAAACAAAATGGTAGTTATATGGGTATTAATCTTTATTACACACTGCACGCAAAAATTAGCGGATATTTTATCACTTCATAATCGTTTTAAAATATCCCCTAGTTTTTGTGAGCAGTGTATTTGAATAAGGAAACCTTTCTTTTGGAAGGAAGACGTTAACTCATTGGCCAATTGCTATTCTTGGCTTATGCCACAGGACTGACTGAGTTGCTGCAAAGATGCTCACATTGGGGAAACAAACAGACTCAATTCATACCATAATCTAGATTTCACAAATATCAGTTTCAAACAGCTAGCCCTGAATATTACTGGAAGGGACTCTTTTATTATTAGAGTATTAAAAGAGGTTGGGGGTATTGTTTGATCTCAACATTTTTGATGTTTCAAGCCTTTTTTTTTTCCTCTTCATTTTTCACAAGCATATTGTCGAAATAGTTTCCATGTCTTTTTCTTTAATAACAGATTTTACAGTTGAATGTACATAGAATTCTTTGCTTCCTCCCACCACTTTTCCAAAGTAATTTAAGTTTTCAATTAATTTCATTGGTTTTTAGATAAAGCAGTTCTTGTATAGGGTAGTGAAATACAAGAAAATCAGACCTTTTTTATTGTGCAAATATCTTTAATTCTTTAATTTTTAATGAACAAGTTAGAAAATTTTGCCATGCTTTATACAATGTTGTATGTTCAAAACCACTCTAAAGAGATGCTACAACTTCTAATTTTGTCTTCTTTAGCCACCATATAGGGATATCAAATTGGCCACATGTTAGAAAGGAAATGTTGGGCCTTCCTTTGTGTGCTTCATATAAATAGATTCTATCCTTTTGAAGTATATTGTGGGTAACATTTTTCCCTTTTATCCACCATCTTGAAATTATTATGTAAACGCTTAACTGTATCATACTAAATCACTCTATTTTTTGGGTGAGAGGTAGGTTAAGATCAAAGACAATAAATGCACAAAAACAACATGTTTTCCTCAGATTGTTCTATTTGTACTTGTCTTTGCATTATATGTTCAGGGAAACAAGTAATTAGTCTTCTATAGAAATTTACTTAACCTGGAGTTTTGTTGAGTTTCTCAAGAAGATGGTTAATACATAGATATATGAGTAAACAGGATTAAGAAATTTCTTTGACTTCTCTTACATAAAGAAATATATTTTATTCATTTGCTTTTTAATAAAACTGTAAATTCATCCTTGAAGGGATTATCTTCTGTATGAAATGATTTCTTTGAGTTGTAAGTAATATTTTATAAAAATTACAGTCGCCTCACCTAAGACTATCTTGATTACTGAATAAGCCTATAGAATTTACATGTAAATAAGTAGGTGGGCCAATGATTTAAATAAATGTATTACTAGATTACCACCACCTCATGCTGAGTTTCTTTCCAAGTCTTTCTTAAATCCATACTAAGCTATGCTTTAAAGATATACTGAATCTTAAAGTTATGAGGTAAGATTGAGACAAGATGAACAGTTAACAAGTCTTAATTGCTATTTTTGTTATATAATAAAAGTAACGTGTGGCTTTCCAGGAAACTTGTTATACACTGACATCAAATATTGTCTTATAAATTATCTCTCAATTTTTAGTATTCAATAGCTCTGTAGAGCCTTCTTTAAATTTAAGTGTTTGGGTAATGGGCACACAACTCAATTGACAGTTCAAATGCTATAGAGATGTTCACTGGAAACCTAGGTACTGTTATGTTATTGATCAAGGTCACCCCAGTAAATTTGATTTCAAAATAAAAAAATATATAAAAAAATTTAAGTGTTGCCTGGTTGGAGCATTATCCTGAAGCACAGATGTTGCCAGTTCTATCCCCGATTAATATACATACAGGAACAGCTTAATGTTCCTCTCTCTTTCTTTCCCTTCCTATCTTGCTGAAATCAACAAATTAAAAAAAAATTAAAAATTTTTTAATTGTTTGACAGGATGAGTGGAGGGAAAAAAGAGCATTCCTTTATTATCATTGGAATACTCCCTGTTGATTTTGAACATAATGTAGAAATCACTATACTATAGCTTTTCTAACAGATAATACCTCCAGTGAGTGGAATTTAATTGGGAGTACAGATAGATGCCTTCCCATCTGGGAATTGGCTCAGCTCATGAAATTAAGAGCAACAGATTCTAAGTCGGAACTTAGATATATCCTTGTAGAGTATTACTACGAATTAATGACCTGAGTTGACCCATCACATAGTGATACTGACTCTTAGAGCCAGTAGACCAGTGGAATAAACCAATGCATGAAGAGACAAATGTGTGTGTCTACACACACACACACACACACACACACACACACACACACACACACACACAGATCAATTACAAGGATGTTTTAAGATCAGAAGGTAAGAAGCAATACTTGATGAAGGTGAGGAAAAGCTATCTGTGAGTCTTTAGAAGCTTGGTTGAGTCACTTCTTCTCTAATCAGCCAAGATTTTGTAGTCTGATTCCAGAACTATTTTAGAATTCAATACCTGAGGGTAAGATTATTTAAGGAGTGTAGGGAGTAGGATAGGTTGAGAGATGGGGGATAGTGGACTAGGACTTCAATCTAGATCTACTGTTGACTAGCCTAGAGACCTTGGACCAACATAGAACCTGTCTAAACTTTACTTTCCTCAGCAGTAAAGTCAACATGCAAGACCAGATAATTACCATGTTTCTTTCCAGCTGGATAATTCTCTAAAATATTTTAATTGGCAATGTGGTTTGTCCAAACCCTCTTGATCCTCTGATTGAGAGATTCTTTATTCTAGTGTATACTACACCTGGCCGACCATTAGATTCATCTGGGGAGTTTTAAAACTACAGATTCTTAGGCTCTATTCTCAATATACTGAATCAGAATATGCAGGAATGGGCAAGGTATTGGGCCAGCATTTGAGAATTATTGCTTTATTCTGCCTAATATGTCACAATGGGCCTTGTCTAGAAATCATTGTATAATGAACTCAGAATATTCTAGAGGAGTTGAGAATTACACGATTGCATTTAGTTAATAACTTCATGTCCACCTTCACTCAATTAGCCCTGCTCCAGGTAGACTGGAGCTCTTTTCTCCTTGATCTAGACTAGAGCTTATCTTGATGTCATTGTCATTGTCCACAGGCACCCAGCACACAGCACCCCTTTAATTAAACTTTGCTTGAATAGATGAATCTAAATTTATATTTCTAACTCTTTTCATGTCCTAAACTGTTCCAGTTGCGTGTTACATAGTTTCACTTAGAATCATCATACCCTAACTTAGCATGTCTAGATTCAAGCTTCATCACTCTCTCCTGGATGACTGGAATAGCATCTTGCCCGAGTGCCCACTGTTGTCCCTTCCACTCAGTTCTATAAACAGCATTTGTAGAATCATTTAAAGTGCCATTTTATTTTATCATGCCCTTGTTTAAACTCATCAGTCAGTTCCAGCTGCTCTTGAGAAGAAAGTGTAGCTCCTTACCAGAGCCCACAGGACTAGACAGGCGCAGGCGCCAGTCTTTTCTTCCGACCTTTTGCTCTCTTGCTCTGGGTCACATTGTTTGTAAAGATTCTTCCCGAGTTGAGCCCTTTGTTCCTTTGATTTCAGATCCCAGGAATATTGCCTCTCCCCCTCCCCGTTTCTCATTTTAAGCTGGCATACTGTTCCACTGTCTATTTCCTTTCTTAATGTTGTTATTTGATGTCATTCTCATTCACTGAAGTACAGTTTCCAGGTGGACAGGGTTTATGTATGTTTTAGAGACCATGACTTCTCAGCTGGGCATGTAGTAAGTGCTCAGTAACATTTGCTTAATGAATACATGTTATTTATTTATATATATTCTGCTTATTTCTTTCTGGTATATTTACTAACATCAAGACTATTCCTTTTCACCCATGATGGCTAGATGGTGGTAGTATCTTTGGAACCTGCTTCTCTGCCTGCTTCTATCCTTTGTCTGTTTCTCTTTAATCCTATGTATTATCTCAAGATACATTTCCTTAAAAATACTTGCATTGGTCATGTTGTTTTCCTGGAATAAGCCTTAATATAGTCTTTATTGTCTGTAGATTAAAACTCAAACTTTTTAGCCTGACTTTACAAACCCTCTTCAAAACTGGACCCAACCTACTTTTCCATTATTTCTTTTTGGAATAATCTTTTTCTTTTACCAAACACATTTCTCTATTGATTTTTCATGAATTTGCTCAAAGTTCTTATGTCTAAGTTTTTGCTCATGTTTCTTTCCTTTCATAGACTAAATAATAATGAAATGCCAGGGACTTCTCTGACTACTGAAATTCTAATATAAGTCCTCTCTAAAGGACCAGCTCAAATCTCAGATCAGAACATATTTCTCTCTTCTGCTTAGTACGTGTAATGGACATTCAATAAATGCTTATTGAATTGAATTCTCTGTTTTACAGCTTTGTCATTTTGAGATTGCTGTATGTGGTTAATTTATCATATTTGTGTAGCTCAGGGAGGCATGAACATTCTGGCTTTTTATCCTTAGCATAAGTGCCTTCATTTAGTGAACATTACTAACTTAAACATCTACAGTTGATGACTTTAATATTAATTTTGAGAGAAAAAAAGTTATTTTCTTTAATAGTAAGTCTTACAGTCTTTCAAGATAAATTTGAATCTATTATTTGTTTCAAGCATATGTTAGTCCAAAACTATGCTTTGTTTTTAACAATAAGCTGTGTCTGAGAACATAATAAAGTAGGAGAGTTTATTTAAAATGTTACTAATAATATTATTTCACTTCCTCAATATTGCAGAGATAAGAAAGAAGTTACTATATAAGTTAGGGAGGGAAATGATTGTCAGGAAATATAAACAGCCACAATCTGACCACTCCAAAGAGGTGAGTCAGGAAGTGCCCACAAGGGGGCGTGCCCATCTAGAGAAACTTGACAAAGACTCTTTTCTGATATGCAGGTAAGATGGCTGTTTAACAAATGTACTTCTAGATGTCTTATATTCCAGGAAAAAGAATGGACCTTCACCACAACAAGAATTTCCATCCATTTCCTAGCACCTGTTTATTGTGGTTGTGGGATTTTATAAGGAGGAACTGGGGACAGAATGGAACGGGGGGAGTGCCTTACAAGCTAAGACAAATTTATGAAGCTTGTGAGTGTGCTTTTCTTTCCCCCCTCTATGTTGAGAGCATTTTCATTTCACAAGTTCTGTGGTCATTCTGGTGCATTTATCCAAGGAATAGGTCCATTTTCATTGCTCCATTGATCTGCATCGCCTGAGGTTATGAGGACTTCACCCTCAAGTCACCACCAGGAGTGCACTGGCTCGAGTGATGTTTCCACCAGAGGTCATGGCCTCATGGCATCTTTGGTTTTTCTTTCCAGTGCCTATTTCATCTTTGACTTGAACATTATCACCAGCAAACATTTACTGAATGCTCGTTCTGTATAGGCTTACAGTAAGCTTTAGGGAATAAACAGAGCATCTGGCATCTAGGCCCTGACCATTATATCTGGTTCAGGGGAATTAAACAATAAAGGGAAATCAAACCATTTGGTGTGTGCTAGATGAATGAAATCATCAGTGAGAACTACAAGAATTAGCAGGATGGAGAAATTTCTTTAAGCTTGCTAAGTTTCTTATGGTCGGCTTACAAGAGAGATAGAATTTAAGCTGAGTCTTGAATAAAAGTAAGAGTTAGCTATATCTACATGGAGAGAAAAAGAGTGCTAGGTTTAGAAATCCGAGTGAATAAACTTGATTGCATTATAGAGTTTCTGCAGGACAGTGGTTTAAAACTCAAATACTCATGGGGGCCAGGCAGGTAGCCCAAAATGTGAGCCAATCCAGAGAGGTGGAACTGCTGGCCATACATGTTCCATGCTCAGGTCTTCAAAAAGCAGAATACATAACAAAAATACTTCGCTGGTCAAGCCAAACTCTAATTTGGCAGTTTGTTATCTTCACGAGGACATGATAATTGATAAGGTTCAACTGTCCACAGAATTTAGCAAAGTACTATAGGCCAAAGGAATTAGGTGCATAGCCAGAGCGACAGTGGATCGCAGTGTTACTGATCAGGGATGTGAGGCTGTTGTCTGGGAGGCTGAATGTCTGTCTGCTTTTATTCATGCTGACTGTACTTAGGAGCAAATGAGACTATTTTGAAACATGTACAAATGGGTCCTGTCCTTGCTTTTGAATGTTGCAAGTCTCTTAAAACATTGAGTTTAATTTAAATGGCATTAGAATTTCTAGGATATACTGCTATTATAATTAATTTAGATTGCATTTTATATCCAGAAGATACTTAGCTCCTCTCCTGTTCTGTGTAATTTTTGATATATTACTACTTTCAAGTAAGATTTTAAGCAGTTAAGGAAATAAAAGGAGAAAAAAATATATGGGATCTTTTTTCTTTTTTCCTTTTTAATATGCTTATTTTTAATAGTTATGTATTTATGATTTTGAAATTTCTGTTTTTATGAGCATAGTCTTAATTGTATAGTCAAATAGATACTGCTATACTTAAAATCACACCAAATAAAGTAACTTATTACTGTGTTATTAAAGTCGCTGTCATATATTGTTCCTCAGGCTGGAGGGGATCGGATTTAAATCCAGGAGAAATGACCCATTTCAATTGTCCTGGTGTTTCTGGGCAGGAATAGACTCCAGATTGTCCCGGTTACCTTTTAGTCCTTTATCTGTTGTTCCCCACTGCTTTAAGACTCAGTTCAAAGGCCAGTGGAGCTGTGGTATTTAAAAGAAAAAGTGTAATTTTATCCAGAGAAGGTAAATGTATGCCCCAAATTGAAAGAAAGACCGGAGGTCCAGACCACGACCAGGTGTTCCTGAAAATAGCCAAATTGGACAAGTAAATTGAAAAAGGTTGCCTGCTCTTATTAAAGAGACTTTATTGCTGTCTATTTAATTAGTAAGGTCTTAGCCCATGTATATATGTGTTTTTTAATCTGCCCCATATAATGAAGTTCATAGCCTATTAGTGAGTATGCGGGTAGCATGTTGTACTATCTCTGCCATTGAAGCACTATGATATATGTGTGTCTGTCAAGTGAAGCTGCCAAATAGTCTTGATTCCCTCCTTCTCCCTCGAACACATGTCCCAGACAGTGATGACTGAGTGTAAGATAGTGAAGGATGACCAGCTCGCCAGTGGGAAATGCAGACTTGAAGTTGGAGGATAGAATGGGTATTACTTACTTAGAGCTTTTCAGCAAGCTACATATTTAGAGTTGAAGAAACTGAATTGATTCGTCAAAAAAGAGAAGAATGTGATCTGAAGCCAGATAACCTAAGGGGATGGGAAGGCAGTAAAGAAGTGTTATGACAGAAATATTGAATGGAGAACTGTGACCAATATCAAGACATAATTACTTTATTGATAAAGTGAGAGGTTTGGTGGCGAGAGCCGTAGGCGTTTGTTTTGTACAGTAGACCAAAGTGCGTGCAGAATCTCCTGACGTAAAGATCACTCCCGTGTTGTGAGAAATGAGTCTGGATTTTAGTTTGCTTATTATGGGGACCAGCCAAAGATTACACAGTTGTTTAAGGACATACTTTTGGGAAAACATATTTAGGAGTGATATGCAAAAGCATTATGTTAGGGAAGATCTGAATATAAAATAATCAGAGAAAAACTTGTGAGGTTATAGAAAATTGCTTGAGAGTTTGAATCACGTTTATAAATTGAGGAAGATGCAGTTTCAGAGGGCACAAAGTTTGACTAGTGAGGTTCAATTAAAAAACATTTACATGACACTTTGCTAGTTGCCGCCTACTGGTGGATGAGGGACAAGATAAGCTACAAAATATCCCAGAACAAGCCAGAATGTAGAGTCTTTCTGGAGAGATTATGGGATGTGCCTCTTCTGTGAGTGGGAAGTCATTCAGGAAACTCTTCTGGAGTTATTTGAGGTCGCAGGACTTGAAGAAGAGCAGTGTTTTGACATAGGGTGGGATAGAGGTGCGAAGAGCCACATTTGCACTGTACCATGTGTGAGAGAGGCAGGAAACCAGTTTCTGTTACTCCAGAGTCAGTGCTCATGTTGGAAGAGAAGGCAAGAGGGCTGAGCCTTCCCTGGCATTTAGGTGACGCACAGAGAAAATTACTGCCTTTCAGGTTTAAACATTCAGTTCATCCATTCCACTAAGTCCTAGTGACTAGGAGTTTTTCAAAGAACCAGATTTACCTTTTTCTGATCTCTTTACTTTATGTTTATTTCTCTTTCTCTGATTTTTCCATTATGTCTCTGTTTTCTCCTTTTTCTTTGTGTTTATCTTGTTCTCTTTCTAACTTTTTTAGTTGGACACTTAGCCTATTTTTTGTTGTTTTCTAATATCAACATTTTGGGTATTTTTTTTATAAGCACCACTTTTGCTGTATCCGACAAGTAGAAAAATGTAATCTTTTGCTTATCATTCATTAAGTATTTTTGTTTCTATTTAAATTTCCTGTTTGATTTTTAAGTTATTTAGAATTATTTCTTCTTTTCTAATCCCTAACCTTTATTTATTTTTATTAACTCCTAAATTAATTGTATTATAGTCAGAGGGTGTATTCTGTTTGAAATTTGTTATGGTTTAGTTTATGGTTGAGTGTATGATCAGTTTTTATAAATATTTATATGTGCTTGAAAAGAATGTTTTCTCTCTAATTGTTGGCATTTGTGAATGCCCATCTAATCAAGCTTTTTAATGTACTAATCAGGTCTTCTGTTTCTTACTGATTAAAATTAGAGAAATGTGTTGAAATATCTCATTATAAGGTATGGTTTGTTAATTTCTCCTGTTGCTCAGTTTTTGCTGTTTGAGGCTGTTCTTTGAGGTACAGACAAATTTAGAATTATGTGTTCTTGATAACTATAACTTTCAGCATTTATCATCTAGAGACTATTTATTAAAACTTTGTATCTTAAACTTATTTTGCTTGCTGTTCATACACAGCTACATTGTTTGGATTGGTACCTGCTAGGTATATCTCTTTTTTTGTCGCCTATACTTTTACTTTCAGTTTTTCCATATCCTTATACTTTAGGTATATTTCTTATACTAACATATAGCCAGGATTTAAAACCCAATCTGACATTCCAAGAACACATTATTAACTTTAAAGGCAGTATTAGCCTGATCAGGTGGTGGTGCAGATGACAGAACATCGGCCTGGGACACTGAGGACCCAGGTTCAAAACCCTGAGGTCTTCTGCTTGAGCACGGGCTCACCAGCTTGAGTGCGGGGTCGCTGGCTTGAGTGTGGGATCATAGACATGACGCTATGGTTGCTGGCTTGAGCCCAAAGGTCACTGGCTTGAAGCTCAAGGTCGCTGGCTTGAACAAGGGGTCAGTGACTCAGGTGGAGCACCCTGGTCATGGCACTTACGAGAAAGCAATCAACGAACAACTAAGGTGCTACAACTGTGAGTTGATGTTTCTTATGTCTCTCCCTTCCTGTCTGTCTGTTCCTGTTCATCCCTCATTCTCTCTTTCATATGCACAAAAAAAGAAAAGGAAAAGACAATATTAGTTTTGATTTACATGTGGATTTGCTTGCTTATCCCACATTTCATGTCTGATTGTCCTTGGATTATTGTCTTAGTCCGTTGGGGCTGCTATACAAGATAACATAGACTGGTGGCTTATGAACAGCAGACATTTGTTTCTCACCGTTCTGGAGGCTGGCGAGTGCAGTGCAACATCACGGCACAGGCAGAGCTGGTATCTGATGAGGGCCCACTTCCTAGATGGCCATTTTTTTGTTGTAACCTCACATAATAGAAAGGGAAGGAAATCTTTCTTGGCACCTCTTTTTTTAAGGGCATTAATTCATTTAATAAGGGCTTTGCCTTTATGGCCTAGTCATTTTGTAAAGGCCCCACCTCCTAATACCATCATCTTGAGGGTTAGGATTTCAATATGTGAAATTTGTGAGGTCACAAACATTTAAACTATAGCAACTCTTTCTCTTCTTCTTGAAGTATATTCATTTGTTTGTTCATTCATCCATTCAGTAATATTTATTGAGTACCTAATAGCTGTCAAATATTTTTCTTGCTGCTTAGCGTATGTTAGTGAATAAAACATGCAAAGATTATTACCTCCTTGGAGCTTCCAATCTTGTGGGGGAGATTGGCAATTTAAATAATACAAAAATAAATTGTGTATTTTAGAATATGAGATGTTATGGATGAAAGATAAAGTTAGAGTCAAGAAAGGGAGATTGGGCATGCTCATGAGTAGGTGCTGGGGAGGACACAGAGCAGGTCCGGTGTGGCCTTAAATAAAATGGTCCTTCAGAACTTCAGTAAGTGCAGGTCTCTGGTTGACAAACTCATTTTATTTATTAATAAATGTCCTTATTTTATTGCTGTTCCTAAAAGGTAACTTTATTGGGTACTCACTTCTAGGTTAATAGTTTTCTCCAGTGCCTTAAAGATATCCTCTGCTGTCTTCTGGCTCTGGGAATTCTGTTGTAGATGATCTTTCCTTTTTGTCTGGCTCCTTGCCTTCCTCTCTGGTTTTCTGTAGATCTGCATTCTTATTTTTCTTCAGTTAGGGGAGATTTGAGCCACTTTCTCTTTAAATATTTTCTCTTCTTTATTCTGTATATATTTTTCCAGTTGGATATACATTAGATTTTCGCTCATCCAGACTTTTTGCCATCTTTTAAAAATCTTTTCTATCACCTTTTCCCTCCTCCACTTACAATTGGAATAAAATGTGTATTAAATGTTATATAGGCCTGACCTGTGGTGGCACAGTGGGATAAAGCGTCGACCTGGAACACTGAGGTCGCCGATTCGAAACCTTGAGCTTGCCCGGTCAAGGCACATATGGGAGTCGAAGCTTCCTGCTCCTCCCCCTTCTCTCTCTCTCTGTCTCTCTCTCTCATTCTGCTCTCTCTAAAAAAATCAATAAATAAAATATTTGAAAAAAAAAAAGATGAGTAAAAAAAAATGTTATATAAATATAAGTGTTTCATACTATTAGGAACAAGTTGGGAAATTTGTGGGTTTTTTGTTTTTGGGGTTTTTTTTTTTGTATTTTTCTGAAGCTGGAAACGGGGAAGCAGTCAGACAGACTCCCGCATGTGCCCGATCAGGATCCACCCGGCATGCCCACCAGAGGGTGATGCTCTGCCCATCTTGGGGCGTCGCTCTGCTGCAATCAGAGCCATTCTAGCACCTGAGGCAGAGGCCACAGAGCCATCCTCAGCGCCCGGGCATACTTTGCTCCAGTGGAGCCTTGGCTGTGGGAGGAGAAGAGAGAGACAGATAGGAAGGAGAGGGGGAGGGGTGGAGAAGCAGATGGGTGCTTCTCCTGTGTGCCCTGGCCGGGATTTGAACCCGGGACTCCTGCACGCCAGGCCGACGCTCTACCACTGAGCAAACCGACCAGGGCTAAGGAAATTTGTGTTTTGATGTTTCAAATTCTTGTTTGTATACTTTAAGAGAAATTCATTGGCTATTGATTTTTTGAGGTAACATGGTGAAATGCATACATCTCAAGTATATATAGTCCAATGAATTTTGATATCTGTGTATAATTATGTAACCAAGATATAAAACATTTCCATTAGTCCAGAAAGCTTCCTCATGCCCCTTCATAGTTGGTACTTTATCCCAAGACCACCCTTTTCTGGTTCTTTTTCATCATAGAGAGAGTTTTACCTGTTCTAAAACTAGATATAAATGGGATATATATTTTGTAGTCTATTGTGTCCTGCTTCAACATGTGTGTCAAAGATTATCCATATCATTGTACATATCAATAGTTTTTATTTTTTATAATTGCTGAGTAGTCCTTTACTGTTGCCCGTATCATAATTTGCGTACTCATTCCCTCGTTGACAGACATTTGGTTTGTTTCTGGGTTTGGGCTATTGCAGTTAAAATGCTACGAACATTCTTGACTGATTTACCATGTGGACTTTGATTTATCTTGGGTGATTATTTAGGGCTTCAATTCCTGGGTAATAGTTAAGTGTATATTTAATTTAAAAATTTTTAATATAAAATTGTAATTAATATTTATTCCAGAAAAAAATAAGCCAAATTAGATATTCATCATTATATTTTTAAACAGATTTAAAAAAGTCATTGATATGTATTCTGTGAGAATTTTGAACAGTTTAAAACAATTTAATGATCTAGTTAAAATTATTTTAAAGAGCTTGTCAGAATTATCATTGTTCTTAAATTCTTTAATATTTATTTTAAACTCTAGTATATCTTAGATTTACTGTCTTTAACCAGTGGTTCTTTATGGGTATAAATTAAATAATATTAATTAAACAATGTGATAAGAATAAAAATGGTTTATTTAACATTATGTAAAACTACTATTGTGGGGGTTTTCACTGTTCAACTGTGTAATAATCTTAAGTCGTGAGCAAGTTTACCTAGCGCCTACCATCAATCGTATTCTTACTCAACAAGCACACTGAGGCTTTCAAACAGTTCCATTTTGAAGAGAAAAATCCTGTAAGTCATTATTTAAAAGATTAACTTAAAAAGTAAGATTAAAACCATTGCCTTTTTTACTTTTAATGTTGCAAGCCCCAGCATGCTATATAGGTATTTGACCAATAGAAAACATTATCCTTTGCTATCTTTGAGGATTTGACATTTTTAGATAATCCACTGGAATTTTGTTATGGTCTGATCTTATAATTAACGCTTTAATCCAGGTATAGTAAAGCTCTTTGAAAGCATAGTTAGCCCACATTAGTTTTATCTTGAGCTAAAAATATTTCTGTTAACTTTTGTTGATTTAGAGAATAAATAACACAATTTCTATGTAATGTAAAATTTTATTTGTCATAGATATGTTTGGCATTGATTTATGTTGTGCTGCAAAGATATTTAATGCTTATTTATTAAACAAAGAAAATAAAGCATTTTTAAAGAATAAACAAGTTGACTGTAGTTTTCAAGAAGCCTTCTTTATAGTATTGGGCATCAGAAGGGTGATTTTCTTTTTCCTTTTTAAAAATCAAATGCCTTTTATTAGAGCTCTGTGCCCAATTTGACAGCATAATTCTAAAGGTTTAACAAATTTAGTCGTGAGACATACTAAGAAGATTAAAATATTATGGTAGAAAAAGACATAGGATTATTTAGTCTGAGAGAAGGATAAAAAAGTAACCAACCTAACACTTAGAAATCTAAACATTTCTAACTTTTATAATTTACTAAAATATATTTACTTATTTTTGAGGTATTATTTAAATTTTTATTTTTTGATTACAGTTGACATTTAGTATTGTTTTATATTAGTTTCAGGTATACGGCATATTGCTTAGACAATTACATAATTTACAAAGTGATCCTCCAATAATTCAAGTACCCACGGGACACCACACATAGTTATTGCAATGGCATTGACTGTATTCCCTGTGCTGTGCTTTACATCCCTGGGACTGTTTTGTACCTACCAATCTGTACTTCTCATCCCTTCCCCTTTTCAACCCTTCTTCTCTCTGGCAATCATTAGTTTGTTCTCTGCATCTATGAGTGTTTCTATTTTGTTTGTTTATTTTGTTCTTTATTCCATAAGTGAAATCACATGATATTTGTCTTTGTCTTACTTATTTTGCTTAGTATAATACCCTGTAGATCAGTATATATTGTAGCAAATGTAAGATTTCATTTTTTTATGACCTAATAATACTGTATATCTCATCTCATCTTATCTTATCTTATCTTATCTTATCTTATCTTATCTTATCTTATCTTATCATCTATCTACACACATGCATATACATATATACCACACCTTTTGTATCTACTTGTCTCTTATGGGCACTTGGGTTGCTTCCACATCTGGCTTTTATAAATATTGATGAATGAACATAGGGGTGCATATATCTTTTCAAATTAGTGTTTGGAGTTTCTTTAGATATATCACCAGCAGTTGAATTGCTGGGTTGTAAGGGAATTCCGTTTTTAATTTTTTTGAGGAATCTCCATACTGTTTTTCATAGAAACTACCATTCTCTTTCCCTTCAGCAGTACAAAGGGTTGCCTTTTCTCCAAATCCTTACCAACAGTTGTTATTTCTGGATTTATTGACATGGCCATTCTGACAGGTGTGAGGCGATATCTTGTGGTTTTAATTTGCATATCTCTGATGATTAGTGACATTGAGCCTCTTTTCATATGTCTGTTGACTTATCTGTATGTTGTCTTTGGAGAAGTGTCTGTTCAGGGCCTCTACCCATTTAATTGAATTTTATTTTTTGGTGTTGTGTTTTATAAGTGCTTTATAAATTTTAGATATTAAGCCTTTCTTGAATGTATCATTAGCGAATATCTTCTACAATTCATTAGGTTGTCTTTTGTTTTGTAGACAGTAGTTTCCTTTGCTGTGTAAAACCTTTTTAGTTTGATGTAGTCCTGTGTTTATTTTTTCTTTTCTTTCCCTTGCCTGAGAAGATTTATTAGAAAAAATATTGCTAAGAGAAATATCACAGAGTTTACTGCCTGTATTTTCTTCTAGGATTTTTATATTTGTCTTTAATCCATTTTTATTTTATTCTTGTATACAGTGAAGAATTTGGTCTAGTTTCACTTTTTTGTGTGCATCCGTCCAGTTTCCCCAACATCATCTATTGAATAGACTGTCTTTACCCTATTATATGATTTTACTACTTTTGTTATTAGTTATTTTCTATATTGGTGGGGTTTTTTTTCTGGGCTTTTTATTCTGTTTTTATTCAGCTATGTATATGTTTTTATGCCAGTACCATGATGGTTTGAATACTGTAGCCTTGTAGTAAAGTTTGGTCCGAGGTAGCATTGTAATTCTAACTTGGTTGTTTCTCAAGATTGCTATGCTGTGAGGGCTCTTTGTGGTTCCAGACAAATTTTAGGATAATTTGTTCTAGTTCTTTGAAAAATTCCATTCATATTTTGATAGGGATTGTGCTGAATCTATAGATTGCTTGGGGTCGTGTAAAGCCAGTATCCATGGCCACCATCACAGCAGCCGCCTGGCTCATGCAGGTTCGCATTGGATTCGGACAGTCGGTAAAGAAACAACGGAGCCACAAACTGGTGGGCCATAGTCTTTAATCCTAGCTTGCACCCGGCGGGCAAGTAAAAACACACACTGGGCTCCAAAACCCACTCACATTCAGTGCTCACAAAGCCGCTGACTTATCCGAGTTTCCTAGAATCAAAGGTTTCTAGCTCACCAGCCTTATTCTCCTCCGTTCCCCATCTCCTTCCTTATCCCAGATACAAACTGCACAAACTGGCATCTCACTCAGCACTCCGCCATCTTGGCTGCTTCTCCTGGCCACATGGCCTCTTTCTGCTCTCTGCTCTGCTCCCTCTGCTCTCTCATGCTAATCATCCCAGGAACCAAGAGAGCAAGCTCCCGCTCCGTCCCCATTTTATAGTGTAGAAATCCAAACTCTTAATCCAATATACAAAATAGGGAAGTCTCTAATACAAAGTCACTTCTCTGAGGCATGATTGGATTGTACTGTCCCACATCAAAAAGGGTGGGAAAGGCTTAATCCCAAAACCAAGCCCCAGGCTACAACGATCCTACCTGCCCCCAACACACATTAATATCACCTGGGCAGCATTATCTTTTACAAAGTGAGCATAATACATTTTATCTGCCCAACAGGTAGTATGGATTTTTTTTTTTTACAGAGACAGAGAGAGAGTCAGAGGGAGGGATAGATAGGGACAGACAGACAGACAGGAATGGAGAGAGATGAGAAGCATCAATCATTAGTTTTTTGTTGCGACATCTTAGTTGTTCATTGATTGCTTTCTCATGTGCCTTGACCGTGGAGCTACAGCAGACCGAAGTAACCCCTTGCTCAAGCCAGCGATCTTGGATCCAAGCTGGTGAGCTTTGCTCAAACCAGATGAGCCCATGCTCAAGCTGGCGACCTCGGGGTCTTGAACCTGGGTCCTCTGCATCCCAATCCGACGCTCTATCCACTGCGCCACTGCCTGGTCAGATAGTAGTATGGATATTTTAATGATGTTAACTCTTCCTATCTATGAGCACAATATATGCTTCTATTTAATGTATCTTCTTTAATTTCTTTCTTCAGTGTCTTAATTTTCTGAGTACAGGTCTTTTACATCCTTGGTTAAATTTATTTCTAGGTATTTTATTTTTTTGAAGCAATTGTAAATGGGATTGTTTTCTTAGTTTCCCTTTGTGATAGTTCATTGTTGGTATATAAAAATACAACTGATTTCTAGACATTTACTTTGTATCCTACTTTACTGAATTAATTTATCAGTTCTAGTAGTTCTTTTGTGTAATCTTTAGGGTTCTCTATCATAGTATGTCCTCTGCAAAGAATGACAGTTTTACATTTTTCCAGTTTGAATGTCTTTTATTCTTCTTGTCTGATTGATGTGTTGAATAAGAGTGGTGAAAGTGGATATCCCTGTCTTGTTCCTGATCATAAGGGAAACACTTAGTTTTTCTCTGTTGAGTGTAATGTTTGCTGTGGGTTTGTCATATATAGCTTTTATTATGTTGAGATGTTTCCTTCTATTTCCAATGTGTGTATTATAAATGGGTGCTAGATTTTGACAAATGCTTTTCTATATCTATTGATATGAACATATAATTTTTATTTCTCATTTTTTATGTGGTGCATCATATTAAATGATTTGTGGATATTGAACCCAACTTGATTCCAGGAATAAACCCCCACGTGATAATGGTGTATGTTCTTTTTAATATATTGCTGAATTTGGTTGCTAACATTTCATCGAGGATTTTTGAGTCTGTGTCCTCAGGAATATTGGCCTATAATTTTCTTCTTTTTCTTCTCCTTTTCTTTCTTCTTCTGTCCCCCCTTCCCTTCCCCCTCCCCCTCCTCCTCCTCCCTCCTTTTTTAAATAATGTCTTTGTTAGTTCTTAGACTCAGAATATTGCTGGCCTTATAAAATGAGCTTGGGAGTCTTCCTTCCTCTTGAATTTTTTGGAATAATTTGAGAACTGTTCAATTTGTTGGCATAATTGTTCATAGTATTTTCTTATAATCCTTTATGTTTCTGTGGTGTCAGTTGTCATTTCTTTTTTATTTCTGATTTTAGTTATTTGGGTCTTCTCTTTTTCTCAATGAGTCTGGTTAAAGGTTTATCAATCTTGTTTATCTTTTCAAAGAACCAACTCTTTGTTTCATTGATCAGTTTGGTTTCATTGATCTTTTGTTTTTTTTTGTTAGACTCTATTTCATTTATTTTTACTCTGATCTTTATTATTTCCTTCCTTCTCAATTTGGTCTTTGTTTGTTGTTTTGGTTTTTTGAGTTTCTTTAGATTTAAGGTTAGATTGTTTATTTGAGAATGCTTTGTTTATTGCTATGAATTTTCCTTTTAGGACTGCTGTCCCTGTTTTCCATAGATTTTGAGTTGTTGTGTTTTCATTTTTACTTGTCTCAAGGTATCTTTTGATATTTTCCTTGGTCTCATTGTTAATTCATTGTTTAGTAACATGTGTATTTACCTCCATGTATTTGTGTGTTTTTTAGTATTTTTTTCTCATAATTGATTTCTGGTTTTATATCATTATGGTTAGAGAAAATGCTTGATATGATTTCAGTCTTCTTAAGTTTAATGAGACTTGTTTTGTAGCCTGACATGTGGTCTGTCCTGGAAAATGCTCCATGTTATCTTGAAAAAATGTGTATTTTGCTGCTTTTGGGTGAAATCTAAAAGTATTATATTAATTAAATCCATCTAATCTAATGTGTCATTTTAAATTACTTTTTAAAAATAATTTTTGTTTATTTATTTTAGAGAGAGAGGGGGGGGGAAAGGAGAGAAAGAGGAAGAGAAAGAGAGAGAGATTGATTTGTTGGTCCACTTATTTTTGAATTCATTGGTTGATTCTTCTTGTATGTGCTCTGATTGGGGATCAAACCTACAACCTTGGTTTATCAGAATGATGCTCTAACCAACTGATCTACCAGGTCAGGGCCTAATGTATCATTTAAGACCACTGTTTTCTTGTTGATTTTCTGTCTGACAGATCTATTCGGTGTTGTCAATGGTATGTATTATTGTAGTCTCTCCCTTTATGTCCATCAATATTTGCTTTATATATTTAGGTACTCTTTGTTGGGTGCATAAATGTTTAGAAGGGTTATAGCCTCTTGTTGAATTGATCTCTTTATTATTATGTAGTATCTTTTTTTGCCTCTTAGTATAGGCTTTGTTTTAAAGTTTATTTTGTCTGATATAAGTATTGCTACCTCAGATTTTAAAAAAAATTATATTTGTATGAAATATCTTTTTTCATCCCTTTATTTTCAGTTTGTGTGTATCTTTCAATCTGAAGTGGGTTCTCTTTCTTGTAGACAGCATATCGGTCTTGTTTTCTTATCCATACAGCTAGCTACCTTATGTTTTTTGATTGGAATGTTTAAGCCATTTACATTTAAAGTGATTTATCTTGTTATGTAGTTATTACCATTTTATTATTTGTATTTATATATTTTTTTCTTCTTCTTGTTTTTAAAAAAGTTCCTTTAACATTTCTTGTAATACTGGTTTGAAGGTGATGAATTCCTTTATCTTTTTCTTGTCTAGGAGACTCTTTATTGCTTCTTCAATTTTAAATGATAGCCTTGCTGAGTAGCGTGCCCTTGGTTGTAGGTTCTTGCTTTTCATCATTTTGAATATTTTATGTCAATTCCTTCTGGTCTGCAAAATTTCTGTTGAGAAATCAACTGGCAGTCTTATGAGAACTCTCTTGTAGGTAACTAACTGCTTTTCTCTTGCTTCTTTTAAGATTCTCTTTAAACTTTGCCATATCAATAGTGATGTGTCTTGGTGTGGGCCTCTCTTGGTTTATCATGTCTGGGACTCTGTGCTTCCTCGACATGGGTGCCTTTTTCCTTCAGCAGGTTAGGGAAGTTTTCAGTCATTATTTCTTCATCTAGGTTCTAATTCCTTGCGCTATCTCTTTTCTTTCTGATATCCCTATAATGAAGATGTTATAATGCTTGATGTTTTCCCAAAGGACCCTTAAACTATTCTTATTTTTTAAATTGGTTTTTCTTTTGCTGCTTAGATTGTGTGTGTTCTGTTACTTTGTCTTTCAGATTGCTGATTTGATCTTCTGCTTTATCTAATCAGGTTTTGATTCCCTCTAGCATATTCTTCATTTCTGTTATCGTGTTTTTCATTTGTGATGAGTTCTTTTTTATGGTTTCTGTGTCCTTTTTTTAATGCTTACTATCTCTTTGTTGAAGTTATTGCTGAGTTCATCTTTTCCCAAGTTATTTGAGCATACTTATAACCATTGTTTTGAACTATGTATCTGTTAGGTTGCTTACCTATATTTCATTTAGTTATTTTTCTGGAGATTTCTTTAGTTACTTAAGACTTTATTTATTTATTTTAGAGAGAAGGGAGGGAGGAGCTGGAAGCATCAACTCTCATATGTGCCTTGACCAGGCAAGCCCAGGGTTTTGAACCGGCGACCTCAGTGCTCCAGGTCAACACTTTATCTACTATGCCACCACAGGTCAGGCACTCTTTGGTTCTTTAATTTGGGGAATACGTCTTTGTTTCCTCATTTTGGCTGCCTCTCTGTGTTTGTTTCTGTATTTTATGTGGTTCTGCTATGTCTCCCTGTCTTGGTAGGATGGCCTTATGTAGTAGATGTCCTGTGGTATCCAGTGATTCAGTCTACCTGATCACCTGAGCCAGGTGCTCCAGGAGTGTCCCTTATGTGGGTTTGTGAGACCTTTTTTGTAGTTGAGCCTTGATTGCTGTCACCACATTTGTGGTGGTGGTGGGATCGACTCTCAGGCTGGATGGCTGTGAGGACTGGCAATGACCACAGTATAAGAGCTACTGTTGGGAGCTGATTCCATGAAGCAGAATTGTCCCCAGCATGATGTGGTGCTTTTGAAGTCTTCCTTTGGTTGTGCTATTCATGCAGCTAATTGGGTGGTACTGGTTTGTGGTCTGAAGCCAGACCTTGGTTGTGTTGATTCTGGGGCCTCTTGGGAGGGACTCTGGTGCAGGTCAATGTCAGACACTGTGACTGGCCCTGGGCTATCTGTTAGGAGCTACAAAACAATCCACAGTTGGTATGTTCCTCTGCTGGGTCTGGCTGCATGTGGGAGTGGGGACAAGCTAGATCTGAGGCCTACTCCCACTAGTACTGGGTCTGGGGAAGGTCAGCAAAATATCCAAGACACCCTGAGATTTGCTGTTACCTGCTGGCTTCCCCTTAGTCTCAAGACACTGAAAGAGGCTTAGGCAGAATGCAAGTTGCATGAGGCAGGTTCTCTGGGAGTCACCAGGTAGGGATGAGTGGTGTTCATCAGGTTAGTAAAGTTTTAAATTCAGCATCAGTACTTAGCTGGAGACCACTCAGCAAAAGTGTTAGGGTACACGGAGGCCAACTGCCACCTGCCTGGGCTTTTTTTGGTGGCACAGAGTCTCAGGGAGCCACCAATATAGAGCTAGTCGAGTTCAGCCGATTAAGATTTGGCTGTGTAGAGGGAAGGCTTAATACAGGAAATGTGCTGCTTTTTGGCCATTGAAGGAGGTGGTCCTTGCCTTGAAGCCACACTACTCAGTTTCTCCCTGTGTTTCTCTGGCACTCCCTGAGCTTCATTGGAAATCCTTGAGAGTTTTTCAAGAATGATTGCCATGCTGGCCTAGGCTGGCTAGTTATAGAACTTAGTTATAGAACTGTGATTTTCTAAAGAGAAAAGAAGAATGCCACTGGGTATTCTTATATCCAGTTTTTCTTTGGTTTCAGCTAAGCCATATATGTGAGGTTAGGTAATTTTAGCTGAATCATACTTTTTTTATACACATCTGATGTACTCTGAGCCCACTGTGGCCCCACTGTAGGGGGCTGGGTTTGGGACTTAGACATGGAGCCATACCTGGGTCTCCTGTACCCAGAGCTATTATTCTGTGTTGAGGATGCTCAAAGAGGGTAAAGCTTTGTGTTGGCATTGCTATACCGTTATGGAAGGTATTAGTTGTCTGCTTTTTTCAAGTGGACACTCATACCAATTGTAATGTTGCCCACAAATCTAACAGAGGTATGTTAAAAAGTTTTGGTATATTTTCAAAAAAGGTATTTCTTTATTATTATATCAGGATAATTTCACCTTCCACCAGTTTCAGGATGCACATTTGATATTATTCTTGATTTTGGCAGTTTGATATTGAGTAATTTTATAGAGAAAGAAAATGAGATAAATAACTGATAGATGGTGTCTTTTGGATAATTTCAGAATTAGAGTACAGGTTAGAGGCTTAATTTTTCTGGTGGAAAGTACCTAAACTTTGTTTTAAGGGGTTTTTTCCATTTAAAGTAATTTATATGTGTTCTTCAATTTAATTCTCTCCATTACTGTCTAATAGTCGTCTCCAATTTGAAGCAGAGAAAAACTTTGTACACTAAGCCCAACAGTGATTACTAGTTTATTGGTTACTTCAAGGAAGTTTTTCTTCAATGTTTTCCTTGACACATGTACTCTGTATCTAACTTTGTATACATGCATTTATTTTGAGGGAACTGTAGTTTATATAGCTTCTCTTTAGTTGCAGTTTTATCAAGAAAGTAATACAAACAGTGTGTTTCCGTCAAGGACAACAGGAACATATGTATCTGTGGGGTGCATGTTCTTTTAAGTATTTATGGAGTGTAAGAGTGTAATAGCAGCTCTGTATAGTAACAGTCATTGTGTGTGTGTTTTAACCTGTCTAAGATTTCATTTCTGTACAAATGAGTGCTGTGAAATTATTATGGCCAAAATACCAATGTTTGTCTTTCACTCACTTTATCTGCACTTCATAAAAATGCTTAAATATTACTTCATCATCTTTAAATTTGCTTTTCAGTATGTGAAATCTATGAACTAATTCTTGAATATTTATGAAGTAATCCTGATTTTTGCAGGTGTTGCAAGCCCTTAGGAATATTTAGCTTAATTTGGAACAGAATTCTCTATTTTTTTGCATGGTCTTTAATTTTTGAAAACTAAGTTACAGGAAATCTATCTATGTATAATCCTTTTGAATCTTTCAACAGTAGTTCGGTTAGGTATACCAGTTCTCATAGTTCACAATATCCTGTTGAAATGCTAAGCAAGTTGTTTTACCGATAAGGTGTATCTGTGTGTGTATGTTATGTATCCCCACAGTATTTTTATTTTATAGAATGCTTGGGTAGGATCAGCAGTCTCAGCTAATAAAAAAAGAACTAATAAAGAATACTGTTTCTTGACTTTTTTGTTGTTCTTGAGCAAAGTTATTTTATAGTGTCTGTATTTATGAAAGCTGTTCATTTCTAAAAGAACCAGTATAAGATCAGTAATTTAAAATACTTTGTAGTATGTTCATGATGGTGTGATCCTGGTGACTTGCTGCCAGTTGATAGTTGAACAAGATAAGAGTTTAAATCTTTTATGCTGACATAGGTTAGTCTTAGGTGGTTTAAGTTTCTCCTTTGGCAGCTTTGTGCTTATGAAATTACTTGCCTCAGAATGAGTAGAGCAGACATTTGGGTGATAATGATGCTGTGGGATGCTGCCCAACCTGCTTTTCAAAGTAGGGTTTGTGGACCAGAAGCATCTGCATTACTGGGAGGTTGGTAGATGTACAGTCTTGACCATTCCCGGTTACTCCATTAGCATCTGCATTTAAACAGATTCTCCAGGTGGTTTGCATGCACTTTAAAGTTTGAAAAACCCTCTTGTAGAAGACATAAGACAGCATGTGGACGAGAAACAAACTCTTCTTTGTCGGTTACAAGGATATAAGTTTTAGGAATTATTTCTTAGAATAATGAAACATGTTCAACTTAAAAGTACTTTTCTCTTTAGGATTACTCATCTTTTCTGTAATAAAATATGTCTAATACATTTCTTTATTTTGATACCTTCATCTTATCCACCAAAGATGGTAAACTTTACTTCATCCATACCAAATGAGAATACCTGGTTATTGTTAAGTTCTCCCTAAGACAGTGGTGTCCGCTAAATTTGCATGAAATAGAGTCTTGAGAAAAGGAGAAGGAATACTGAGACCCTGACATTAGAATGGCATGACTCTGTCATCACTTACTAGGCTTGTTTTGTGACACCCGGGATGCAGACGTACTTTATTTCCTGGTAATTAATGAATTAGTTAAGTCCAGAATGTCTGCTGTGTGCCAGATGAAACAGAGTGGGTCTCAGAGAGTTTACAGTCCAGACAGGGAACTATCCTTGGAAGTCCAGCAGCCTGCTACCTGCAGAACCATGGTATTCTGGGCTGTGGCCATGTGGGTCTATTGGCAAGGCTTCTCCCAGCTGTAGTTAAAGGGAGAGTAGGAATACAGCGCTTACTTCAGTTAGTTACTCCTTTTCTATCCAAGCAGATCCTGTCATATTAGTATATTTAAGGGGAATTATAATTCAGAGCAATAACCAAAAAATTATAAATGTCTCGATGTGCCTTCTCCTAACAGACTTTGTGGGACATTTGTTGTAGCCTACTCTGCTTCTGAATTTTTCAGTTTAAGGGAAACTCTTTTGTTTGCATTCTGCTTCCATTATTTCAAAAGTCCCTTCAGTTTTGCTCAACTTCTGAGGTGGGTGTAGGTGCTCATTGACTTTTCTGGGGATAGTCTTTCACAAACTGCCTAGCCAGACACCCTTGGTGGGAGTGGAGTCCTAGTAGTGTGAGCATAAACTGCACAGGAGGGGAGCAGTTTCACTGCACTGAGCTTCCACCTGGCTCTTTCTTGTATCCTGGGGGCTGGGGATGAGGAAAGGGTTTTGGCTTCTTCGGTACAGTTGAAAACCACTGTCCTAGTGTTGAGAACTCCACCATGACTGCTATTGGTATATAAAAATGATATTTTTTTATGACATCTTTTACCTGCCTCCTTTAATTCTGAATTTTTATCCAGTAGTATAAAGTTATTCTGTCTTGCACAGGTGATCCAGTAATGTTCAAGGAAGACAGCTGCTTGTAGTCACTGTATGAGACATTCCTTAAGCAGGTGGGACCTGGGACAAGACACAGAAACACAGAGATCCCTGTAAAGAGCATACAGTTTCCTGACATGCAGTTGGCAAGCATATTATTGCTATAGCAGAGAAGGGGGCTCACTGTAAAGTTTCTCACAGGCAGGGAACTATTAAAGAAAATTACAGCATGGTGTACTTTCAGATTGTAAATACCATTCTCTTTATTTATTGTGCTGACTCCATTACTTCCTGTTAGAAATTTGTATATAATATTTAAAAAAATACTAGTAACGGCAATTTATTTATGGCACAGATCCTTTCCTTTACAAAATCTCAATTATAAACTTAATGCTTGAGAATAAGTAGGCTCTGTGAGATAATGTAAATCATACTAAGTTTTTTCCCCTCCCCTAGCAACACATGTTAGGCTTACTATGAGAAGAAAGCGTGTTCAGGATTCTTCAGTGGAAAATACATTTGACTTGAACAGGGTTTAAACAGCAACTTGAGAATAGATAATTTTAGGAGGTTGCTGAATGTTCCACTCAAGGATTAGCTCAGATTTTATGTCACGATTTTACTGAAAAGTGCTACGTGGTCATCTCAAATTGTCATGCGCCGTGCTCAGTGAATGCTCACGCTGCCTCTGCTCTGCAGGAGAACGACGCAGGCACTTTGGACACAGTGGGCGCTGTGGTTGTGGACCAGGAAGGGAATGTAGCCGCTGCCGTCTCGAGTGGGGGCTTGGCCTTGAAGCACCCGGGGAGAGTTGGGCAGGTAAGAAAGTATGGGGGCTGTTAACCAGCTTTTCAAGTTAAAACATGGGATTTTCAAGCTCACAATTTTTAAACTGTAAAGACATTTTTTTTCTTTAGAAAAAAAACATTATTGTTTATTAACATGTATGTGGTATAAGTCATTCTTCAAAAACCTTTTCAAGATTCTTTGCAAAAATTTGATCTTGTAGTAATAGGGTTCTTTCTGCTCTTTACCATTGGTCATCCTATGTTTTACTATTTTCAATTGGCTGGGCATTTAAGAAATGTGTGTTGACTTCCGTTTTCTGTTTTTGTGAATGTCATTCTCTTTTGGAGCAAGCACTACCTCACTAAACTGCTGCTTGCTTTTTAGGTGGGAAAATGATTTTAGAGCCACATTTTGTATTTTTTCCATTCAAGGAACATTTTCACCCTCTATATCCCTCCTCTGGTTAAGCTTTTCAGTTATTTTATAGATTAACCAGTATTTCATTCAGGTCACCAACACATGATACCACTCAAGAAATAGGGATATAAGGAGGCTCAATTTATGTGCAACTGCCGTATTTCCAGTTCCCTTGCACGTCTTCCCACCCCGCAACCCCCATCATCAACAATTAGGACTATACTGAGAGTGAAAGTTAACAGTCTATTTGATCTGTAAGCTTTCTGAGCAAAAACCAATTTGGCACATTACTTACGGGCTTAATAAATATTTGTTGAGTGAACTAATGAATTTCATACCGTTTTGGAATCTGTAGAAGTAGTTGCAAGGGGTGTGTTTAAGCTCAGCATTTGGATCTCGTGTTACTTATGCAGCACTGCTTGGCTGCGTTCCGCACTTTGTTTCTCATGTTTGAAGAAGAGTTGATGTCACAGTTGCTTTGGACACAGTGGTGAGTGAACGCTTGAAGCAGGGTGACCTGAATCAAGGAGGACATCTTTGCAAAGCCTCCAGTGTTGTTCCCTAATCTGTCCTTTATTGTGGACAAACCACTTACAGTCCTGTTGGGGGAGAAAAGAAAGGGAAGAATAATTAATTTTGTGCAATTCTTTGTGTACTGTACAAGGGGATTTATGAGGAATGATTACTTAACATGTGTACAATGCTTTGAACTCATTATAAAAAGCCTTTGTCTGGTCATGGTATTTTTCCACATTATAAAGTCCTGTATATTTGTTAAGTTTGGAATAAGAAAACCGAGGTTGGCATATCAGATTTGGGTGCCTTGGTGGAGGAGAGAGAAAGCCTGCAGAGCCCCCTTCATAGCATCGCTGTTCCCATGATTTTCTCACTGTTTTTGTTTGTTTTGGTTAGCAAAATAGCAACAACAGAACTGAGGATAGTTCTGGACTGTGTTAGCAGGATATTACATCAAACACTGTTGAAGCCATTCTGCCACTGCAAAGGGGACTATTTTGAAAAAAGAATCACTTCTGTAAAACTTAGTGTTTATTTGATCCACTTTGTTAGTTTATGAATACACAGTTTGTGAGAGATGAAAACTCAGGAAACGGTGTGGAAGAGAGGAGACAAGGTACCTACAGGAAAATACAGTTGCTTAATTGGATTATGTTGCTTGGATAAGGAGATGTAATTAGCCTGGGCTGGGAATATGTAAGCATCAGATGAGTGGTAAAGAACTGTTCTTGCCCTGGCCTGATAGCTCAGTTGAATAGAGCATTGTCCCTAAATGCAGGGGTTGCTGATTCAATCCCCGGTGAGGGCGCATACAGGAACAGATTGGTGTTCCCATCCCTCTCTCTTTCTCTTTTCCTCTCTCTCAAATCAATAAAATAAGCATTAAAAAAAAAGAACTGTTCTTGACAATTGGCACATATTGTAACAAAACACACAAGCAGATTCATTTTTTTTTAAAGGAAAGACTTTTTTCTTTTTTTTTTTTACAGAGACAGAGAGAGTCAGAGGAGGGATAGACAGGGACAGACAGACAGGAACGGAGAGAGATGAGAAGCATCAATTATTAGTTTTTTGTTGTGCATTGCGACACCTTAGTTGTTCATTGATTGCTTTCTCAGATGTGCCTTGACCGTGGGCCTTCAGCAGACCAAGTAAGCAGGTCAAGCCAGTGACCTTGGGTCCAAGCTGGTGAGCTTTTGCTCAAACCAGATGAGCCCGTGCTCAAGTGGCGACCTCGGGGTCTCGAACATGGGTCCTCGGCATCCCAGTCCAACATTCTATCCACTGTGCCACTACCTGGTCAGGCGCAAAGACTATTTTTAAAATGTGCTGGTGATGTCAGAGAAATGGCGCTGTGAGGAGCACTACCGATAAATCTCTCCAAAATTTCAACAAGTTCTTCAACCAGAGACAGAAAAATCTATCCTTGGAGTGACTGGAAGTCTCACACACTGAAAAAGAAGCCAAAACAGGTTACAAAGTGCAAAAAGCCTGGGGAGAGTGGTCCCGCAGAGTGCTGAGGCATACTGGACACACCTGGAGGCTCATAGAAAGACACCTTGAGAGCAATTGGCTCCCAGCCCTGCCTGATTACACTGGCGGCTCTGACTGACAGAGTCTTACCCAGAGCCCTGTGCAGAGTGGGGATAGAGTGGGAATCTGCCAGCAATTTGAGCCTCTTTCTCTCCTGGCAGAGGCAGCGGCAACCTCATAGCTGGATCATCAGGCTGCTAATTCAGGAAGGAGAGACTAGGAGAGAGGCTCCGGGAAAATGGACTCTCTCATTGTCAGAGCCTGCAAATGCTAACAAGCCTCGACTACCAACAGGACTGAAGCCTAATATATGACATTGCCATAGAGACTTATCAACTGCAAATCTCTACCTAAGTGTGCCAGAGGGGCAGAGCCTGGGGTACAGTCACCGAATAGGAAAGAAGCAAACAGAACATCGAGTTTTCTTAACCCCAACAAACCTACTACAAGGCACAGCATAATGAAATTATCACAAACCAATGACAAAGAAAAAATTCTCAAGGCAGCCAGGGAAAAGAAGAATACAACATATAAAGGAAGGCCTATTAGATTATCATTGGATATCTCAGCAGAAACTCTATAAGCTAGAAGAGAGTGATCCCAATATTTAAAGTCCTGAAAGAGAGGAACTTCAGCCAAGAATACTATACCCATCAAAACTATCCTTCAAATACGAAGGAGAAATAAAAACATTCACAGATACAGAAAAGATGTGGGAATTTGTCATTAGAAAACCCCCACTCCAGGAGTTTCTAAGGGGTTTTTCCAACCAGATACAAAGAACAAAACAAAACAAAACCACAAGTAAAAGCTCCACCAGAAACACAATAAAACCAAATTTAAACTGTGACAACTAAAACAAAACAAAAAAAAAGGGGGAGAGGACGGAGATTAACAGTAGCAAAGGACGATGGAGTGCAGAAGCACTCATAAGATAGTGTACTAGTGTACTACAATGAACATGGTAGGTACCCATTTTATTACTTAATGGTCACCACCCTTGAAAAAACCACCACAGAAGCACATGACTTATAAAAGGTAGCAACAGAGGAAAGAAGTATGGAATATAACCAAACAAAAACAAATGATAGAAAAACAGAAGAATCAAATAAGATACAAAACTAACAGAAAGCAATTTATAAAATGGCAATAGGGAACCCACAAGTGTCAATAATTACACTAAATGTAAATGGATTAAACTCACCAATAAAAAGACACAGAGTAGCAGAATGGATTAAAAAAGAAAATCCAACTGTATGCTGCCTACAAGAAACACATCTAAGCAACAAGGATAAAAACAAATTCAAAGTGAAAGGCTGGAAAACAATACTCCAAGCAGATATAATCTAAAAAAAAAAGCAGGCGTAGCAATACTCATATCTAATAATGCTGACTACAAGACAGCAAAGGTACTCAGAGACAAAAATGGTCATTTCATAATGATTAAGGGGACACTGAATCAAGAAGACATAACAATTCTTAATATATATACACCAAACCAAGGAGCACCAAAATATATAAGACAGCTACTTATTGACCTAAAAACAAAAACTGACAAAAATACAGTCATACTTGGAGACCTCAATACAGCGCTGATGGCTCTAGATTGTTCATCCAAACCGAAAATCAATAAAGATATATTGGCCTTAAACGAAACACTAGAGCCCCTGGATATGATAGACATCTACAGGACATTTCATTCCAAAGTGACAGAGTATACATTTTTCTCTAGTGTACATGGAACATTCTCAAGAATTGACCATATGTTGGGCCACAAAAATAACATCAGTAAATTCAGAAAAATTGAAATTGTACCATGCATATTTTCTGATCATAAAGCCTTGAAACTAGAATTCAACTGCAAAGAAGAGGGAAAAACCCCACAAAAATGTGGAAACTAAAGAACATACTTTTAAAAAATGAATGGGTGAAAGAAGAAATAAGCACAGAGATCAAAAGATATATACAGACAAATGAAAATGACTTTACGACATATCAGAATCTCTGGGATGCAGCAAAAGCAGTAATAAGAGAAAAGTTCATATCACTTCAGGCCGATATGAACAAACGAGAGAGCCCAAGTAAACCACTTAACTTCACACCTTGAGTAACTAGAAAAAGAAGAGCAAAGACAACCCAAAACCAGTTGAAGAAAGGAAATAATAAAAATCAGAGCAGAAATAAATGAAATAGAGAACAGAAAAATTATAGAAAAAATTAATAAAACAAGTAGCTGGTTCTTTGAAAAGATCAACAAAATTGACAAACCCTTGGCAAGACTCACCAAGGAAAAAAGAGAAAGGACTCATATAAACAAAATCCAAAATGAAAGAGGAGAAATCACCACAGACATCATAGATATACAAAGAATTATTGTAGAATACTATGAAAAACTATATGCCACTAAATTCAACAATCTAGAAGAAATGAATAAATTCCCACAACAATACAACCTTCCTAGACTGAGTCATAAAGAAGCAGAAAACCTAAAGAGACCAATTAGCAGGGAGGAAATAGGAAAAACTATTAGAAACCTCCCCAAAAATAAATTTCCAGGCCCAGACGGTTATACTAGTGAATTCTATCAAACATTCAAAGAAGACTTGGTTACTATTCTTCTCGAAGTCTTCCAAAAAATTGAAGAAGAAGCAATACTTCCAAACACATTTTATGAGGCCAACATAACCCTCAAAGTAATCAGCTTGAACAGTCCTTTCTTCCTCCTTTCTTTATACCTGGCAGAATCTAGCACCATGGTGAGCATGTGCTGGGCGCTTTGGTACACAACAGTTTACAGTTCCTATTGTTCCAACCAGGGAAGGCATGGAAAAGGCCCCCTGAAATGGGGTTTCCTAGAACATGGCAGGAGGACCACCAGCATCCCTATGTCCCTGGGCCCTGGGTAATGTAGCTACTTTCTGGGCTAGACCAGACCACTGACATAGACTATCTGGGGACCCCAGCTCCTATCACCATGCTTCCCCAAGTAATTTGATACACACCTAGTTTGAGAACCACTATTGTAAGGCAAACACAATGATTTCAAGGGGCCAGAAGAGCAACCAGCTGGCAAATTACAATGGGGGAAGATTTTTTCAGGGAAAGAAAAATTACTGCTGATATGATTTAAAAAAGTTCTTCTGCTGTTTTCTGAAAATTTTTAGATGATTGCAATAGCTGAAAATACAGCTTTGATAGTGTGAGAATGGTGTTTGTCCAGGTTTTATACGACCTCTGGTATTATTACCCGGTTGATAGATACCATTATTAAATTTATTAACTGGGTATGATTTTGTCTTTGTTGACAGCCAGTGATCACATACAGAGTTTCTGACATATTGCACCGATCTGTCCTTCTTTTCCCAGGCTGCTCTGTACGGGTGTGGCTGCTGGGCGGAAAACACCGGAGTGCACAGCCCCTACTCCACAGCTGTGAGTACCTCAGGTATTTGCTGCTTTCGTGACCACTTTTCATAGCCTTGTAGGTCATTTAGTGATGGAAAACAACACTTGTATGTAAGCATAAAGCATGTGCTAAAGCACTGCGTAGACAAGAGCACTGGTGCCTGAAAGATCTTTGGTTGCTGGGAGCTTTTAAGGATGTGGCACAACGTGAGTATCAGTGTAACTGCTTTCCTAACATTTCAAGGCAACTCTGGAGTTAATTATAACTTAATAATAGTCTCTATGGATTTTATTTTTCGGTAATGACTCATGATCGTGTCAAATTTAGATCATAGATATAAAAATAGAAAAGCATTTCAAAGACTAAGAGATATTCTCTTGAGTAAAATGTTGAAATAAAACTCATTTTGAAACGTATAGTTTATGACATACAGTTTACTACACTTTTCATAAATAAAATGTGTATCTTCTTTTTGTACCTGCATTAAAAAATCAGTCTCATTTAGAAAGGAGTGTGAGTATGTGTGTTGGGGGGTGCATTTTAATGGGAAGAATGCTTGATGTCTAGATACCAGTTTTTATATGCTTATGCCAGACGTTCTTTAAGCCTTTTCTTTTTAATGTGGTGATATGCGTGGTTAGCAAAGTAATATTGGTTTATATCAACCAAAGAACATTGGATTGCTTTTCTCTATCTTTCTGGCCATAGGCCTTTCTCCCATATCCCCAGGCTTTCTTCGTAGGGAGGGTTGTCTGGCTGCCATGCCCCCTCTCCCTCTTCAATCCGGTTGCCTTCTTCTCCGGATAACTCTTGAATTTCTGTGATCTCTGATGGAGGTGGCTGTTTTCTTTCTGTCTGTAGCATAGATTCTGGAATTTTTGGTTTTTCCTGCTTCTCGGACCTGTTCTATTCTTCACAGAGTCTTCCCAATGCTGACAGCCACAGACTGGGGGCTCTGCTGTCCCTCCTTCCTCTCACTGTATGCAGTTCTTGGTGATAGGGTGCTATTGCTGTGCTCCCATGAGTTCAGCAGATCTTTTAGCATATTGGCTCCCATGTCTGTCAGTATGCCGGACTTTTCTCTTGTGACCAATGGGAGTCATTTCCTACTTCCTGTTGGACATGTCTTGGTGAGTGTCATGTATAAACATCAAATTCAGCAGACTCAACAAAAACATCTTGTTTTTTAGTCTCACTCCTTGACCATCTTTCTCTTGTATTCTCTCTCTCTTTTTTAAGATTTTATTTATTGATTTTACAGAGGAGAGAGCAGGGGAATGAGAAGTACCAACTCATAGTTGCTTCACTTTAGTTGTTCACTGATTGCTGTTGTATGTGCTTTGACCAGGTAAACCCAGGGTTTTTAACTGGCAATCTTAGCATTCCAGTTTGATGCTCTATCCACTGCGCCACCATAGGCCAGGTCCTATCTCTTTTATTGCCATCACTACCCTAGTCTTTGCTCAGTCTTGAAATCTTGGTACCATTCTCATATTTTTTGCTTCTTTCCATTTCTGCTGATGTGACCCTGGCCTTTCAGACCCATATTATCTTGCCCGCCTGTTCCTGACCTAGATCCTTTTCTTGTAGCAGTGGAAAAATAAGGCTGTCAGCCACTGGCCTAGCAGGTAAAGTCCAAACACAAATTAATGTTGAACCCAAACTACAGTAACATAATTGGCAAAAGGTTGTTTTTAGTCTTTTAATTTTGAAGAGATGGATGAGCATTATAGAATAATACGAGTTAATTTTTAATTAAAATTGGTAGCTGTTACAGTAATATATAGAAATATAGAAAAATATAGACGATATATAGAAATAGGTTAGGATATAATATTAAAAGCCATTAAGGCAAGTGAGTAAGGCCATGCCCTCTGGGTGGGAACTTATCTAGTGTGTACAGATATGATAGGCAGACTAATCCTTTTGTGCAGGGACCAGTGAGAGTGTGTGTGAAATTATACATAGATAAAAAGAGCTCCCTGCAGGAACTCGCAAACAGTGGCTTGATGTGATAATCCCGTAGATTAACACCTGTTAGAAGGCATATGCAAGAAAAGGGTACTGAAGTCGAAGGATCCCCAGGCTCAGTTAGTTGTCCCGACTCCAGTGTTGAATGTGGACTACCTCCATGCCACTCTGATCAAGGACAAATGAGAGGAGCACACCGACGGGGCCCCCTTAAGCTGTACCCTGGCATGCCATCGGATTTGTGAGTAATAAACTGCCTGTGTGATTCTTGCAACTAACTTGTGAGTCAGTCATCTTTCCTGCAATGGCAATTGGTCTCAGTACTGAGAAGTAGAATCCTCATAGCCACCTCAAGAGTAGTCTCGAAGAGGCCACCAGCCCTGCTGTTAAGCAGGAGTGTCCCACTGTGCGGGGACACCTGATCGATCGGCATAGAGCTCGGGCTCTACTGGGAAAATAGCACATGGAAACTTTACATATAATATTTATGTAATGTATGAGCTTGTGCTCATAATTAAGTATGGCTCTATGTCTGTGGAAAATAGTGGTATATGAATAAACTGAAGTCTAAAATAGAGTGTCAGTTTTATCATCTGTCAGTTTGATTATTGGTCAGTATGTTGCTCATTGAGTTGGTTTGTTGTTCTTTAAATGTTACCTTCATGTCTAGATGTTGGAAAACCTGTATTCTACTTTTTGGGAAACTGAAATTCTTAGAGCCTGTCTTTGTCACTTTGGAAAAGAAATTCAATTTCCTTGGGATTATTCACCACCATCCCCTCCTTTTTGAAAAAACTGGTGGAAGTGGGATAAGAATGCATTTACTAGATTTGATTCTGTTAAGTAGAATGCAGTGGGTGGGTAAAGCTAAAATTGTAAAGGTCTTTTCCCCTTCCCCCTGGATAGTTCCTTCTTTGCTCACCTTGCATTGCATCGGGTGGGGATTGCTTCGTATGACTAAAGATAAGTTCAGCTTTCCCCTTCATGACATCCACTGCACCCTTTTGACTTGGATACCCAGCTCACTATGTTATGTCCTTTCAAGTACAAGGCCATCATCAGCCCATAGAACCTGAAGGTAGGTATTAGAGCAGGTCTGTAGTTCCTTCTATCTGTGGGGCTTTGTGTGATTGCTTTATTCTTGTTTGGGGCTGTTGCTCTGAGGTTGACAATGGCAACAGCAGAGTTGGGTGATCAAGTCAGAAGAAAGGTGGAGCACAAAATTTTGCAATTGTTTGACCAAAGTAAAAAAGACTTGTACCTTAGGCCTTTGCAGAAAATCCGGAGACCTGGCTTACATTTTTGGTTATAGTTTTTGGAAGGTGATAATTGAAAGGCAGAGGGAAGATAGTTGGTTATGGTCAGTGTAAGTCTCTCCTAAGGCCAGGCAGGACATGATCATTAGCCTGAGGGGTAAACTCTAGCATCTTGTTCTCATCACTGGGTGGGGAGGACTGAGTAGGGAGTGGGGAAGACGCTAGGGTGGCTGGGAGCTTACCTTGCAAATGCTGACTCATGTTCTGGCATTATAGACATTTGCCTGGTTAGGGAGGGAGAAGGGTAGGTACTGTACCTGGGTCCTTTTCAGACTCTTTTACATGTTGGCTGTGACAATGGCAAGGGGTTATTTATAAAAAAGAATAATATCTACCGTAATATTTATGAGGATTGAGTTAGTTGACATATGAAAGGCACCAAGCACAGTTCTTGGTCCTGAGTAGTGGGCTCAAATACTTATCTGTATTTCATTGAATCTATGTAACTAAGATTATTATTTTAAAAAACTACTAGTTGATTTGTATCAAATGTTGAATGTAAGAACAATTTAACTTGAGAACTACCTTGTTTACGATTAGTTTTTTTGTTTTTACCATTTTAACCATTAAATATTAAAGTATAGTTGGCATATAATTTTATATTAGTTTCAGGTATGCAACATAGTGATTTGACATTTCTGTGCCTTATGAAGTGATCACTACAGTAAGTCTAGTAACCTCTAGTAAACATCTGTCATTATACAAGGTTATTACAGTATTATTGGCTGCATTCCTTGTGCTGTACATTGCACCCTATTTCTTACTGATTTTAAAACCGGAAGTTGGGACCTCTGAATCCCCTTCCTGTTTTTCATCCATCTCCATACTGTTCTTCCCTCTGACAACCATCAGTTTATCCTCTGTGTCTATGATTCTGTTTCTGTTTTGTTTTTGTTTGTTCTTTGTTTTATTTTTTAGATTTCACATATAAGTGAAATCATATGGTATTTGTCTTTCTCTATTTGACTTATTTCATGTAACATAATACCCTCTAGGTCTAACCCTATTGTCACAAATGACAAGACTTCATTCTTTTTTTATGGCTGAGTAATGTTTCGTTGTGTTTACATAGCACATCTTCCTTATCCATTCATCCATCTGTGAACACCTAGGTTGCTTCCATATCTTGGCTATTATAAATAATGCTGCAGTGAACACAGGGGTGCATGTCTGTTTTCCAGTTAGTGTTTTTGTTTTCTTTGGATAAATGCCCAGAAATGAGATTGCTAGGTTATAGTTCTATTTTTAATATTTTGAGGAATCTTCATACTATTTTCCATGGTAGCTGTACCAATTTACAATCCCACCAGCAGTGCATGAAGGCAGGTTCCTTTTTTTTTTTTCCACATCCTTGCCAACTCTTGTTATTTATTATCTTTTTGATAATAGCCATTTAGACAGGTATGAGGTGATATTCTCATTTTGATTTGCATTTCACTGATGACTAGTAATGTTGAGTATCTTTTTATGTATCTATTGGCCATCAGTGTGTATTCTTTAGAGAAATATCTAGATCCTCTGCCCATTTTTTAATCAGGTTGTATTTTCATGTTGAGTTGTATGAGTTTTTTATATATATCTTGGATATTAACTGTTTCTTGGATATATAATTTATAAATAAAGTCATGCTCTGCATAACAACATTTCAGTCAATGATGGACCGCATGTACAATAGTGATATATCATATAGCCTTCGTATGTAGTGATCTGTTCCATCTAGGTTTGTGTAAGTATACTTTATGAGGTTTGCACAATGATGAAATCACCTCTAACAATGCGTTTTTAAGAGTGCACCCTTGTGATTATGTGGTGTGTATGACTGTATCATTTTCCATTCAGTAGGTTGCATTTTCATTTCATTGATGTTTTACTTCACTGTGCAAAACCTTTTTAGTTTGATGTAGTCCTATTTGTTTATTTTTGCTTTTGTTCCCCTTGCCCAAGGAGATATACAAAACAATATTGCTAAGAGAAATACCAAATTATTTACTGCTTATATTTTTCTTTTATGAGTTTTATGGTTTCAGGTTTTATATGTAAGTCTTTAATCAATTTTGAACTTATCTTTGTATATGGTATAAGAAAATGGTCTAGTTTTATTTATTTTTTTATTCTGTCCAGTTTTCCCAACAGCATTTTGTGAAGAGACTGTCCTTTCTGTATTGTATATTCTTGCCTTATTTGTTGTAGATTAAATGATTATAAAAGCATGGGTTTATTTTTTGGCTCTCAATTCTGTTCCATTGATCTATAGGTTTATTTTTGTGCCAGCACCATACTGTTTTGATTACTATAACTTTGTAGTATAGTTTGAAATCAGGGTCTATGATTGATATCTCTAACTTTCTTTTTCTTTCTCAAGATTTCTTTGGCTATTTAGATCTTTTGTGATTCCATACAAATTTTAGGATTATTTGTTATAGTTCTGTGAAAAGTGTCATTGGTATTTTGATAGGGATTGCATTGAATTTGTAAATTGCTTTGGGTAATATGGCCATTTTAATGCTATTAATTCTTCCCATCTGTGAGCACAGTATCTTTCCATTTATTTGTGTGGTCTTCAATTTCTTTTTATCAGTATGTTATAGATTTCAGAGTACAAATTTTATGACCTCCTTGATTAAATTTATGTCTAAATATTTTATTCTTTTTGATGCAATTGTAAATGAGATTGTTTTCTTAGTTTCTCCTTTATATAGTTCATTATTAGTGTATAAAAACAATAATTTGCATATTAACTTTGTATCCTTCAATTTATTTTTTCTAATTTTTTGTGGAGTTTTTAGGTTTTACTATATATATTATGTCATCTGTAAATAATGACAGTTTTACATTTCCTTTCTAGTTTTGGTACTTTTTTTTTTTCTTGTTGGATTGATGTGGTGAGGACTTCCAGTACCATGTTGCGCCTAAGTGGTGAGAGTGGGTATTCATATCTTGTTCTTGATCTTAGAAGAAAAACTTTCAGCTTTTTACCATCGGCCATGATGTTAGCTGTAGGTTTGTCATATAAAGACTTTATTGTGTTGAAGTATCTTCCCTCTGTATCCACTTGGTTAGAGGTTTTATCACAACTGGATGTTGAATTTTGTCAGATGATTTTTCTATTGAGATTTATCATATGATTTTTACCTTTTGTTTTGTTAATGAGGGGTATCATGTTGATTGATTTATGGATATATTCAACCATCTTTGTATTCTTGAAATAAATCCCACTTGATCATGGTATATGATCCTTTTAATAAATTGTTGAATTCTGTTGAGGATATTGCATGTATGTTCATTGGGCATATTAGCCTGTAATTTTCTTTTTATTGTATTGTCTTTGTTAGGTTTTGGTATCAGAGTAACGCTGGCCATGTAGATTGAGTTTGGAAGCATTGCTTCCTCTTTAATTCTTGCAATGGTTTGAGAAGAAGGATAGGTATTAATTCTTTAAATGTTTGGTAGAATCCACCTATGAAGCTGTTTGGTCCTGGACTTTTGTTGGTTGGGTTACTGATTTAATTTTGGTACTGCTAAATAGTCCGTTCAGATTTTCAGTTTCTTTCCTACTTTGAAGATTGTATGTTTTGAGGAACTTATCTATTTCTTCTATGTTATCTAATTTGTTGTGCATAATTATTCATAGTATGCTCAAGATTCTTTGTATTTCTGTGATGTCAGTTGTAACTTCTCTTTCATTTCTGATTTTATTTGGGCCCTCTTGTTTTTTCTTGATGAGTCTGACTAAAATTCTATCAGTATTGTTTATCTTTACAAAAAACTCTGATTCTTTTTTCTTTCCTCTACTGGCTTTGGGTTTTGTTTGTTTTTTTCCTAGTTCCTTTAGGTGTAAGGTTAGAATTTTTGAGATTTTTCTTGTTTCTTGAAGTTGTCCTGTATCACTATAAACACTCCTGTTAGAGACTTGCTTTTGTTGTTTCCCATAGATTTTAGAACATTGTTGTTCCATTTTCATTTGTCTCAAGGTATTTTTTACTTTCTCTTTGATTTCTTCATTGATCAATTGATTGTTTAGTAGCATATTGTTTAGCCTTCATGTTTGTGTTTTTCCAGTTTTCTTCTGTACTTGATTTCTAATTTCATACTGTTGCAGTCGGAAAAGATGCTTGATATGAAATTTCCATCTTCTTAAATTTATTGAGACTTGTTTTGTGGCCTAACATGTGATCTATCCTACAGAATGTTTCATGTTGACTTGAACAGACTGTGTATTTGTCTGTTCTTGGATGGAATGTTTTATTGAGACCATCTGACTTAATGTGTCATTTAAGGCCAGTGTTTTCCTATTTGGTTTTCAGTCTGGATAATCTATTCATTAATGAAAGTGGGGTGTTAAAGTCCCCTACTAATATTATATTGCTTTTCATTTCTCCCTTTATGTCTCTTAATAGTTGCTTTAAAAATTTAGGTACTCCTATGTTGGGTGTTTAAATATGTACAAACTTTGTATTTATTTACTGAGTTTATTCATTGATCATTATGAAATGTTTCTTGTCATAGTGTTTTTAATAAAGTGTATTTTGTGTGATAGAGGTATTGCTACCCCAGTTTCTTTTTGTTTCCATTTGCATTAAACATCTGTTCCGTTACTTCACTTTTGTCTGTGTATGTGTGTGTATTGATCTGAAATGAGTCTCTTGTAGGCAGCATAGGTATGGGTCTTAACACTTTTTTATCCATTCATCCACCCTATGCCTTTTATTGGAACATTTAGTTCATTTACTTTCAAAGTAATTATTGGTAGGTATGTACTCATTTCTATTTTGTTAATTATGTATATTTTCTGGTTGTTTTGTAACCCTTTTCTTACTCTCTTCTCTTGTGATATGATTTTTTAAGTGTTATATTTGGATTCCTTTCTATTTATTTTTTGTGTATGTATTAGATTTTTGGTTTGTGGTTACCATGAGGTCCATACATAACAACCTATCTATATAGCAGTCTATTTTAAGTTCAAATGCATTCTAAAGGTAGTACATTTTTATGTACAACACTCACCCATTTTATGTTTCTGATGCCATATTTTACATCTTTTTTTTTTGTGTGTGTATATCCCTTTGCTAATTATTGTAGAATTAGATTATTTTACCACTTTTTTTTTCGGTTAACCTTTTTAGCTTTATCAGTGATTGATCCACTACATTTACTATATGTTTACCTTTACCAGTAAAATTTTTATTATATATATTTATTTTCTCACTTCTAATTTTGCATTTTTCTTTTTCACTTAACCCTTTGAGTAACGAGTTTTTTGTTAACCCTTTGAGTGAGGACTTACATGAATGTTTGTACTACCCAAAGGGTTAAAGAAGTCCCTTTTACATTTTTTGTAGTGCCAATTTAGTGGTGATGAACTCCTCCAGCTATTGCTTGTCTTGGAAACTATCTCCTTTAATTCTGAATGATAATCTTGCCAGGTAGAGTATTCTTGGTTGTAGGTTTTTCTCTTTTGGCACTTTGAATTTATCTCATCACTCCCTTCTGGCCTGCAATATTTCTGCTAAAAACTCACCTGATAGGCTTATGGGGATTTCCCTTGTTTAGAATTTTCTCTAACTTTTGACATTTTATTTATGTGTCTTGGCTTTTGTTACTTTGAGTTCTTCTTATTTAGGACTCTCTACTCTATTCTTTCTGACCTAGGGCGTCTATTCCCTTTGCCAGGTTAGGGAAGTTTTTAATTCTTTTTGAGAGAGAGAGTCCAGAAGGGATAGAGATGAGAAGCATCCACTTGTAGTTGCATCACTTTAGTTTTTCATTGATTGCTTCTCATGCATGCCTTGACTGGGCCCTTGCTCAAGCCAGTGACCTTGGGCTCACGTTGATGATCCCGTGCTCAAGCTGGTAACCTTGCGGTTTTGAATCTGGGACCTCAGTGTCCCAAGTTGATGCTCTATCCACTGCACCACCACTGACCAGTCAGTCATTGTTTCTTCAGAGATTTTCTTTCCCCCTTTTTCTCCCTCTTCTCTCTCTGGGGCCTTGTAAAGTGAATATTAATATGCTTGACGTTGTCCTAGAGATCCTTTAAACTATCCTCATTTTTTAGAATTCTTCTTTTTGGTTCTGATTCAGTGTTTCTGTTACACTATCTTCCAGATAGCTCATCCATTCTTCTTTATTATCTAATCTGCTGCTGATTCCTTCTAGTATATTTTTTATTTTGGTTATTGTATTCTTTAGTGCTGATTTTTTTCCCTATATTTTCTATCTCTTTGAGGGTTTCACTTTGTCCACTCTTTTGCTGAGTTCTTGCATATTTTCTATCTTTGAGGTTTTCACTTTGTCCACTATTCTACTGAGTTTGGTGAGTGGTTTTTTTGTTTGTTTTATTCATTTTTAGAGAGGAGAGAGAGAGAGACAAGAGAGAGAGAGAGAGAGAGAGAGAGAGAGGAGAGAGAGACAGAGAGAGAGAAGGGGGGAGGAGCTGGAAGCATCAACTCTCATATGTGCCTAGACCAGGCAAGCCCAGGGTTTCGAACCAGCGACCTCAGCATTTCCAGGTTGACATTTTATCCACTGCGCCACCACAGGTCAGGCTGGTGAGTGTTTTAATGACCATTACTTTGAACTCTTTATCTGTTTTACTGCTTATCTCTGTTTCATTAATTTTTTTTCTTAGGTTTTGTTTTGTTCTTTCCTTTGAAACATATTCCTTTGTATTCTCATTTTGCCTATCTCTCTGTGTTTGTTTCTGTATTAGGCAGGTCAGCTATGTCTTTTTCCTGGTCTTTAGAGAGTGGCATTATGTAGACAGTGTCCTTTGGGTCCCAGTGGGACAATCCTCTGTGTAGCTATATGTGCTCTCCTGTTGTACTTGGTTGGCGATGCTGTGGGTGTGTTGGTGGGCAGTGTTGACTTCAGAATGACTGGTTGAAAGGCCCAGCTGCAAATGCTGCAGATATGCTGGTGGGAAGGGCTGAGTCCCTGCATAGCTGTCTGTGAGGCTCTGCCACAACTGTTTTGGGTGTGCTGGTGGGCAGGGATGGTCCCAGCCTGCTTGGCGGAGAGGTTTTGCCTCAACAGTTGTGGACATACTGGTGTGTGTGGGTTCACTCTTCAAAGCAGGAGCCATTTTGGAGGGGCTCCAATGCTGTCTGAAGCTGCCTGCTGAGTGTTTTGGGACTGGTGTCATTTGGGTGGGACTCTGGTGCCCAGCTGAGGCTGTCTTCTGTGTGTGTCGGGCTGGAGCTGTTTGGGAGGGTTTCTGGTATTGACGGGCAGGTTGGGCAGGGTTGGAACTCAGGAAAACATTACAGTGGTATGAACATTGTTAGGAAGGTTGATGTAGAGTGTTACTTGGGCCAGCTAGGTGGAAAGAGAGTAAAATAAAAGAAACAAAGAATAAATGTCCCCAGAAGATCCCTGCCCCTCAGGCAGTGGCCCTAAAATTTGTCAGTATGACCCAGATACTTTTCAAACTGGTGCCTCTGCTCTGGAGCTTGGAGTCAGTGATTGTGTGCATGAACCCTATAGGACTGGAGTCGTGGTTTCCTATGCCCTTCTGCTGAGGGCAGAAGCCCAGCAGGGGGCCATGGTTGTGATATTCCTCTCATTGTTTTTATTTGCATTTCCCTGATGATTGGTGATGTTGAACACCTTTTCATGTACCTGTTGGCTATTTGTGTATCTTCTTTGGGGAAAATGTCTGTTCAAGTCTTTTACCCATGTTTTTATCTTACTGTTTTTTTTTATTTTGTTTGTTTTGTTATCGATTTACAGTAGTAATTCCGTATATATTTTGGTTATTAACCCCTTATAGGATATATGGTTTGCAAATATTTTCTTCCATTTTATAAGTTACCTTTTCATTTTATTGTTTATTTTCTTTGCAGAAGCTTTTTAGTTTGATGTAGTCCCACTTGCCCACTTGTCTATATTTGCTTTTGTTGCCTGTATATTTAGCATCATATCCAGGAATAAAATACACCAATAAAAGAAACATACACTAAGAGAGAAAAAGACTAACAATTATGACACACTGTGTTCTCATCATGTAACATGTGGTTGTTGCTTTACAAGAAAATATAGAATTTCACACACTCCTCCCTCAAGAAATATTTGCATCACTGATAACATCATGCTCATTGCTGTTTCCATGCCTTCCTATGTATAAATCAGTTTTGTTTCAATTTTGTATCATCCTGTAATCCTTTTGAACGTACCTTAAGTGGTTCTTAAACTCAGCAGGTGGGGTTCCAGCACAACCTATGCCTCACGCGAGGGGTCGGCACGGGGAAGCCGCACTCCAGAGGTGGTGGCGGCCATTTTAATGCACCTCTTGATTTCAGGAAGTTTAAAATGTGGGGAAGAGTACTTTAGAATTGAGAAGATATAGTACAAGCTTTCTTTCTTCTCAGTTTCTTTATTTTGTGATAATAATTTGTTTCAAGCTTTCTTTCACTGTGACATAAGCTTTTGGGGAAGGGGGTTGCTGTAGGTGTTTTTCTACTGAGTGCCTGGCACAGGGCCTTGCATTTAGTAAGTGCTTAACAGACAAATTAAGGGCTGCAAAGGTATAGACAACAATGTTGGATTATAATTACCAAACTTGCTCAGTGACTAGAATTTACTTATTCCAGCCACTCAAAAGAAAGAACAGTTACGTAACATGATAGTGGTGCTAATTATTGCTCTAATGGCAATTATATTACAATATATAAATGTATCAGATTAGTATGTTATACACTTTAAATTTACACAATATTATTTGCAAAACATATTTTAATTAAAAAGAAAGAAATGCATATGTGCTTTCTCCCTCTTCTGGAGGGAGGTTGTCTTTTCAGAAATCATATTTACCATGAAATTTCTTTAAATAGCATTTTAAAATTTGATTTAACTTGCCAAAATCAGAATTACAGATAGTTTTTCAGTAACACATCACATGCATAATGTAAGACACATCTGTGGTCTCTCACTGGCTATGGAAAGGTGGAGTAGATTGAGGATTAGAGGATCAGAAAGAAGAAAAAAAGGAGATTGAGTTTATGCCCTGGTTGACCTTAACATTGATCTTCTGTTACTACTTTTTGCAGTCTGTTTTAGTTTTAAAGAGAAACAGTGAGTGCTGACGAGATCAGGAGAGGTAGGCTTTAATTCCACTTCCTCACAGTGTTCTGGCATGAAGAAAGATCTGCTACTTTGTTTCTGGACTGAGGCCCAGGGGTTCTAATTTTCTGGGTTTTTTAATTTTTCTAGGTCTTGGCTCTGGGTAGTCCTAGAAACCTGAGGGCTTGCCAGGAGTGTGGGTAAAGATGGGCGAATGAAAAAAGTGTATGGATGAGACCGGGCTCTTGGCTTCACATTTCCGAGGCAATGATTGGGATGGATATCATCCCTTGTGGGTTTTTCAGCCTTCCAGTCAGCTACAGGTGTCCTCTGCCCCTCTGTGGGAGATTACCTCATGAGTCTTTGCTGCAAAACTTCTTCCCAGGGACCTTTGTCAGCAGGGCACAAGGCAGCTTTCCCTGTGGGAGTGGAGTCCCATGGCGGAAGAGCCAGTGGTAAACCGTTGCTGAGACATTTCCAGGTGCTACCTGTTCCCTGCTGTCTGGGGGCCCAGAGGGCAGTGGGGAGGCAGGCAGAAATCCACATTTTTGCTTCCTTTTTAGAAGTAGCTATTATTTCTCTTTGGTACTGTCTATATGTCACAGGCATTCTTGGTGGCTCAGTCTCTTGATAGTTGTCCTGAATAAAGCCCTGTTCTACCTGGACTCTGTAGGTCACCTGAGTGGTTGAGTGTCCCTTCCAATTTTCTTTGCTGTTTTTTAGCAACCTTTCAAAGTGAAACTTCAAGGGGTTGTCTGCACTTGAGGTACATTTTTTTTTTTATTCTCAGTTCTCTCCTATCATGTGCTTTTAAGTCTTCCTCAGTCAGGCATCCTCCTCTACCAAGCCACCAGTCTGTTCTCTCAAGGTTAACAATCACATTTAAAATCCAGTGGTTATCCTTAGCTCTGTTAAGCAGCATTTGACACAGTGCTTGAATGACTTGCTCCCCCTGGAAATGCTGCGCTTGATAGACTTAGAGGGTACCACACTCCCTGGCTTCTTCCCCTTCACTGGCCGCTCCTTCTCCTTTTGTTAGTGTTGCTCATCTCCCTGACCTCTCAGTGTTGACCTAGTGCATGAAATTTTCTCTTTTGTATACGCACTCCCTGTGGTGGTTTCATCCAGTCTAATGGCTAAGTATCATATATATGCTGACTCCCACAATTTTGTCAGCAACCTGAGCCTCTCCCCCGATGTTAGTTATCCAACTGCTGGTTCCAAGTCTGCACTTACGTGTCTCACAGACATCACAAATTTAGCATGTCCAAATATCATCTCTTGGCATTGCCCTCCCCTTCCCCACCCGCTTCTCTTGCAGTCTTTTCCTCACAGCAAATGGCAACTCCAGCCTCCCAGTGACTCAGGCCAAACTCTTGGAGTCATGCTTGATCTTGATCCTCCTTTCTTTTATAGTTTATCCCCATCCAAAGCAAAACAAACCCTGTCGACCCTCCTCCCTCAATATATTTAAAGTCTGACCACTTTTTAGCAAGTCTACTACTATCAACAGATTCAAAGTGTTGTCATCTTTAATAATCAGGATTATTGTACTAGACCCTAGCTCAGTGGTTCTCAAATTTTTTGAAGTCAGGGCACATTTAAAATCCTACAAATAATTGTAGGCGCACTATATACAAATTCCTGAAAAATATGTTATAATAATTAAGTCAAATATTAAAGAAAAAAATATAAAGTCCAAGCGTGCCTTTATGGTAATTAAATGAAATAAATATGACAAAATTAAATTTATTCTGACATTAAAAACATTTTTTTTTTTTTTTGTATTTTTCTGAAGCTGGAAATGGGGATAGACAATCAGACAGACTCCCACATGCTCCCGACTGGGATCCACCTGGCATGCCCACCAGGGGGCGACACTCTGCCCACCAGGGGACGATGCTCTGCCCCTCCGGGGCATCGCTCTGTCGCGACCAGAGCCACTCTAGCGCCTGGGGCAGAGGCCAAGGAGCCATCCCCATCGCCCGGGCCATCTTTGCTCCAATGGAGCCTCTCTGCGGGAGGGGAAGAGAGAGACAGAGAGAAAGGAGAGGGGGAGGGGTGGAGAAGCAGATGGGCGCCTCTCCTGTGTGTCCTGGCCGGGAATTGAACCCGGGACTTCTGCACGCCAGGCCGACGCTCTACCACTGAGCCAACCGGGCAGGGCCTTAAAAACATTTTTATGTTACATTTTTTGAGTTATGCTTTTTAGAATTTGTAAAAAAGGGGTTAAAATAAAAAAAGACAAAAAAGTTATCTTTTTATATATATAGATACATTCTTAGTAAGATTTAGTAAATTTGGCAGGTCCTGGCACGAATGTGTTAAGTTTTTTCATTCTTGTGTTTATGAGAAACATGAACCTGATGTGTCCTAGCAATTTCTTCAATGTTTGGGCATATATTTGAAAGGCAAACTCTCATTTGCTCGTCAATACATTGAAGAATTCCTCTCTTTTTATTCTTAATTATGTTGAGGGTAGAAAATCCTAATTCACATAAATAGGATTTTGAAAATTGTAGTAAAATGTTCAGAGCCATATTCTTCTTTTATAGAAATCCACAAGGCTTCAAGAGACAATTTCTTATGTTTAATCATCAATCCACGATCAGTGGCTATAGCTGCCAGTTCTTCTTCTTCTGTTAATTTTAAACCAAAATCACTTGAACTTCCATGAATGGGTTTCTGATCCAATCGTATTGTTCAGTGGTAAGTGATGGAAAATACTATAAACTAAATTCTGCCTGTCAGCCTTCAAGTCCTGTTTTATTTAGACTTAACTTTTGCTCACTTCCAGAATCAGATTCTTCAATATCATGCTTCTTTTTGAGAAATCTATCCATTTTATTTGGGTGTATTTATCTAAAAATAATATAATGTGTTAATAATAAATATAATAATGATGTGTTAGCAAAAAGAGCAGTATTTCTGTAATGAAATGGTATAATAGAGTAACTATATTGATTTTTATATCTGGGCTCATGCCAAGAACCAGCGCAGCTAGTAATTCCAGGTCCTGAGTGGGAATGGTGTGGAATTAAGAAAATATGCGGAATTAAGAAAATACGGGGTCAGGAGGGCCCTGTAATTGCTGCTGGCAAGAACAAAGCGCTCCCCAAAACTACATCTTGCTTTATTTATAGGGCAAAGTGAGGCCATTAGCAAATCTTAACTTTACACTAAACAAAGGATAGAAGAAACTTGCCTCCGGTCTTTCCAGGGGGCATGGGGGGTAGTGTAAACCAGTGGTCCCCAACCCCTGGACCACGGACCGGTACCAGTCTGTGGGCCATTTGGTACCGGTCCACAGAGAAAGAATAAATAATATACATTATTTTCATTTTATTTATATTTAAGTCTGAATGATGTTTTATTTTTAAAAAATGACCAGGTTCCCTCTGTTACATCCGTCTAAGACTCACTCTTGACTCTTGTCTTGGTCACGTGATACATTTATCCATCCCACCCTAAAGGCCGGTCCGTGAAAATATTTTCTGACATTAAACCTGTCTGTGGCCCAAAAAAGGTTGGGGACCACTGGTATAAACAACCCAGCACCACAGCTTAACAGCCTTTTGCAACCTAATCAGGCAAGTGAGGTGGGGGGTTGGGCAGACTGTCAGCTTACAGCCAATTCCCCACACCTCTGTCCTCCAAATATCTAAACTCCAAAAACCCTGTTGGTTTTTTGGTCCCCAACAGGCACATATTTCTCTGGAATACCATAGGGTGCACCTGGAAATCTTCTAAGGCACACCAGTGCACCCTGGCACACGCTTTGAGAACCACTGCCTTAGCTTGTCTCTTGTTTTTTGCTCTTTTGCCCTTTATTGAATTCTCAACACACAAGTTGGTATTCAACCTAAGTCATAGCATGTGTTGTACCTCCTCTTTGAACTGTCCAACTGCTTCCCTCTTACCCAAAGGAAAATCCAGAATCCTTACACAGGGCTCTGAGGCCTCATACGATGTGCTCCCCTCCTCCACTTCAGGTCTTGCTTTTCTTCCCTTCCCCTGCAGTTTCGGTTATATTGGCCACTTTGATGTATGTTGTACATGCCAGGCACACTCCACTGCGGATCTCTACTTGAGTTGCTTCCTTCGCATTTAGCTCTCTACCCTCAGTATCTTAGCCCTGCCCTTGACCTGATTGACTCTTTATTCAGATTATGTATCTGCTCATGGAAATCTTCCCTGATTGCCCTATTTAAACATGTAAATCTACAGCAGAGCAAGTGACCCCTTGCTCAAACCAGCGACCTTGGGCTCAAGCTGGTGAGCATTGTTCAAACCAGATGAGCCCATGCTCAAGCTGGCGACCTCTGGGTTTCGTACCTGGGTCCTCCGTGTCTCAGTCCGACGCTGTATCCACTGCACCACCGCTTGGTCAGGCTTGACTAAGTCTTAAACTTTTGTATAAAGTGGGGACCCTTTATGCTCATTCTTTTTGAAGATACAGACAGATAAGTCATCCCTGAGGCTGCACTGGAATGACGAGCAGAGACTCAGCATTGAGAGACCTGTCAGGTCATGGAGTTAAATATATCACTGTAGAATTCAAACTCTTCAGCCCATGCCGTTCCTTCATCTACCTCATTAGGCAGTGGTGTTTCACATGGTTGACACTGTGGCTTCTCAGAAGCTTCTTGTTTTTATAAAATAATAAACTTTCATAATCTTGTCACATTAAACAAGATTCTTAGAGGGCTCAGGGTAAGGAGAAGCCACTTAAGCTGAAATAATTTGGGTTAATATGTACGGTTGGGATTAATGCCATGAGAAATCTTTTTATGAATTATGACTTCTAGATATAAGCATAGATAAAATGGTGACATTTGTAAACATCATCTTAAAAGCACTTGACTTTTTGTTTAATTAGTAAGAGTGGGGAAGAAATATTGTTTATACAGATAACAGTATATAAAGTATTAGCACATTTCAGAGAACTAAAGTAATTATCTGGGCCCTGGCTGGTTGGCTCAATGGTAGAGCATTGGCCTGACATGTGGAAGTTCTGGGTTTATTTCCCAGTCAGGGCACACAGGAGAAGCTACCATCTGTTCTCCACTCCTCTTCTCTCTCTCTCTCTCTCTCTCTCTCCCCCCCCCCCCACTTTCGCAGTCATCGCTTGAATGGTTCAAGCAAGTTGGCCCCGGGTGCTGAGGATGGCACCATGGCCTTGCTTCAGGCACTGAAGTAGCTCGGTTGCCAAGCAATAGAGCAGTGGCTCCAGAAGGGTTGAGCAAGCCCCTGTAGGAGGCTTGCTGGGTGGCACCAGGTCGGGGTGCATGCAGGAGCCTGTCTCCCTGCCTCCCTGCCTCTCACTTATTAAAAAAAAATAAATAAATAAAGTAATTATCTGGGACAGGAATTCTATTCTGAGACTATTGCTTACTCTAATTAGGTCACCTCATATCTGATGAACTATTAACATATTATTTCCTACTTTTTACTTAACTAAAGTCATTGATGGTCCAAAATAAAGTAGAATTCTGAATTATGCTAAGAAGTCAGTTCAGTGTGACAGCTTTGGTTATTATGTATCTTGGAGGTTTTCAGTGAGTGGATATTTTTCTGATTGTGAAATAGCACATGCTCATTGAAAGGAATTTGGCAAATGAAACTGATAATTTTGCAATCATGTGGTAGTGTGTTAATATTTTTGATAGATTTTTGGTAGATAAAATAAAACAACAATACTTTTTAGCTTGTATTATGACTTAACCATTTAACATTGTACAACAAACATTTTTATGTTTCATTAAGTATCATTCACAACATAATTTTAAAGAATCTGAAGGGTGTCTTTTTATGCATGTATAAGTTCAGGTATTTTGCTTTTATATAAGATGGCTTGTGATTGCCTTTGCTCTACAAAACAACAGCTATTTTAAAGGTTGTTATCTGTGCTGTAGTCTGGGTGTGATAAAAGAGAAGTAAAGATAGTCTTTCTTCTGAAAGGGTGTCAGATCTGTGGCCTTACTTGATAATATAGGGAGGTTTCTTGCCAACTTAGGTAGAGCCAATATTTCAACATCTTGGCTGTACCAGAGGCTTGCTAACCCTGAACGAAGTTCTGCTCCTTCCATGTACCTAGGGATCATTTGCAGGCACCTCAGTGTACTTGACGACTGGAGTGTTGTTGCAGCCATTAGTACTGAGCATCCTGTCCCCAAAGTCCCACAAAACCCAGTTGCCTTTAAGCTTAGCTCCAGCCATCATATCTGTAATTCACTGAAGTGTCTCCAGGACCTCAGGAGAGGTCAGACATCATGAAGAAAAGTAGGTCTTTCTTTGAAAGAGATTGTAGATGTGAGTGATAGTGCATCAAATGAGCCCAAAGATGTTCTTTTGATATTTGTACTTTCTCAGATTTTTTTTGCCAGATATTTATTTTGCATTGCTTTGTTGTTGTTTTGTAAAAGAACAGGCTTCTAATTTAAAAACACAAGGTGAAGAAATGGTAGAAACAGAAGCATAAGATCAAGTGATGGGTTAAAACGTCAATGCTATGATCCTTAGTGTAATTCTCTCTTTGATTGTTCTCACTTGAAAGAATGCCTTTCCTTCCTATTGTCGAGTACTACCTGTTGTCAGTGGGAGAGGGAGTTAGGTTGAGCAACTTGTCAAAGACTTTCTAAGCTCCCTTCATATGGTTCACAGACACAGAGCTGGATTTTCATTTCTTCTTTCATTCAACAGGAGTCTCTTTCATGTTTGAAAATTGAAAACGCGTGTTTTTCAGTGTGGAGCGAGGATGTGTGTGCCCTCTGGCACACCTGTTTCTAATTTCCTGACTTGAAAGCAGAACCCATCAAAAGGAGCAGAAAAACAATTTCTTTCTGACACGCTGCTCCGTGTCCCTTCCTGGAACGAAGGCCTTCACGGCTTTGCCATCGCAGCTCCTTCTTTAGAGGGTCCTTGTTAGAGGCGTAGTTCACTCAATACAAGCAGCGCCTTTTATAGCACAGGACCATTTGGGTATTATTTTGTTGTGGTGGTGGTTCTTTTCAGTTCAGGAAATTTACTTGAAATGAGATTTATTTTAAAAATACACAGAAAGGTCTTAATTTTTTTTAAATGTTATATTTAGCTGGGCAGTATATGTTGGAAGAGTTCATGTAAGCTGATCAGTGAACCGATTGGCCAGGAATAGAGTTTGGTTGAGCATATGAGTGTTTAAATTCCAGAGCACTGTTTAACATAAATCAAATATTTCCAATGCATTACTTCAGATTTGTGTGCACTTTTAAGTCTTGCCAGCTTAAATGACTGTGAGGCACAATATGTTGACTTGGAGTTTTGTAAATTAATAATTTGTTGCTATGAAAGTTGTACATGGTATAACTCATCACTTTCCTAACGTACATACTGTATCTGATGTTGGCAATCTGTTATGAAAAAATTGATGCCCAGGAAATCCAGAGCTTTAGCTCTCAGTGCTTGAAATGGGGATCTTTGGTTCCCAGTAAAGTTTCCCTGGGCCTTTTCAATATAAGGGACATAGTTCTTTTATACCCAAACATTGGTTTAGACTTCCTATTTCTGAGTTATTTGGGGTAAAAATCTTAATGGTGAATCTTCAGAAACAGTTTCTCAGGCTATTTTTCTTAAGTGTACCTTTCCCTCACACTTTTGTATGTATGAATCACCTGTTAAAATACAGACTGTGATCCAGTGAGTCTGGGAGGGGCCTGGGGTTCTGCGTTTTTCACAAGCTCAGGTGGTGCCAGTGCTACTGGTCCATAGATCACACTTCAAGTAGTAAGGCATTTCCAGAGTGGTCCTGTCCCCACCTGTACCTTGCCTATAACAATCATTCTATCCCGTTGACCAGTCTCTGCTGTCTTTGTGTTTTGGAGAATCTAAAGCTAAGGAGAGCTGGTGTATATCCTTGACCCCAGGTAACCCTGAGAGCATTAACAGATGCTTTAATAAATGACCATACGGGCCAGCATAGATAAGGACCACTGTGCTGGCAGAAATTATGTTTCCAGACTCTTCTAGGGTACAACTAGCCATGATCTACATCAGCCTAGGTTCTTGTTGCAAACTGAAATGGATAAAACTGACTGCCAACTCTAAAAGGTGCTGATAGAGACATTAGAAAGACATAATGTTGAAGCAAATGTTTTATTTTAACCAGCTCTGTCCATGGTGGCTGGTTAATTCAAGCAAAAAGATTTATTGGCAAATAATGGAGAAAAAGTGGAGGCATGAATATGTAAGATGTAGAAACAGTTTGCATTTTTTATTAACTTGTTACTGAATACATGTCATGGTTCTCATTAGTGAATCACAGCGCAGTCGAGCCCGCAGTATAACATGTCATGACCAAAAGGATACCTTACATTTTTGTTTTCAGAATGTTTTGTTCACATCATGAAAATTTTTGTGTGTTGTATTTGTCTTTTGACTTTGATGGAAAAAGTTTTTTAACAAGCACTAGCTAGTAGAAAGAAAGCACGGATAACCATTTTAAAAAGATCTGAGTTAGACATCAAAGAATTAGAGACTTCATTAAAATTCCAGTGGTGTTTTAGGTCTACACATACCCACATTGACTGGAAGAGCAGGTGCACTCTGGGGGCAGTTTGGGGTCAGGGAGATCATGGGCTCGGGACTCAGTCTTGGGTTTGAATCATAGGGAGGGAGCAAGTACAGAGGGTATGTCCACCTGGCCTAAGACTGGGGCAGCTTTCTTTGTAGAGGGGAGACATACTGATATGCTAATTACCATTGACATTCTCACTTCGTACCATTGATTGCATCTCCTGTAAGTTGGAACTGAGTGTTGTACGTTGTAATGTTAAGGAGTATTGCTTTCTTCTTCATCTCTGTCTCTCTATTCTAGCCCTAAACGAGAATGTTTTCCTTAGTCTTCATAATTTCCTGGTAAATTATATGTGTTTTAACCCATCATATTACTCATTGTTTACTAATATTGATTATAAAATAATGAGCTCCTGATTGGATTCTACCATGACAATGTGGTGGTTTCTTCTCAGAACTATAAGAGACTATTTGGCCCCAATAGCTAAAATAGCTAGTAAAGTTCATGCCAGAGGGTCATAAGGATTTAAGATTTACTGAGCATTTGTTTCATCTGGGTTCTTCCTTATCTTCAAAATTTAGATTTGCCTCAGCTTTACCTTTCAAACTTTCTCATGCTAAATTTAATGGAATATAGAAATATAATATTCATTTTTTTCTTTTTATACTGAGAGGGAGACAGACAGACAGGAAGGGAGAGAGATGAGAAACATCAACTTGTAGTTGAGGTACTTTAGTTGCTCATTGAGTGCTTTCTCATATGTGCCTTGACTAGGGTGCTCCAGCTGAGGAAGTGAGCCTTGCTCAAGCCAGTGACCTTGGGCTTCAAGAGAGTGACCTTTGGGCTTAACCCAGCAACCATGGGATCATGTCGAAGATCCCACACTCAAGCTGGTGATTCTACACCCAAGCCAGTGACCTCGGGATTTTGAACCTAGGTCCTCTGTGTCCCAGGTGGACACTATCCACTGTACCACCATTGGTCAGGCAGAGATATAATATATATATTTTTTAATTTAGTGAGAGGAGGGGAGGCAGATACAGATTCCCACATGTTCCCTGACTGGGATCCAACCAGCAGGCCCACTAGGGGACGATGCTCTGCTTATCTGGGACGTTGCTCTGTTGCTCAGCAACCGAGCTCTTCTTAGCACCTGAGGTGGAGGCCATAGAGCCATCCTCAGCTCCCGGGGCCAACAATCAAGCCATAGTTGCAGGAGGGATGGAGACAGAGAGATAGAATGAAGGTGAAGAAGCAGATGGTTACTTCTCCTGTGTGCCCTGACTGGGAATCGTACCTGGAACATCCACACACCAGGCTGATGCTCTACCACTGAGCCAACTGGTCACGGTCTAGAAATATAATATTCTTAATGGAAATATTTTCAAATACTTATCCTAAACATCTTCTTTTTGTGTGATCTGTCTTATCTACTTTGATTTCATTTCACATCTTGCAGTACTTCCTCCTTGTACCTTTCCACATCGGATTAAAGCCCACTTACAGCTGGAGTAAACATAGCCTCGAGATTTGGGTTTATGCACAGCCTGGGGCTGTCCTCAGAGCAACTTTTGCAGGTAAATACTGCTGTGCCATCAAGTTAATGGATAGTTTTCAGCAACTCACTCTGAGTATTGCATAGGTAATTTTAATTTTTTTCCCTAAATTTGGGCAACTCTTCTTAGGAAGTTCTAGTTATTGTCATTCACTTCATTTCTTTATTTTCTGACATTGCAATGTCAACAATTGAGCACAGTTTCCTGAGGCAGAAGTGCATGTTTCTTTTTCTGTCCCTGTGTTGAATCCCTTTCCTCTTTATACACCTGGTGGATAAAGTTCATTCTTCAAGACTGAGCTCAAACATCTTCTCTTTCCTGCAGGCTCCATCCTCCTTCCTCAGCCCGCCTTGCAGATTCATTTCCTCTGCAGTCAGCAGTGCCTTCGTGTAGCGCGCACACCACTCCCAAGTTGTTCCTCTTCACAAAAGCTGTTCCTTGAGGAAGAGGGTAGCCGCTTAAAATATAGGTGGTACTCAATATATCTGTTCAATTGAATTCGGTAACCCTTTGCATATTTTGAAGCACGTCAAACAGATTCTGACTGGCAAAATGACTTGTCATTGGTAAACCAGAGCTCATGCTCCTGCTTGTGTAAGAGCTCCAGATATTCATGCTAGAGACTCTGTTCTGCTGAAGAGAAGCGTGGTTTACTTTTAGTTTAGTTTACTTTTAATGAAATCCATTACAGTTTTCACACATTTCTATTACTATAGTAATTAGAGTATTTTGGGCTGTGGATAACAGAAACCATCACTCAAACTGGCTTCAACGATAAGGCATGATGTGATTTCACATATGAGGAAGTTTGGAGGTTGCTTGACTCCAGGATTGGCTGGTTCAGGGGCTCCATGGATGACATTAAGGATCCAGTTCTCCACGTCCTTTGCTTGGTCTGTTGTTGTCATTGGTGACTTCTTGCTGGTGGCAGAATGGCTATTGCATTGTTAAAATAAAGAAATTATCACATAAAAATTTAGAGGAAGGTCTCTTTGTAGCTCTTTTCTAGGAGTGAGGAACATTTTTCTCAGAAACTCCCCAGCAAACTTCTCATATTTTATTGATTGGCTAATGTTGGGTCACACGCTCATTCTTCAGCTAATCACTGACATGAACTAATCATGGGCATATGCCATGTCTGTGGGTGGGAAGAGTAACAAGCAGAACAAACTCAGGATTTTATTACCTGGGAGAAGAAAACAGATATTGTGCAGGTAATCACTGGTATCCTACTAAACGTGACACTTGCTGTCATTTTATGAGAAATAAGTATGATAATAGCTATCATTTGTTGAGCATTTGCTATGGTCAGAAACTGTGCTGGTACTTTTTACAGAATGCTTTTCTTTTTTCTTGTTTTTTACACTTTTTATTGATTTTGAAGGGACTGAGTGAAGAAGAGAAAGAAAGAAAGAGTGACTTGTTACATTATTCATGCATTCATTTGTTGATTTTTGTATGTGCCCTGACCTGAGATCAAACCCATAACATTGGCATATTGGGATGATGCTCTAACCAACTGAGCTACCCAGCCAGGGCAGAATGAGTCTCATTTTCAAACAAGAAATCTAAGGTTTAGAAAGGTCAGTGTGCCAGTTTCTAAAGAATCTTTACTCAATGATAGAGAAATATGAAAAAGATGGGCTGAATTGAAATTTAACCCGCTATTGTTCTACTAAAAATATTGTAGATTCGGTATTAAGAGAATTAAAAAATGTTTTATTGTCATTTAAGTCTGCCCTTACGCATGCCTCTTGCCATTATTTTTGGCTAACAGAGAGCTGGCTGTGGAAAATGGATGTGTTTTTTTTTTTGAAAAATCAAATGCAGTAGATTAAAAAAAAAAAAACCCAAAAAAGCGCCACCACAAAGTTTGTTTATATCTTCATTTCACTCAAATTGAAGAGATGAAATGGGATCTGGCCTTTTTCATATTGTTTATGTTCTGCTTTGCTTCTTGGTTCTGGGGCAGGATTCCTGGTTCTGTTTGAATTATTTCCCTCTCAAGTATCATTTGCAAGATTATTATAGAAATTAATAAAGAGAAAGTATTTCTATTCAGTAAGCAGTGTAATTGCCCTAATATGACATAAAACAATGCTATTTTATTAGTATTATAAAATACCTTTTAAAAATGAGTTTCTTTAACCTCAGTGTACTTTTTTTTTCAAGTCTAGAGGGAAGGAAGGCGATTTACATAAGTAACCGCTGTGATATTTAAAATGAAGGGTCATTTGAGGGTCTCCTTTTCATCTCTTTTAATATAAGGGCAAAGTTAGACGCTTGGTGTATGTTTCATTTATGTGTAATAAAAGGGCCTATGTAAATAAATTACATGAAATCAAAGTTCCTAAAGTTGTTTTTTGCTCAATGAAACTGTTATATAAATGGCATCATTTTGTGTGTATGTATGTGTGTATGTGCGTGCATGCACGTACACGTATATATGGGTACACAGGGATTACGTAGAGGATTGAGGAATGATGTTATATGGATCGCTCCTGATTTTTGTTTCAGCCATTATATTGCAATGTATTAGGTGCTTAATTAGGTGAAGTTAGTCTAAACCAGCAGCCTATAACTGTTTGGTTATCTGTTGCTGTTTAACAAATCATCCTGCCCCCCAAAATTTATGGCTTAGAAGTAAAAACCATTTCCTCATCTTTAGGATTATATGTGTTAACTGAGTTAAAAAACCTTACAGTTAAAAAAATGTAAGAGGCCTGACCAGGCGGTGGTGCAGTGGAGGGAACATTGGACGGGGATGCAGAGGAAACAGGTTTGAAACCCTGAGGTCACTGGCTTGAGCGTGGGCTCATTCGACTTGCGCTCCGGGTCACTGGCTTGAGCCCAAAGGTCGCTGGCTTGAAACCCAAGGTCTCTGGATTGAGCAAAAGGTCGCTGGTTTGAGTGAGGGGTTACTTGCTCTGCTGTAGCCCTCTGGTCAAGACACATATGAGAAAGCAGTTAGTGAACAACTAAGGAGCCACAATGAAGGATTGATGCTTCTCATCTCTCTCCCTGTCTGTCCCTATCTGTTCTTCTATCTCTTTGTCACCAAAAACAAACAAACAAACAAAACAAACACTGTAAGGGGACAGTACTGTAATTTATTTATTTATTTATTTACAGAGACAGAGAGTCAGAGAGAGGGATAGACAGGGACAGACAGACAGGAACGGAGAGATGAGAAGCATCAATCATTAGTTTTTTATTGCGCATTGCGACACCTTAATTGTTCATTGATTGTTTTCTCATATGTGCCTTGACCGCAGGCCTTCAGCAGACCAAGTAACCCCTTGCTTGAGCCAGTGACCTTAGGTCCAATCTGGTGAGCTTTTGCTCAAGCCAGATGAGCCCGTGCTCAAGCTGGCATTCTCGGGGTCTCGAACCTGGGTCCTCGGCATCCCAGTCCGATGCTCTATCCACTGTACCACCACCTGTTCAGGCTGTATTTTATTTTTGCCTCTCATGCTTGGGAAATCTTCTGTGGCTTCAGTCAGGTGGTGGCTTGAGTAGATGTCCATGATGGCTTTATCACATGGTGGTGCCTTATGGGGGACCGTCAGAAGGTTGGACTCAGTTGTTATGCTTTGGCTGTGCTCTCTTCCCTCAGAGTATCAAGACTTCTCCTTCTCCAGTGTGGCCTCACCAGCAGTGTAGCTGGACTTCTTACCAGGTAGCTCAGGACTCTCAAAGCACAAAAGCAAAAGCTGTCAGGCCTTCTAAGGGCTTAGGCCTGAGACTGGCATTATGTTTATTAAGTGAATCACAGGGCCATTCCAGACTTAGTGTAGGAGGGGATCACATAAGGGCACAGATTCTGGGAAGAAGCTGCATTCACTGGGGGAACTATAGTAACTATTGTAGCAACAACCATGGGCCCTTTGAGAGTCTTAACTATGGATTCTCTTCTTAGAGCCATCATGTGAATACAGTTACCTCCATAATATATACACAATTCTAGTTCAATTGCATGAGATTTTGAGTCATGGATTGTCCTACATAAGTAGTACTCCTGGTTTAATTAATAAAGTTTAAGGAATTTACTAAATCCTAAATTAGTGATTTAAATAGTAAGTATTATTTTAAAATAGCTGCACAGAACTCTATTCAATGATTATTTTCGTTTCTTAGAATGACCATTGGGGTTGTTTCCTGGGTTTTGTCTGTCTGTCTGTCTGTCTGTCTATCCCTCTATCTTATCTATTTATCTTTGCTGTTCTAATAACAACAATATTCTTATACAAAGCTTTTTTATATTTGTCTATTTCCATCATAAATTTGTAGAAATATACTTGATGACTCAAAAGGAATGGACATTTTTAAAAATTTTGGTAGATATTGAATGATTATATCTTTTTTCTCAAAAATTAAGTATTTTAAAATAGAAATATACATGTAAAGAATATATTTATATGTAAGTTATGAATCATAAAAATAAAATAAAATTCCTTAACCTTATCATCAGCTTAACACGAACGTTAGTAATAGTATTATATACTCTTTCCCAAACCCATGCCTCTCCTCTCCAGAGATAACCACTGTGCTGCATTTTGTATCATTCCCTTGCTTAAGAAAGACATTTAATCACATATGTATGCATCCTAGACAATGTATTGCTTATTTTTATGATTTTTTTGAACAATAAGAACATAGTATATAGTATATAGTTCTCTGTGACTTGCTTCTTTCACTGAATATTATATTTCCATAGTATTTGTCCTTATAGTTGCTCTATAACTCTAGTGCATTTTTTTTTTTTTAGATTTTATTTTTATTATTATTATTATTATTTTTTGTATTTTTCTGAAGTTGGAAACGGGGAGGCAGTCAGACAGACTCCCGCATGCGCCCTACCGGGATCCACCCGGCATGCCCACCAGGGGGTGATGCTCTGCCCATCTGGGGCGTCGCTGTGTTGCAACCAGAGCCATCCTAGCGCCTGAGGCAGAGGCCATAGAGCCATCCTCAACTCCCGGGCCAACTTTGCTCCAATGGAGCCTTGGCTGCGGGAGGAGAAGAGAGAGACAGAGAGGAAGGAGAGGAAGAGGGGTGAAGAAGCAGATGGGCGCTTCTCCTGTGTGCCCTGGCTGAGAATTGAACCTGGGACTCCTGCATGCCAGGCCGATGCTCTACCACTGAGCTAACCGGCCAGGGCTGATCTAGTGCATTTTTTTTACCTTTTGTATAATACTCTGTTGTGTGTCTGTATCCCAGAAGTCTAGAATTTCTCCTGCAGTTATTAGCTGTAATTCTTCTAAGAAGAAAACCTTTTTCTTGTCTTCTGTTTGGCTATTTAAGACATACAATTTATACAGAAAAGGCAGGAAAGATGCTCAGGTCTTTATAGTTGTACCTCAATTTTTAAAATGATAAGGTGATACCCAGGCAATTTGCTAATATTCTCAATTAGGTTTTATTTAATTTATTTTAAATCTACATTTATTTATTTGTTCACTGGAAATTATGTAATATTTATGGACTTATATATATTTGATGTGTCAGCTCATTGCATCCATTATTGCTTTCCTCTGAATGCAGAAGCTCTAACAGTTGGAAGTGTTCTAAATACAACTGTATTTACTGTATTTTTCGCTCCATAAGACACACCTGACCAAAGACACACCTAGGGTTTTAAGGAGGAAAATAAGAAAAAAATATCCTGAACCAAATGGTGTGTTAAATATTTAATAAAATATCATATATTTTGCTCCATAAGACACACAGGAATTTACTCCTTCATTTTGGGGGGAAAAAGTGCATGTTGAGCAAAAAATACAGTAGATCTTATTAGGTATATGCACATTTAGAATTGTTGTGTCTTCTTGACAGATTGATACTTTAACACTATAAAATATCCTCCTTCATTTCTTTATGATCCTCTTTGTTTTGATGTTTACTTTGTTTAGCATTAATATAATTACATTAGCTTTCTTATAGTTAGTGCTTGTCTGGTATATAATTTTCCACTCATTTTACTTTTGGCTTACATTGCCTTTATTATTTAAAGTGTGTTTCTTATAAGCAACTGGACCCCTACTCTTTAAAAATTAATTCACATTGATAATCTGATCCTTTTACCTGGAGTGTTTAGTCCATTTACACTTAATGTAGTTATCAACAATATTGGGCTAAATCTACCATCTTGCTTTTTGTTTTCTATTTGTTCTTTGTTCTTCTTTTCTTGTTTTCCTTTGGGTTGATTTCTTTTTAGTGTTTTATTTTTCTCTATTAATATTTTGTTATACTTCTGTGTATTATGTTTTCATGTGATTGCTCTAGAGATTACAATATGCACCATTAATTTAAAATAGTTTACTTTCAAGTAATAATATATGACTTCACAAACAATGTAGGATTCTTTTGACAGTGTAAATCCATTATTTCTTTTCCACCTTTTGACTTCTTGGCATGTATTTTAAAGTCCGTATTATGTTTTAGATTCCACAGCACATCATCATTATTATTTTCCTTAAATGAGTTAGTTATCTTTTAAAGAAATACACACATATGCACATACAAGCACACACACACTTAATGGCTTTAAAATTAAAAGAAGAATTACAGCCTGACCTGTGGTGGTGCAGTGGATAAAGCGTGGACCTGGAATGCTTAGGTGCCGGTTTGAAACCCAGGGCTTGCCTGGTCAAGGCACATATGGGAATTGATGCTTCCTGCTCCTCCCTCCCCTTCTCTCTAGCTTTCTTTCTCCTCTCTAAAATGAACAGAATTTTAAAAAGAAGAAGAAAAAAAGAGAAAAGAATTTACCTAACTTTCAATAGTTCTTTGTGGTACTCTTTATTCCTAATACCAGGTGAGATTTTTTGTTTTTGTTTGTTTGTTTGTTTGGTATTACTTCCCTTTAGCTTAAAGCAGTGGTTCTCAACCTGTGGGTCGCAACCCCGGCGGGGTCACCTAAAGCCATCGGAAAATACATAATGCATATCAGGTATTTACATCCCGAATCATAACTGTAGCAAAATTACACTTATGAAGTAGCCACCAAAATTATTTTTTGGTTTGGGGTCTCTGCAACATGAGGAACTGTATTGCGGGGTCACGGCATTAGAAAAGTTGAGAACCACTGGCTTAAAGAATGCTGTTTATTATTTTTATAGTGCAGATTGCTGGTGATGAATTTTCTCTCTAACCTCTCCCTTTCTTTCCCTCTCCCACTCTCTTCCTTTACAGCCTGGCTGTCAGTTATTATGAAGTTTGCTAGGTAGATTTTAGCCCTCACCCCCATCTCTGCACCTGCGAGATCTTCCACCTTGTTGCTCTGCCCTTCTGCTTTGGAGGACTGCTGCCTGTGCAGTTAGGGAAGACCTGGTGTATCTGCGGGGCTTCTCTTCTCTCTCCTGTTTCTCTTCTCTCTCCTGCCTGTCTCCCATTGTTTGGCAGCTACTGCCTTGCACGAGGTGATCGCTCTCTGCACCCAGGTGGTAAGGGAGGCTCTCTGTTAGCTTTCTTTCTTGGTTCCCAGCTTTGGAAATGCTGCTGCTTTGCACTTAGGGAAGACCTGTGTGACCGAGGGTGTGGATGTTTGGTAGCTCTCCTGCCCCGCCCCAGGCTTTTGGAGTTCTAGGTGAGGCCTGCAGGAAAGAGTCAGTATGCAGTCAGATTTCTCAGTTAACAGAGATTCTCTGGATTCCGATTCATTACGTCAGCACGTATATGGTCATTTAGGTTTGTTCAGGTTCATCTTAGCCTCATCTATAGCATTTCTCTTTTTTTCCACTGCCTCCTGGACAATAAAAGGGCCATTGGCCTCTTCTTTCATAGGAAAGGACTGTCCCTTTGGGGAATTTAGTTCATTGAGATATCTTTGAGTAGTCTTTTCTTTGAGCTTTTATAAAATCAAATGTTGTAGCTTATCTGGCTCACTGCTCTTAGGGTGGGAATGGTGGATTTTTGAAGATTCCCCTACCCAACTAGAAGTGGAAATCTAAGCGATCAATTTTGGTGTCTTGAGACACATTAAAGAGTTTGGAAATGTTATTCTTTTTGCTAGTAAAATTGTTTCTTTTGTCAATGAAAGCCCCTTTAGATTGGCTCCTTTAGGCTGACTTCTTGGACACGGCTGTCTGATGATATCTTTGCTTTCAGGTGAAACAAGATGTCTCAGACTCCTCTTGGGAACTTCTTTAGGCAGACCCAGAACCAGCCATTTCTCCAAGGATCTCTATTTCTTTTTAACAGATAATGGTAGTTTCAACATGATAATCTTCTTATATGTGTTGCCAGAGTAAGCACCACGGTAATCTAATTGCAATATTTTCACTGAAAATTTCATATTAGCCTCTAGGTAATGGTAGTGTCACTGTTGCCTTTGTCACATAAAATTTGTGGTCCCAATAGTAAGTATTTTTATTGGAAATCAAAATGAAAGTTTAGCCTACTGGTTTATAACCATATGCTTATAGATTTTAAGTAAAAAAGTAGGTATGTGGATTGTTAATTTGGGATTTGTGTTCCCAGTGGAATCTACACATGGATTTTCTTGGAGAAGTCTGTAAATTTCCTGAATTGGTTAGTTTTAGGCAAAGTTGGATCTTTTTTTTTTTTTTTTTTTATTGATGACCTAGGAAGCACAATCTTTGGTAACTTTGAATAGATTATAAATAAATTTCTTTACTAAAATAAAAGTTAAAAAGTAATACAAGTGAGTATATTTCATTATTATTATTATTATTATTATTTGTGACAGAGACAGAGATAGGGACAGACAGACAGGAAAGAAAAGAGATGAGAAGCATTAGTTTTTCGTTGTGGCTCCTTAGTTGTTCATTGATTGCTTTCTCATATGTGCCTTGACCGAGTAACCCCTTGCTCAAGCCAGCAACCTTGGGTTCCAAGCTAGTGACCTTTGGGCTCAAGCCAGCAACCATGGAGTCATTTCTATGATTCCCGTGCTCAACTGGGGAGCCCCAGCTTAAGCCTGATGAGCCTGTGCTCAAGCCAGTGACCTCAGGATTTCAAACCTGGATCCTCTGCGTCCCAATCCGATGTTCCATCCACTGTGCAACCACCTGGTCAGGCTCCTTCTTTTTACTAGCTTTATTTCTTAATAGTATTGAATGGAAACCTTGAAGTGTGCTAAATTTCATATTGTCTATTTGCTTCTTGCTACATTGTCTCATTTGAGGTGGCCTACCTAGTTTGCTTTTATGTTCTTTATTTGTTTATAGGATAGTTATTATACTAGTTGTGGTAAGATAGCTTTAGGACCGTTTCTTCATTGTCCTTAAATTCTACTCTGATCTAGACAAATGAATATGATTACTATTTTCCCCTTCCATCTTTACAACTTTTGTCTTCAATCTCATATGCACCCATGACACTCTGTTGAGTAGAGAAAGGAATGAGTTTTGCTGGTGAGCCTACTTAAAAGTTTTTCCTGGCCCTGGCCAGTTAACTCAGTGAATAGAGCGTCAGCTCCATGTGCGGACCTCCTGGTTTTGATCCCCGGTCAGGGCACACAGAAGCAGCAACCATCTGCTTCTCTCTTCCTCTCCCTCCCCCTTCTCTCTCTCTTTCGCTCTTGCAACCAGTGCCTCAGTTGGTTCGAGTGTCATCCCTGGACCCCCAGGTGCTGAGGATAGTTCAGTTGGTCTGAGCATTGGCCCCAGACAGAAGTTGCTGGTGGATCACAGTCAGGACACATGCAGGGGTCTGTCTCTGTATCTCCCTCCTCTCACAACAAAGCAAAGCAAAACAAAACAAAACAAACAACTTGTTCCCATTATACTTCATGAAACCTCTAAATACTGAATGCTGTTTTTAAACTCTCTGAGTACAGCTTTAAAACTGATAAAATGATTTATATTGGCCTCTCCTTTGTACAGAGGAATTTACTGAGAAATAACATCAACTCAGACTCCCTTTTTCAGTTTTTAAAGAGGCCTCAGCCATTCAGGTCACCCCTATAAACTACTTCTAAATTTTTTCATTAAGAAAGTTATTAATTAAATGTTTACCATTTGTTATTAGTATATATGGCTGGCTTAGTAGTTATAGGTTAAATTTAGAGTATAGCGTAACTGTCTTGCTTATGTTCTTTCAGTTTGTGGGCTTTATACTACATATATAATCAATATGTATACTGAGATATTTATTTTATGTTACATCTACATTGTTATTGATGTTTATAACTTAATCTTGGCTTTATTTCCTCATAAAATGTACACTAGGCCTTATGCAAAATGAAATCTCCAATTTTAACATTATTCCTTTAGGACAGGGTTCGGGAAACTTTTTGGCTGAGGGAGCCATGAACGCCACATATTTTAAAATGTAATCCCATGAGAGCCATACAATGACCCGTGTATGTTAGGCGTTATCCAATAAAAATTTGCTGTTGTCCCAGAGGACAGCTGTGATTGGCTCCAGCCACCCGCAACCATGAACATGAGCAGTAAGAAATGAATGGATTGTAATACATGAGAATGTTTTATATTTTTAACGTTATTATTTTTTTTATTAAAGATTTATCTGCGAGCCAGATGCAGCCACCAAAAGAGCCACATCTGGCTCGCGAGCCATAGGTTCCCGACCCCTTGCTTTAGGACTTGCTTAATGACTGTTTCTAAGATGTTGTGGTTAAATATGGGGGTTCTCTATAGTCCTAAGTATTGGTATCAGAGTTTGTTATACTACTTATCTGCAGACAATTACTACTTTGATCTTGACCAAGAATTCAGGTATTTGAGGCTATTGGGTTTTCTTTGCTTGTATCTCCTTTATTTGTATGATGACAGTAGCCTGGTTTCTGCAGGGGTGAGCATCATGGGACAGGCATGCTCCTGGGAAGTACAAGACTTGGATCTTAGAACCTTTCTTCTTCCAATTCACTTTTCTTATGTGTTGACTGTGGATGATGATGCCTTCCTTACAAGTTAATTGTATGCCTTAATGGGATGATATTTGTGAAAGCCCCAGATATGTAGATATAGTAGTTGAGTCGTGAATTGAGTCAGTGACCTCTTCTCCCTTAAGAATGAAGTTCTCTTTAGTTCAGTTTAATCTAAGTATGCCATTTGATTAATTAGCAGTTTTTTAAAAGCATTTTCTCATAAGTGTTCTATCCATTGCAAGTCTCTTATCTAAAATTTAAACATTGTTGAACTTCCAGAAGTACTTTCAGCTGTAAAATTTTATCCTGTGAGGAATTTAAAGCCATTTAAGCTAAGTCATTTTCTTTTTCCAGCGAAGACTTTAAAGCCATGTAAACTAAGTCATATTTCCAGTGAGGAAACTGAGGCACAGAGATCTTAAGTGACTCATTTTAGGTTCCACTGGAGATGGTGCCTCTCATCTGTGGTTTCTCTCTAATGGAACAGGGATCCAGGTAGAAGATGTACAAGAGCATCTACTGAATATTACAAAAACTGATGTTTCTTTTATGGCTGCTGCTCTAATGATGTTCTCAAGTGTAGATACGTCTAATGCTCATATATGTAATATGTGTCCCAGACAAATGTAGTAGTAGTGATAGGATTTTAGGGGCTCCCTCATAGCTGGCTGGTTGGCTTAGTGGTAAAGCATCATCCCGGTGTGTGGATGCCTTGGGTTCGATTTCTGGTCACTGCACACAGAAGGCGTGCCTATCTGCTTCTCCACTCCTCCCCTCTTGCTTCTCTCTCTCTCTCTCTCCCCTCTCCCTTCTTCCTTTCCTGCAGCCAAGGCTCAACTGGAGCTAGTTGGCCCAGGGCACTCAGGATGGCTCCATGATCTTGCTTCAGGGGCTAAGAAGAACTTGGTTGCTGAGCAATGGAGCCACACCCCACATGAGCAGAGCATTGCCCCCTAGTGGGCTTGCCGGGTGGATCCTGGTTGCGGTGCATGTGGGAGTCTGTCCTATCTCTCTGCCTCCCCTCCTCTCACTGAATTATAAAAAAAGAACATGACTTCTACTGGGGGTGGTTGCTTCTGATTTTTTTCCTCAGCCTGAGCCCATATATCCCTGGTCCCCAAATTAGAATGTTGGAATTTAGATTACTAAATGGAGAAAATTTGGAGCAGAAAGTAAGATTTCATTTTATCATCTGTATTCACACTCACAGTGAATGTAGGGTAAATTCCTACATTGAGATGTAACTTCGATGAAGAGAGGGGCAAGAGAAAGGATGGAGAGGACACCTCTGTGTCCTTAACCACAGACCCTCTGACACGGCAGATTGGATAAAGGATTTTTCACTACTCATTTTTGTTGAAGCTTTTTTTGTCTTATGTTTTTAGTTTTTATTTTTTGAAATAGGTTTTAATCTGTGAAAGTATTTGCGTGTTCACAAAACTGGAACTCTTTCCATTTATGCAGCTACTTTTTTGTTCAGACAGTTGAATCTTTTGTGGTTTAGTTATACTTTCTCAATAAAATGATAATTACTAAATATCAAGCATTTTTTGTAGGTAGCATATACTTAGCACTGTGCTCTGAAGGAGATATTTTCCTGTTTTATTGTAACTGTCCTAATAAATTTTGAATAATTATGAAATGCTAAAGCATATATCAAACACATTCTAGTTTGTAAGAGAGGAAATCTCCAGGAGATAATCACAAAATTAATTTTGTTTATTATTTAACAAAAAATTTGAAAAGCCTGAGTTGTTTTTGGTAGATTACTGTAAATATCCAGTGGGGTTATGGATGAGAGATAAGTGAGTATTGGAGAAGCACTACATGTGTGTTGGTGACTATAACCTCTGGACTTGACCGATTACACATCTTCACTACTTATTTCACCTCTTTATAAAGCTCCTTATGTTTTCTTCTTGTGTATAATAGGTTCCAGGTTTGATAGCCATGGGGACACTGTGAAGACTGAAATCATGTGTGTTCTATCACTTTTAAGGCAGCCCTCTCTTTAATTTCACAAGACAGGCTTGAAAACCAGAAGTAACCCAACTCCAAAATTGGCAGTAAATCCTCCGACAGGGAAAAGGTGACGTACTGTGTAATAAATTCCTTTGTTGAAAAAGATGTTGCAATACTGGAAAATGAAGTACCAAATGTTTCCTTTTAAATTTGGAAAGGCCTTTCCTCATTACTTATCTGTCCCTGCGGACTTCTAACAGGGGATGTGTTGAAAGATTTTTCAGATGCCCACTAGCCGCAGTGAGAGTGAATGGCAGCATTTATAAGATGACATAAATACTTCAAAATCATCAGTGATCCTTGGAGATGTGTGGGATGCCAGTGGTCCTGAATGGGCGCTTTTGTTGCTGCTGATCCCGGACTCCTGTACGCGGGCTGCCTGGGACGGGGCCGTGTCTCTCCTGTGAATGGAACTTTGCTTTCGCCCTCCGGGGGCTCTTTGTATCAGAACTGAGGTTAGAGTGGTTTAGAAGAAATAGTCTCCCCAAGGAGAGAAAGATCTGTGAGTTTAGGGTTAGACTGAAAAATCCTAATCTCATTTTCTTCTTGTGTGTAATAGGTTCCAGGTTTGATTACCACGCAGACACTACGAAGGCTGAACTCGTGTGTGTTCATGGAAGAATTAGATCAGAATCCTCTACCATTTAAACACTAATTTAAAACCCTACATTTGAATACTACATTAAAAACTTAACATTAGGGGCCTTTTAATTTTCATTTTGTAATAATTTGGCTCCTAGGACCAATGCTGACACCACTCAGGGAGAGAAATAAAAAAAGATTAAGTTATCTTGAACTGCGACGAAGCTGCATCTTAAATGTCAGCCAAAGTTGGTAAATTTCATGTTTCTCTGTCCTCATTGCAAACACTTTTTAGTTTATTACGTACTTTTTGAGAGTAAAACATGATATGACAATATGATTTTGTTGGGCTCTTACATTACATACTTTTAATTATCTTAATTTGAAGGATGCATTTGTCACTAGAGCTGAAATGAAAATACTAAATGTGTGGCGAAGGTCAGATGAAATGTAACATCTGTAGCATTGGTTCATGCTCACTCTTCCCAGCTCATGAGCTCAGGTGTGGGGCAGTGATGTGCGTGGGACCAGACCCCATTACGGGAGACCCTGCCTTTCTCTTTCCTGTCTTGCCTTAAGAGAAAGTATTTATATTATATATATAGGAGTGTAACATTGAAATCAGGCAACAAACCCTTTAAGGAGAAAATAAAACAGGTATTAATTATAGAAGTTGGTTAAAATAAACAAAAATCATGCATAATGTATAATCTTGGATAAACACAGTTAAAATGTTTCCTGCCAAGCTAACAAATCTTTATCGTATTATTTGTTTTGTTTTAATAATGAAAGGTTACCCCCATGGTCATTCTGACCTTATATGAAGCCTCCTTTTGTTTTGAATCAGTAGCTGTCAGAATTGCAAATGTAAGGCTCACCTCCTTTTTAACTCTGTTCTGGCTTCTTAGAGGTGATATTGTCAGGCTAGCTGGGAATCAACGTGTCCTAATAGAAGGCAATTATAGACTAGGGTGAGGAGAGACAAGACAATGTTAGAAAATGGTTTTTCTTAAGGCAGTCACGATCCTCATTGTAGTGTTTATAAAGTGTTTACTAAGTGCCCAACCCTCTGCTAAATGTTTTATGTGCGTTGTCTCATTTTGTCCTCACAATAAATAGCTAGATGAGGCAGTTGTTGCTCCCATTCCCCATTTTACACCTGAGGCTTAAATCAAGAGTCCCAGAGTCCCTCAGCTTGATTTAAACATGACTGTAGAAGAGAAAAGGCTAACTTCTGCTCTGTAGTGCCCTGTGGTCTTAAGGTAGGGTGTGTATGAGTGTGTGTGTGTATGAGTGTGTGTGTGTGTGTGAGAGAGAGAGAGAGAGAGAGAATTGAATAAATATAGTAAAATGCGCAAGCTGTTCTTTTCTAAACAAGACAAACAAGACCCTGCTGCTGGGCCAGAAATCTTAGATTTCTCCTTATTAGTGAAGATACGGAAGCAGGTTGGTAATGCAGGACCTTGCATTCACTAGAGATGTGATGGCGTTTGTTGGAAACATTTAGATGAGGGAAAAATAAAGAATAATTCTTCTCGTTTCCTTCGAGTTTTTTTGCCAACTTTTTCTGGATTTCAAACAAACCTATAAACAGGCATTCTAAAGATTGCCTTCTGAAATAGTTTCATAGGGCTAGGGGAAGTGGTCATTCTTTCCATGGATAAAAGGTACTCTTAAATATGTCAGATTTTATGTTTTCAGGCATTATAAAGCATTTATTTTTAATCAGATTATTTTCATTTATTCAAACAAAATAAGAAATTTGCCTATTGGTAGCAATTAAATATATCATAGATTTTCCAAAAATGACTCAGTTAAAATAAATGTTCTCAGGCCAAATGATCTTTTTCATGTATTGCTGCATATGGGTGTCTGATAAATATATCTGTCTACATTACCTTATCAGCAACCATATTTGACTCAATGCAAGTTGTATGTTTGAATGGGAAGTAGCTAGAAGTTGTCTTTGCAGTGTAAATAAGGTTTTCTGAGCAATTTTCACCAGCAAATTGTTCTCTCTCTATTTAAACCCCAAATTTCTATCAACAGATAAATGTGTAAACAGAATGTGATATATATAATGAGATATTATTCAGCCTTAGAGAGGAAGGAAATTCTGAGACATGCTATACAATGTGGATGAGCCCTGAGTACATGATGCTAAGTGGAATAAATAAGGCGTAAAGGACAGAGGTGTATGATTTGACTTACGATATGTAGAGTAGCCCAGTTCATAGAGATGGAAGGGAGAATGGTAGTTGCCAGAGCTAATGGGGAGAGAGGAAGTGGGAGTGGTTTACTGGGCACAGAGTTTCAGTTTGGGAAGATGAGAAAGTTCCGGAGATGGATGGTGGTGATGGTGGCAGAACAATGGGAATGTATATACTAACTGCCACTGAGTCATACACTTAAAATAGTGGTGAAATGATTTTCTGTTGTATATATTTTAGCAAAATAAAAAAACAAAGGATACATTTGGGCTTAAGAAATGAGAACTCAGTAACTGTGGTTTAAACATAGAGTAGTTTTTGCTTTGTTTTAAATCTCATGTGACATGATGCCTGGGAAGAGACTAGGGTGGGTCAGGCTATCTAGTAATGCTGTCTGGTACCGGGCCTGTCCCTGCTCCTCTCCCTTCAGGGTAGGGCTTCGTGCTCATGCTTGTTATCCTGTGGTCACAGGATGCCTTGTTCAGCTGTGTAGGTGCAGGCCTAGAAACTTAGATTGAGTCAGATATGGCAGAGACATTTAATTTAATGCTCTTTGAATATCTGTAGGCTCTGCTGTATTTCCCAGCCCCATTGTTGTTGCCTGAGAACATGTGGCTATTTCTGCCCAATGAGCCGGAGTGAGTGCAGTGTTATTTGCACACTACAGCTGTGAAACAGCCCTCGGTGGCCCTCTTGCTCTTCTGGAAGGTACATGACCCAGGCAGGAGGTGCAGTGACAGATGAAGAAGCCACTCTCAGTGTAGGTTTGTTCCTGAGGAACTTTATGTGCTTCCCTGGTGACTTAGGCATGACCGGTAACATAAATGGTAATTCTATTTTTGTTGTATGAAGCTGCTGAGATTTGGGGGCTGTTTGTTTTTGCAGTCTAATGTAGTTTTTCTGATTGATAGTTCAAGATGGGCTTTGGTCAGACAGTCAATGGAGATGAAATATGGAGGCTTTCAGGAGTAAGAGAATGAATGTAAGTTGATGAAGCATGAAATTTTAGTTGGTTAAGGAACGAGGTGGGGACCTAACGGGAGTGAGGGATAATTAAAAAGCAGCATTAAGTAGAATGGCAGTTTTGGTGAGATAAAGGAGTGTTGGAGTTGGAGTGCTCAGGAGATCAGCTGGAAAGATAGGAGGGGTGGGATGGTTGCAGCTGAGCCTGTGGAGGAGTTGATCTCATTCAAAATGACAGTCACGGGAATGAGTTTATGAGGTGGTGTGGAGAGCTTGAAGACAGGATATCAGAGACTCTAGAAGCCAAGGTGTTGGGAGATTCATCTAAGTAAATATTGAAATCAGTGACAATTAGGACAAGGAGCAGTGTTGGGCAGAGTGGAAGTAAGCTGAGAGCTAAAATCTCAACAGAATGAGATTGTCTATATTTGTCTCAAACTTAATATTTCATCTCACTCTGTGGTGGTTGAATTGATCCAAAATTGACCAGGTTTGTTTTGTTCTTTTTTTCTGTTTGTTTGCTTATTGCCATCTTTGAGATATGAGTCTTCCAGCCTCTCTTGTTGCTTGGCAATATGTAATTTCTAAGTTAAATTTTAAAATATTTTTGTAGATAATTCTTTTTTTCCTTATGATTAGTTTTTAATATTTTCTTGTTGCCTTTGCCCTGAACTTCACTGAGGTGTACCTAAAGATGAGTTTATTTTTATTCCTCTTCTTTGGAACTCTGTGCATTTTCAGTTTAAGGATTTTCTTATAACTTAAATTCTGGAAACTCGCTCATGATCTCTTCAAAAATTAGTGCCTCTTCCTCCATTCTTCCTCTTCTCTCTTTCAAAATGCCTGTTTATATGCTGGATAGTCTCATTTTATAATCCAGGCTTCATTTTATTGTTTATTATTCCAGACTGCTCTTGAGTTTTCCACTGATAAATCTTCTAATTCTCTTGCTCAAACTGTATTTAATCTTGTTACATGCATTTTTTAAACTTTTTTTTTTTTAATTTGAAAAGTTTTATCTGGTTCCTTTAGAAAACTTCACATACCCCTGACCCTGTTCCCAGATTGGTCTGTTTTTTAAAATTATGCTCTTTTTTTGCTTTTTATTTTTGTACTACAGATTGTTCTATTACAAGAATAGTCTATGTCCTGTGCGTCAAATTTGACCCATGGCCTCTGGTTGCACACCCATAAGCAAAGAATGATTTTTAAAATTTTAAAAAGTTATTGCAAAAGTAAAAGAAGAAGATTTTGACCGAGATCAAATGTAGCCTGCAGAGCCTAAAATATTTACTTTATCTTTTTACACAGAAACAGTCTGTCAACCTGTGTTCTGTTAGTACCACTTCTTGGTTTGATCATCATTGTGATTTTTGCACCTGCCCATTCCACCTTGTAAGTGTGGACTTTGTATATTATGGTTCGTAATTTTTTTTGTTGTCATTTTATCTTTAGTGTGGTTCATGATAAGTAAAGCATCCCCACAAGAGAGGAATTGTATTATAATTCTGAAGTTGTTGGATGTAGCGCATATTGGAATCTCAGCAACAGGAAGCTCATTGGGAAGAGTCAGCTGAGGATGGGCTAAAGGTTATAATTAGCAGGAGATCACCTGGCCATGGAGACTGGCTCTCAGGAGGCTGTGAGAATGTCCAGGGTTCCTGCTGAGTCCAGGGTTCTTATCTAAAATCTTAAGGTTGGCCCGTAGGACACACAATCAGGGTGCTGGCATCTGGATTGGTCAGAATGACAGTTAAAATGAGTAGGGGGTTTAATATTTTTGAGGAGATCTTAAAATATACAGCAGCACCCCTGCCAGCTGCTGTGTACTCTAGGCTTATCACAGTAAGAATTTGTTAAGTGAGTGAATAGGGGAAGAAATGAAAATCAGGTCCACATTTTGGGTACTGTTAAGTACCAGTCTGATATTTGCTGTGAACCTTTGCCTTAGACTACTAACCAGATAGGAAGAATCTGGAGATACGTCTAGTAATTGTTTTGTTGATTTCCCCTAGAGTTTTCTACATAAACAATTATCTGCAAATAGTGGCAGTTTTACTTCCTTTCTTATCTTTAAGTCTTTTACTTCTTTTTCTTGCTTTATTGCAGTGGCTGGAACCTCTAGTATATTGTTGAATAATAGTGATAGAAGTAGACATCTTTGCCTTATTCCTCTTATTCCTGATCTTGAGAAACAATTCAACCTTTCACAATTAATTTTGTTAACTATAGGGTTAACTATAGGGTTTTTTTTTGTTGTTGTTGATATACTTTATTTCTGGAAAATGATCATTGAGTTTGGAGGTTTGATCAGATTCAGGTGTGATTTTTTTATATTAGTAGCCACTTATGATTGTTGCCTATTCTTAGTTATTGGATTATAGGTTACAAAAGGTAATATCCTAATTCTGTTAATTTCTTATTCATTTATTAGCTGGGATAATTCTATGGAGAAAATTTTTCTTCCTAAACTATTTGGTTACCTTGCTGTATAGTTTCTATAGGAAATACAGAGAAATCCTTGATGGATTTTTTTTCATCCATTTATCAGTTTTCAGAAGAGTGAGTTGGTTCCATATCAACGTCCAAAGGTAACAAATGCTTTTTAAAACATAGTAATGAATTTATTATGTGTTTCAATCCATTCAGTTGTCATTTTTATCAATTGTAAATAAGTGTATATTTTCCTAAGTTCTTTTAGAACTTAGTATTGATCTCACTTTTCTCCTGAGTCTTTATTCTATATATAATCAATGTTTTCTGCTGAGATCTGAGAACATACTTATTTTTCACTCCATATGACTCACCTGACCATAAGACACACCTAGGGTTTTAAGGAGGAAAATAAGAAAAAAAATATTCTGAACCAAATGGTGTGTTAAAATATTTAATAAAATACCGTATTTTTCGCTCCATAAGATACATGGGCATTCCCCCCCCCCCCCTTTAGGGGGAAAAAAGTGCATCTTATGGAGCGAAAAATACGGTAAATACACTCTTACTTGCATGAGTGAGGACAAAAGGAGGATGTAATGAAAGGCTTATTTCTAATATCTCTGAATAAAGACTGGTACTGTTTTCCTTTGAATTACACTTTAGCTACATGGCATCACATTTAAGAAACCTTGGAATTTTGTGGGTAAAACCACAGCAGTCAAATTTTTCTTTGATTGGAACCTGCATAGAACAAGCTTTTGGTGTCAGGGCTCTTATGTTAGAGGTGATATATGTCAGAATAGAAGTCATAATTTAAGAAGTTCCTTGGTAAAAATCAATCATGGGAAAACCCTGCTATTCCTGTACAACAACAGAGGAAAAAGTCTCTCTGACATATATTGTGTATTTTTGATGTAATGTTAACTTCATGTGGTTTAGCTGTTTGACTTGAGGTGTGTGTACATAACCTTCTGAACACTCATTTAGCTTATAATATGCCAATTTCCTAACAATTATTATTGTTCTAAAGTATAACATTTCACTGTTCAACATCAAATATGTACACAAAGGGAATTAAAATTTATGGAGTTTCATGAGCTTAGCACAGTGTCTCCACATAGTAAATGTCAAAAATGGTTCCTTTTCTGTTCACTTTATTGTCATTTCCCCCAATTATAAAAATAATACTGCAAAAATTTAACAAAATAGGGGTCACTGTAATCCTGCCTACAAAGTTACATATTAAATTGCATATTTAAATCCTCCTGCAGGTGTAGATGTTCATAAAGACATTAGATCTTGAAGAGTATATACATTTTCACTTTACAAAAATATGCAAGGGAATTCTTTCAGGAAAACTGCCAGATGATTTTTTTAAAAAACTTTGATTTTTTGAGCAGTTTATGTTTTTGGCAATGAGCATATATTGTATGTGTATACATAATATACACGTGTGTGTTTATGTGTACATGTATGTATAGAGGGGAGGGGGAAAAAAAGGAGGAGAGGAGAGGTCTATATATAAGGGAAAATTTCTGAAATGAAAGATACTAACAAGTTTTAACAATTACAGATTATATTTTTAATGAGATTTGTTGTTGGTCACAATACATATTCGCCGAACGGAGAACTGTGGATTATATCTGTGTGTGTAGGTTAAACTTCATGAATTTAAGAAATTTAAGGCATTATTTAAAAGAAGTTCTTTCATTTGGTAATCTTAGTCCACATTTCTTTGGGATTGCTAATAACATCCCGTCTTCATTTACCAGTGTGTGCACGCAGATATCTGTGTGCAAATTAGTGACATGAAGAAAAGTTCCTTTGTCTTTGGTTCTATTGAGGAATCCCAGACATGCTTCTTTTTTTGTTGTGATTTGTTTTTGGTGATAGGGTTAGTCAAACTTTAATCTCAGGAGATGCTTAGATCATTTGATACCCTTTCCTTGATATGTGAATTAATAGAGGACTTGATTTTCTGATAAACTAATAGGACACTTGTGGCAGGATTTTTTTTTAAGAGATAGGAAGCAGAAGTTTAGTTGGAGAGAGGAATCATTTTGAATGGAAAAAGTTTTTAAGAAAGAGACTTTGTAAAGGTCTTTTGTATCTACCGTTCTCATTTGGATAAAAGGTCACTGTCATTTTAATAGTGAAATTGGTTTTATATTACTATGTTTTAAAAAAGGCTTATTTCTCCAATGTTCGTCAAAGTAGCTTTTTTATATTTTGTATTTCTAATAAAAAGTCTGGCTCTTTCTTCAGAAATCTTTTATTTGAACTTACCAGCCTATAAATTAAATTTACTTTGTCTCTACTTTTGCGGGCAGTATCTACTTTTAACAGCTAGAGACTTATCATCCGAGGCAGTGCCCATCACCCCCATGCCTACTCTATTAGCGTATCTGAATGGTCCCAATTCACCTCCGGGGTTAAAACACGTTCTTTCTTTAGAACTACAGAGCACATCCACCCTGGAAAGCCATGTGAATTGCCATAAGAGGATGAAAAGGTGCTATTTTATTAAGTCCACTTTCCAGCTATTGAGGTGTGGTAGACGTTTTAGTGGAAAGGAAGTTTGGGGAGATTCACATTGGCACTGGCCGACTAGATTTCCCCCCGACTCCCAGGTATGTGGGTGCCAGGGGGAAATGGGAGACCAGGGCTGACCGAATGTAAACAAAGAAATTCTAAAGCAGAGTTTTTTTATAGTTACCCAACCGTGGGAATGAGACAGAATCCTAGGAGATTTTTTAGGTAGAGAATCTTAAATTCTTAGATCATATAAATTATTCCTATGAAAAAAAGTTTTCCTGGTTTTGGGGTTTGTTTGTTTCCCTTTTGAGATTAAATAGTCACGAGTTTCTCTAGTTTCTGCCAAATGTCATTACGAAAATTACTAGATTGCTCATAGAAATCATTTCATCCGTCACTGAATTATTCTCCAGCATAGCTACTTCTCAAGTGGTGCATAAGGGTGTTTTAATGCTCATAACACAAGACAGATGTTTAGTACTGCTTTTCCTCAACAGTTTTGGTTTTGTTCCATTTCTAGGATGTGGGGAGCATCTTGTACGCACCATACTGGCTCGAGAGTGTTCACACGCTTTACAGTCTGAAGATGCTCACCAGGCTCTGTTGGAGACTATGCAAAACAAGTTCATTGGTAAGTATCACGTGAAGAAAATCACATTCTTTTAGCGACACTAAGTTAATAAGTTCTGATAACCCACTACCATCGGACCAACCACATTCTTTTAGATACAGGTTGCTTTACTTTGCTGTGAGTCAGACACCACATATCTGTCGTTCAGCCTAGGTCCAGGGCCTAGCATAGACTTAGACCCTCAAATAATATTGGTCGTGAAAAGAACCATCATAGTAGCTACTACAGCATGCAATTTGCCATATAACTAATTTAATGCCCAAGCTGTGAGATGTTGTCTAGAACTCAAGTGATATACAGTAGAATAAAATTCTACTAAAATATAAAATTCAAGGTACAAATTTAAAATAATTTTTTTTAAATACGCCTGACCTGTGGTGGCGCAGTGGATAAAGTATCGACCTGGAACGCTGAGGTTGCTGGTTAGAAACCCTGGACTTGCCTTGTCAAGGCCCATATGGGAGTTGATGCTTCCTGCTCCTCCTCCTTTCTCTTTCCCTTTTCACTCTCCCTACTCTCTAAAATTAAAAAAAAAAAAAAAAAAAAAGGAAAAAAATTAAAATACAATTTGACTCTTTTTTTAAAAAAAGTTAGCATTTTAAAATTCAGGGTTCATGAGTCCAATGCTGCCATCTACAGTTGTGTAGGGTTGAGTTGAAATCCTGCTTGTGCTCCATTCGCCAAGCTATTCAAGGGTTTAAACTGTGTGACTTAGCCCAATTTTCCCATCAGTTCGCACTGAGCTTATCACTGTGCAAAAGATTGGTGAAACACTATAAGAAACATAAAGCATTAAATATGTTAGCCTAATTAGTCATGAACACATAGATTAAAGAAAGACTATCGCAGGGTTAATTGCGGGGAGATGTGTCCGCTTAGAGCAGCGGTTCTCAACCTGTGGGTCGCAACCCCAGCGGGGGGGTCGAACGACCAAAACACAGGGGTCGCCTAAAGCCATCGGAAATACATATTTTATTTAAAAATGTATTGTATAATAAATATGTATTTTCCGATGGCTTTAGGCGACCCCTGTGTTTTGGTCCTTCGACCCCCGCCGGGGTCGCAACTCACAGGTTAAGAACCGCTGGCTTAGAGAATTAAGACAAAAGGCTGTAGTAAGGTGAAAATTGTGTAGTGAGGGCAACACAAAGTGTAGGAGGAAATTACTCCAAAAGGACTACCAGATGAAGGGCTCTTAGAATTGGCTTCCAAGGGCTCTGGGATTATTGGGAAAAGGGGAGGAAGAGAAGAACCTGAGCACAGATGAGGCAGTAGGGTTAGTTAGGCATGGTGAGGGCTAGACAGCCTCATGACTTACCTGGAGGGAGGTGCACAGGGTTCCTGATGAGTGGTGCGGCTAGGCTGTCCAAGTAAGTCCAGGTCACAGAGGCCTTACAGTCCTAACGTAGGAGTGCACATTTGATCTGATAGGGTCTGTGTTCTTTATCTGACAAATAAAATGGCCTTTGGGGGGGGGGGGGTGTTATAGAGTAGAGCTAAAGTTTCTATAGGAGAGAGACATTAGCTCCTGGGAATGGTCCAGGGGATGGAGAAGAAATCGTGATTTTGAGGGAGGCATCAGTAGAAAGTGGAACTATTGATAGACTTGATTTTGAGATTAGGAGGATGTAGCCCTCTGGGCCCATTCAGGAGATAGAAACTATGTATTAGGTTAATCAGTGGACACAGAGGTCATCAGAGCACATGGGCCACAGGGCACTTGCAGAGGGAACGACTGCTTGGTGTTTGAACTCTGGGCCTCAGGGGCTGCATGTCAGTGAGTGGTGTCCTGACACAGCAGTCATGGCAAATCATGGTGTGTGGTTGCTAGGAGCCTCTGGCTTTCATGTTGAGAGGGCTTTGGACAGGTTACTGCAAGGTCACACAGATGTACCGCAGTCTGGGTCTGTGGCTGGGGTGGACTGTACCAGGTGTCCCCACACCAGCCTGCCTCTCTTCACATGCTGGAACTGCAGGAATGGTGCCTGCTGTAACTCTTGTTATGTTCTCTACCTCAGATTCTTGCCTTCACTCTGCTAGTCCCTAGTCGCTTTTTACATGACACTGTATTTGTCCCCTCTTCCATCTCCACTGGGTGGTAACTAGATTCCAGGGAGCTTCTTTGTCATTGTGGGAGGGACTCTCTGGTCCATGGTCATCCTCTTCCCACTGTTGGCTTCTGCTGAGATGGAACTTGCCCTCTCCCTGCCTTGTGACTTACTGGACTGTGTCATTGTATAATTCAGTGTGATGTCTGTGGCTTCCTCTGTACTGACAGCAGGTGATGGCGGTGGTGGAGTCAGGAGGTCTGAAAACTTGGAGTCTACCCAAGCCCTTTGTTTAGGGTACTGGTGGGACCTGGTAAGCAAGGGATGCTCATGAAGACATAAATAATGGTATTAACTCTATGCATGTTAATAAGAATTGCCCTATGGTAAAATGTGAGCTGAGGAATGAGTTAGAAACAGGACTTTGAAGTCTGCCTCTAGTTCACATTGCTATATTCTCAGATACACCAGAATCAGACTTTAGGTCTTATTCTTTTGTTTTAACAATTACCATTATTGAATGCTGTTTATATGGGAGTCCAAATACTTGGCCTTAATAGCATATGTAATTTACATAAGTTGTTATTGGCTGTCCAGCTATACTCGACGCATTCTCAGAACATTAGCAGGAAGGAATAGGAAGAGGTGAACACTAGATGCTCAGGAGAAGTTAACTTCCTGGGAACCCCTGTGGTAGGAGGGTCATTATGGCACCTGGTAACTTTCCTCTTGTTGAGAGTGGCCTGAGGCACTTGGCTGAGTCTGAATGGTCAGATTCAGTAGCTCCTCCTATCTCTCCTGATTCCGGTCCCAGTCACGGAGTTCCTGAACTGCACTGCTGTTTCTTCTGCTGCTTTATTGTGTTCTCTTTTTAAAAACTCTCCTCTTTAAAACTACTCAGAGAATTTGACTGCAGTATTTCATTCTGCCACTGGATCCCATGACCTAGTGGTGTATATTGACCCCAGTCCAAAAAATTCCAGATTCAGATTTTAAAATCGTATCCAAGATCATGTATTTAAAATAGTGGTTTCCAGTTGATTTTGTCTTTTCCTGATCAGTGAGGTTGAGCAGCTTTTCATAGATAACTTGGCCTTTGTTATTAATTTGTGAATTATCTGCTCATAGTTATTGACAGTTTTTCTGTTGTACTATTTGGGTGATAGTCTTTTAATGGACGGTTGACTTTTGTTAATGGTATAATTACCTTAAATGAAAGATTGTAAAATGGCATAGCAGAATTTTAAAATAACCTTGTCTTTTCTGAGTGGCGGTGTGTTTGATATCTACGACCTGCACTAATAAGGGATTTTTTTACAAAGTAATTTTACACTTATGATGAAATAATTTGTTTTTATGTATTTTTTCTAAAGTTGCCAGTGAATTATTAAGATAGTAATTTTTTATTTTTTTGAAATCTAAAGCAAACTCAAATTATCTTACGTGTGGGGTTCTTTAAAAATCTTTTATTTTTGATAAATGAGACTTAAATGTGGTAAGACAAATGGAGTAAAATTGAAAGACACTTTGAAAATTAATCTCTCTTTGTTTCTATTTGCATTATTATTATGCCAAGAGCTTCGGTTTGACTTAACATGAGAAGCAGAGAGAGTAACTAATTCATGCATTTTTTTTAAAAAAACCACTGTTTGTGTAACATACAAAACCCATAAAAATGGGTACTGTAAAAATAGTGCCTTAATAATACTTCATGCTAACCAACTGATTATAGACTGAATGCTTAGTTAAGTAGAGGAAAGAAATAAATAGATTTTCTTTTTAGTTGTGCCTTTTAAATGATTATACACACACACACACGTGCGTGCTTGTGCACACACACACAAGCCCTTACAATGATTCAGATGTGATTTTTCCTATTCATGGTTATTTTTGAACGAACTTGGTTTCATGAGTTATTCTTTTTCATGCAGACTGCGGCTGCATGTGTGGTATGTGAACTTCAGGGTGGCATTACAGCTTCCTGACCAGTCTCAACAAGTAAAGCCTAGACCATTTTTAGTTGGTTCTACTCACTACTAAATATAATGGCTGATAAAATGTTGTCTATAAAACTCAAATGTGTTTTTATTCTTTTTGAATTTCTAAGCTAAGTTATTAGTGTTATAAACCTACAGTTTAGCCTGACCAGGCGGTGGTGCAGTGGGTAGAGCATTGGATTGTGACGCGGAGGACCTAGGTTCAAAACTCCAATGTCTCTGGCTTGAGCATGGGTTCATCCAGCTTGAGTATGGGCTCACCAGCTTGAGTATGGGGTCACTGGCTTGAAGCCCAAAGTCACTGGCTTGAGCAAGGGGTAACTCACTCTGCTGTAGCTCCCTGGTCAAGGCACATATGAGAAAGCAATCAATGAACAACTAAGGTGCTACAATGAAGAACTGATGCTTCTCATCTCTCTCCCTTCCTGTCTGTCTGTCCCTATCTGTCCCTCCCTCTTTGAGTCTCTGTCTCTGTAAAACAAACAAAACCTACAGTCTGCGTGACTGTTGTTGAAAAATTCTATGTGGTGTATACATTATGATAAAAAGAAGTGGTTTGCTTAGTTCTTTTATTCCTTTGGGAGTGTTCTTACAATATTAGTGATATCATAGATTTATTATCAGATACAGAATGCCATTAACAATTAAGGTTAAAGGGAGCTCACTCTTGTGGCTTCTTGCCAAATTGAGAAATTATATTTAATATTTTCTTTTAATGACCAGATTTTTAGCTAATACACCAGTAATTCATAAGCATTACTTTCATAGAACAAAAGTACATTGTTGTTAACACATTTTAACACCTTACTTGAGACTATCAGGTATGTTTCATGAATTTCTTTATGTTTAGAAAACGTTAAAATTATTTCGTTCTCTTCTCCAGTGCAGTTTGAGAGTTTTCTCTGAATTCTTTATACATGTTTCTTTTTTTTCCAAACACTAAAATTTTTCTCCTTTGCAGCCATCTGGGACTTCTAAAAGAATTTATTATTTTTATCATTAAAAAATTAAAGATTTTTTCCTTCCATATTTGTAAATACTACTGTGATAGCCTGTTATACTCATATGTCTAAATTGCAAATTAAGAAAAACAATAAATTAAACATCTTCTAAAGGATTATTTATCACTAATTCGTCATCCTTGGGCTTTTATACTTTCAGAATCTTTACCATCTTTCTATTTAGAAATATTCATTGAAACCATGTATGTACTTTGCTATTTGATGAGGGAGACCCTCATCTATAGGGTGAAGGCCATGGCAATTAGAAAAGCAGAATTAGTTTGGATAGAAAGGAGAGTCGGATACCAGAGACTCTCAAAGAGAGAATCTCTGGGGCTTGATGGTTGATTGAATGTGACAGATGCAGTCAAAGAGCCATCAAAAAACTGGAGTTTTGATTATGATGGACTTGAAATTGCTTGTCAATAAGAGATTATGAGAATATTATGTCTGGAGCGTTGAACATGCAGAGAGAATGGGATTGATTTAGACCCTTTTGTCATATAGGTATTTGAAAGCAGGGCAGTCAGTGGATAAATGAGGCTGGAGCTTGACAGAGAAGTTGAGGCTTTTGGCTTGTCCTTATCCTTCATGGTGTCGTCGGCAGAGGGGATGATGCAGCTCTGAAGGCTGGAGCTGCTAGTATGATGTCTTTTTTTTTTTTTTTTTTTTTGTATTTTTCTGAAGTTGGAAATGGGTCAGACAGACTCCCACATGTGCCCGACCGGGATCCACCCAGCATGCCCACCAGGGGGCGATGCTCTGTCCATCTGGGGCATTGCTCTGTTGCAACCAGGGCCATTCTAGCGCCTGAGGCGGAGGCCATAGAGCCATCCTCAGTGCCCGGGCCAACTTTGCTCTAGTGGAGCCTCGGCTGCAGGAAGGGAAGAGAGAGACAGAGAGGAAGGAGAGGGGGAGGGGTGGAGAAGCATATGGGCGCTTCTCCTGTGTGCCCTGGCCCGGAATCGAACCCTGGACTCTGCACGCCAGGCCGACGCTCTACCACTGAGCCAAATGATGTCTTTTCAAGGAGGTCTTTCCCAAGCACTAAAATATTCTTACTCCTTTTTCTGTCCTCCTATCCTGGGTTCTATTTCTTGTTAACTCTTCTTATTATATTCTAGACATATTTGTTTATTATTGTCTATCTTTCCTCAGCAAGGCATAAACTGTATGACAGCTGTGAATTGACTGTTATTTCCCCTACATTGCTATAGCCCTAGCATCTAGAACAGTTCTAACAAACTAAGTATTTAATGAATTGAGAACAGAGCTGAAGGTGAAAAGCTTAGAGGCTTTTAGGGAGGGTGGGGGAGGAGCAGGTGAAGGAGTTGGGAAGTGAGGGACAATGGACCAACAACCAAGGAGGACACTGATCTGGAAGTCAGAGGCAGAAGGAATTGTTTTGATACAAGCAAACATCACAACAGTTACATGTTTAGAAATGTAAATAATGTCCAGAAAAAGCTTTTGGGTCTAGGCATTAGGAGGGTATGAATTTAAGCTTGTGCAGTGATGGTAAAAACAAAACTCCATTGAGCAGCTGAGACAGAAGGAGGGCCAGAATGGTGAAGAAGGGTTTTGAGTCAAGATGATTGGCAACAAGATAGCTGGTTTAGAGTTTGATAGACGACTGTCATCTACAACTTTGCATTTAAACTGTGTACTAATACACAGACTTATTGAAGATAATACTGTACTTTTCATGTTTTTCTTTAACTGGAGTACATCTCATAGACGGTCACAAAGTTGCAAAATAAATTATGTTTTCCTTCCTAGATGACATAAGATACTTATGTAGAATCCCAGAATATTTTTAAATGTGTAGAAGTTTTACAAATCAGAATAAATTTATTTTTATTTTTATTTTATTTTTTATATTTTTTGAAGTGAGAAGTGGGGAGGCAGAGAGACAGACTCCCGCATTCTCCTGGCTGGGATCCACCTGGCATGCCCACCAGAGGGCAATGCTCTGCCCATCTAAGGTGCTACATTGCAACCAGAACCATTCTAGCACCTGAGGTGGAGGCCATGGAACCATCCTCAGTGCCTGGGCCAACTTTGTCCCCATGGAGCCTTGGCTGTGGGAGGGGAAGAGAGAGATAGAGAGAAAGGAGAGGGGGAAGTGTGGAGAAGCATATGAGTGCATCTCCTGTGTGTCCTGGCCAGGAATCAAACCCGGGACTTCCACATCCCAGGCCGACACTCTGCCACTGAGCCAACCAGCCAGGGCACAAATCAGAATAAATTTAAGTGTGTGGGTGGAATGGGGACAAAAAGAAAAGAAAAGATAGCAATGGCTACAAGGATGGAAGTCATTTTAGAAATGAATGTGGTGTTTTAAGGGCCTTCAAGAATGTTCTTTAGGAAGGTAATGGTAAAATTGAATATTTTTTGCTTGTCTCCTTCTGGGAGTTGTTGCAGTCTCTTAGAGAGGCATCCTTTTTTTCTCTTTTTCTAAAATAGAAAATAATTAACTTAAATAATTAAGTTAAGAAAACATCAACTTAAATGTTTTAGAAATGTATCTTATTTAAAACAAGGTGCATAAAACGTGTGTGAGAAGGCTAGAAGGTTTGATAATAGGAAGAGTGGTTAATTAGATAATAATCAGTGGAATTGTTGAAAGAAGAAAAGATTTGAGAGATTATTATTATTATTATTATTACTATTTGGTAAGAATGGATGGTTAAAAGTCACATTTATTGACCCAAGCAGTCATCATTTGAAAATATATAGTTCACTTACTTATTAAATTGAGTAATACCTAACTTTGATTTTTTTCTGTGCTTTTTGAGTGTAAGAACCAAAATCACCACAATTTCCAAGAGACCAAGAAGTTATCTTTTGTGACATGGTGGATGCATTGCTTCTAAAGGCAAATCTTGGAATAAAACTGGGTCACCTAGTTTGGAGCAGCGTCAATCATTTTTCAGTTTTTCTTCTCCTCTTACAAATAAGGAAAAAGGATCTGTGGTGGTGGAGAGGGTAGAGCTTTAACCTAGAACTCTGAGGTTGCCGGTTTGAAACCCTGGGCTTACCTGGTTTCAAACCAGGAAGAGACTACTATGAGTTGATGCTTCCCGCTTCTCCTCCTCTTCTTTCTCTCTCTCTCTCTAAAAAAAATCAGCATCATAGAAATAAGGAAAAAGAAAAACTTGTAATTGTATTGAATTGCTAATAGTCTTGATAAGCAGCTGACTAACAAGATGGATTTATTAGGAGTAAATGGAAATGGATAGACAGAAACAGTAACTTTCTAGGGTTTTGGGCATTCACAGCTGAAGTTGGTTTTCTCGCTGTGGCCTCGGTTTCCTGTTTACACAAGAATTTTAGCCTCCTTTTAGAGCCTGGAATTCCATCTACTTTGGACACTTGGAGCTTTTTTTTTTTTTAATTTTAATTTATTGTGTTTACATAGATTCTAGTGTTGCCCCGAATGCATCCCCCCTCGGACACTTGGAGCTTTTAAATAGCTGAGGATGGTTGTGTGTTAACCACAGATATGTTCTCACTCAGACCTTTTGGGAAACAAAAACCATTTATATTAGCTATCAAATTTTGATAACTGGAAATAAACTGCTAATACTATTTGGTTGGAAAGCAAATAATAAGCACAGGACTAAAAATGTAAAAAACAAAAACAACTACTCTATAAACAGTGTCATATTACTTTAAAAAGGACCGTAGTTTTGTTGCTGGTCTGTTTGATTTTTAGGGGCCATGGACTTGATTATAAAGGTTGGTGTCATCACAGAATTGGGAGCTGCTGAGCTATTCACAATAGGTACTTTATTTTGAATTTTATGTTAAAAGATGTTTATGAAGTATTAGGATGTAATTAAAACCACACAAGGAATTTACTTTATCCCATGCAGGAAAAACACGAAAGAAAAATAAAGATCTTTGTTTCCATATTAACAATTTTTTTTTTCTCCTAAGGGTACTGATTAGGTGATCAAAAAGCTTTTTGTCTGTTCCTTTAGTTTGTGAGCATGTGGAGAAAACCACTAATATTAGTTATGGTAAACTCAGAGCACATAATTATAATGTTGCAAGGAGGAAAGGAAAATTAAATCATATGAAGCTGAAGGCTGAAATGTACAGTATATTAAGTGATTAGTTTGAATAGGGTTTAAGTTATACTTGGTGGATGTGGCTAAATAAATAAATCCATAATTAATATAATGCTCATAATAGATTTTAGAATTGTTTATATTGTTGTAAAGTTGCTTCCCATCAATATAACCTAAAAATTTTTTTTAGTCAACAGATATTTTAGAGCAACTGATTTTTAAGCCTGTGAAAACCATATATTCATAAGGGAAGAATAGAGTAGATGTAAACAACATTATCCTTAACCATTTCTACATGTGGTAAACCTCATCTATTCATTAGCATTAATCGTGGGCAGCTTTTGCTGAGTGCTTTTCACATATTATCCACCCGAGGCTAAGTGACATAGGTGTGTTTCTGCTATTTTATCTTGCTTCAGTGTTGATTTTCAGTTTCAGATTGGGTAAGCTCAAAGTATCTTCTTTGTTTAAGTAGTAGATTTAAATTTATTTAAAACACTTAAATCAAGCAGCAGTCTTCACTTGAATTTGTGACAAGGAATTCTGTAATTGCTTTGGGGGTAAATTTCAAATGTGTTTGCTCTGAGACTGTATGTATGTGTGTGTGTGTGTGTGTGGTACACGAACATTTAGAAGTTTTTTTGAAGGTCGAAAAGATTCCTGCTTGTCTTTCTTCCCTTCTTTCCTTTTCTTCCTATAAAATACAGTGTTCAAAAGAGTTTCTTATTATATTCTGTAACTATTTAGATATAAAAATGCAAAACAAATGGCCATTTATAAATACAGAAACCTGTATTTAAAGAATTTGACCCGCCTGGTCAGTCAGGCGGTGGTGCAGTGGATAGAACATCGGACTGGGACACAGAGGACCCAGGTTCGAAACCCCAAGGTGGCCAGCTTGAACACGGGCTCACCAGCTTGAGCATGGGGTCACTGGCCCCAAAGTTACAGACTTGAAGCTCAAGGTCACTGGTTTGAGCCCAAAGTAGCTGGCTTGAGCAAGGGGTCACTTGCTCTGCTGTAACCCCCGGTTAAGGCACATATGAGAAAGCAGTCAGTGAACAACTAAGGAGCTGTAATGAAGAATTGATGCTTCTCATCTCTCTCCCTTCTTGTCTGTCTGTCCCTCTCTCTGTCTCCCTCACACACACACACACACACACACACACATACACACACACACACACACACACACAATCCAACCTAGTACTATTGACAACTGACAAAAATGATATCGGTGAAAATTAACCCCCTTTGGTTGAATGATTTTGAGCAGGGGCCCCTAACTTTTTCAACAGGGGGCAGTTCACTGTCCCTCAGACTTTTGGAGGGCCGCCACATACAGTGCTCCTCTCACTGACCACCAATGAAAGAGATGCCCCTTCCAGAAGTGTGGCAGGGGCCGGATAAATGGCCTCAGGGAGCTGCATGCGGCCCACGAGCTGTAGTTTGGGGACTCCTGATTTTGAGGAACACACTTTAAACACAAGAATTTGGGGGTGATTAGCCTTTGATTTTAAACAATATTTAAGACAAATTTTAATAGATTAAGTAATTAATACTTATAAATATTGTCTTATTAATTAGAATTATTATTAGTGTTAATGTGGGGTAGCTATGTTAGGCTTGCTTGCTGGTTTACTGGCTGCAAATCCTTTGCCTGATTAATGTGTGAGCATGTGGCAGTGCCATGTGTGTATGGCCTATATAAGGCTATGGGTGCTTACGCTCGAGAGAGATGGGGGACTGTGGACAGCGGATTGCCTGCCTGCCACTGTGAGGGCAATTTTGTTGTTTGTTTGCCTGAGAGGTGGTTTCCCCTGGCTTTGTGCTTGTCCACTGTTGTGAAACTTTATTAAACAGAATGGCTCAATCATTTCTGGCTCCACAGTTTTTCTACTGTCTGCCCCAAATCCAATGTGAACCTGCCTGGCCTGGCCCACCAGCATTATATCTGGCATAGTCGGCAGGATTCCGAGCAGATGGGTGTGGAGCTGCCAACACCCTTGAAGGGTGGGGTGGAGGAGTGGTCACTGTTCTCCAGCATATGGTTCACTGTGGCTGTCATTTTGGGGCCATAAGCTGAGTGTTTTTTACAGTTTTGTGAGAAGAAACCAAGAGTGTTCTCTGTGTGAGAAGCTGAGTGAGGTCGAAAGCTCCAGGATGAGCTGCATACTGAGTGCCAATGATGGTGTGAATTGGAGTGAGCACTGGAGAAGGAGGCCGACCGGTCTGAGAGTTGCAGTGAGTTGCAGGCTGAACACCAATGGCGCCTGGAACTGGAGCAGTCTCTGAACAAAGAATTATGGATTCACGAGTTGCAGTTTGCCCTGGAAGCTGAAAGTTGGCAGCAATGGCTATTGGAGAAAAAACTGTAGGTTCAGGAGCTCGAGAATCAGCTTCAGGCCAAGAGCCAGCAGCCACACGAGATGAAGTGGGTGCAAAAGATGGAGCTGCATTCCTGTCAGCGAAGTAGCTCTGAGTTGGCAGGAGCAGACGTTTCTGACTTTTCTGAGGGGAAGGCTCAGGTTGCAACTGCTGTCCACATACTCAGAGCCCAGCCTGTGGTTGCAAAGAAGATAAACAGCGAGCACCAGGAGTCCCTCAGGGGCAGCCACAGCCTCCTCTCCAGGTAGTGGAGCACTCTGTGGCCTGGCCCTACACCTAGGCAGAGCTGATGGAGTTGGGTGTGAAATTCAGGCAGAAACCCTGAGCCTCTGGCAGTCTGCTTGGCGTGGCTGTGGGACATATGGGTGGATGGCATCATGCTCTCCTGAACAGAGATGGACCAAAAGGCTGTGAGGGCTGCTGCCCGTGCTGCCTCCCTGCCCCCGACTCACAAGATAAATAGGCCTGTGAAAGTTACCTGAACACAGATGTGGGTAGATTTGATTGTGTCTGGGCAGATAGAGAGAAATTAGATAGCAAGCCTAATAAAGTCCTGTTGGAGTTTTGGCAGCAGCTTGAGTCAGAACAGAGGTTCTAGCTGCTGAAAAAGGGGGGGAAGCAGGCGGCCCCGGCATCTGCCAGAAAATGGCTAGTGTTCAGGTTACACGATCCCCAAGACTTGTCCCAGTTGAAATAGGGGGAAGGGCGAGAGACCTGTCCAACAGGGCTGGGAGGGGGCCAGAGTCCCCATGTGAAATTGGCAATCCACTGGTCCCTTTCTAATGTGCAGCAGGTGTTGGCATTAGAAGGTAATAGGTGCTGTTTTTTACAGCAGCAACTGCAGCTAAGCGAACTGTCTAGGCGACACAGGCCGTGAATGTGTTTGACCCCCCAGGCCCTGTGAGTTTGTTGAGGGGTCTGGATGGGGCTGTGGCAATGAACAGCACACTGTGGAAAGGTACTGAGGCCGTTAATAAACCTGTATGGCTAGTTGCTTGTAATGGACCTTTACTTTGGTGATTTGCACAGACAGCAAGGCTATCTATCATGGACTGACTCTTGGACTGCGACCAGAGGGGGGCACTGGCTCACTTGATGGATGGACATGTCGCTTGTGGACAGTATGAGAGACCCTTACTGGGAGTTGGCCCATGGCACCTGTGGAAGCCCTTCTGCACTGGTTCTCATCCAGTTGCAGAGGTACACCAAGGATGCTTTATGGTTTCCATGGACACAGCCCTGACCTATACAGGCCCTCCTACCTACCGTGGGATAGGGAGTTAGAGGTGGTTTGCAGTTGATAAGTCTCTATGGCGATGTCATGTATTGTGCTTTAGTCTCGTTGGCAGTTGAGGCTCATTAGCATTTATAGGCTCCGACAGGGAGAGAGTCCGTGTTCCTGGAGCCTTTCTCCTAGTCTTTCCTTCTTCAATTAGTAGCCTGATAATCCAGCTATGGGGTTGCTGCTGCCTCTGCCTGGATAGTAAGAGGCTCAAATAGCTGGCAACTCCCCACTCTATTTCCACTCAGCACAGGTTTCTGGGTAAGGCTCAGTCAGTCAGAGCTGCTAGCATAATCAGGTGAGGTTTCCGCCCACTCAAAGACCTCTGGCTCTGCCACTCTGTCCGGTAACACAGGCGGGCGCCAACTTCCGGGGCGCTTGGAGGAAACTCTTGCTCACTATCTGCGCGCGCAGACCAGGATATCCGGCCAGCAGTCTCACACTCTGAGTGAAACCCCCAACCGCATGGAAAAGTTTCAGCATTGGAATTGGCTCTCGCTCCGTCCCCGTGCGCGGTTTTGCAAGGCGCTGGGGTGGCCCGAGATTCCGCTTTGGCCCACACAAAGGCCCCTGACTCTGCCCCTCTGTGCGATAACACGGGCGCGCACTACCAAGGCACTCGGAGGAATCTCTCGCTATCTGCGCGTGCAGACCAGGATATCAGGCTAGCCGCGTTTCCCGGCCGCTGAGTGAAACCCCCACCAGCACGGAAAAGTTCCACCGTTGGAATTAGTTCTCGCTCCCTCCCGTGCGCGGCTTTCCCAGGGCGCTGGGGCTGCCCAGAGATTCCGCTTTCGGCCCACACAAAGGCCTCTGACTCTGCCTCTCTGTGGGGTAACACGGGCACCCACTCCCAGGGCTTTGGAAGAAATCTCTCGCCCACTATCTGCGCGCGCCGACCAGGAGATCGGGTAAAATGGCTGCCCCGCTTGTCTTTCTTTGTCTGGGTTTGGTGCGAGTGTTAGCTTGTATTGCCCGGGTTGCCACAGCTTGGATCTCCGTGCCACAGCCTGGTTCGGCCGTTTGTGCCGCGGCCTGGATCTATTCACCCCCTTTGCCCGCCTCAGTTTCTATATTCACAGTTCCCAGAGGAAACCGCCCTATTTAGGTTAGTGAGGAAGGCGGAGCATTTCTTACTCCCTATTTCCTTCGGGGTTTGGTTATATATTTAGCCAATTTTTCGCTCGACCATACCTTCGGGTGTATTGCGAAGCATCTGGAGGCTCCAAGGATAGGTTTTTCTGTTTCTGGTTGAAGATCTTGTTGAGTTTTGGGGGAGATTTATCTGTATCGCTTCCTACCCCGCCATTACTCTGACGTCATCCACCTTAGTTGTTCATTGATTGCTTTCTCATATGTGTCTTGACCAGGGGGCTACAGAAGAGCAAGTGACCCCTTGCTCAGCTAGTGACCTTGGGCTGAAGCCATTGATCATGGGGTCATGTCTATGATCCCACGCTCAAGGCAGTGATCCTGCATTCAAGCTGGTGAGCCCATACTCAAGCCAAATGACTTGTGCTCAAGCCGCAACCTTGGGATTTCGAACCTGGGTCCTCAGCATCACATGCTGACGCTCCACTGAGCCACCATGTGGTAAGGCTTATAGGTTAACTTTTTATTTTTAAATTCATAAAAAGCTCTGAATATTTTCAATTTTCACTTCTCAATTTATGTGTCTGATTCATAATACTGTCATTTAAAAATATTCTTTTTTTTTTTTTTTTTGTGTGTGTGTGTGTATTTTTCTGAAGCTGGAAACGGGGAGAGACAGTCAGACAGACTCCCGCATGCGCCCGACCGGGATCCACCCGGCACGCCCACCAGGGGGCGATGCTCTGCCCCTCCGGGGCGTCGCTCTGCCGCGACCAAAGCCACTCTAGTGCCTGGGGCAGAGGCCAAGGAGCCATCCCCAGCGCCCGGGCCATCTTTGCTCCAATGGAGCCTTGGCTGCGGGAGGGGAAGAGAGAGACAGAGAGGAAGGAGGGGGTGGGGTGGAGAAGCAAATGGGCGCTTCTCCTATGTGCCCTGGCCGGGAATCGAACCCGGGTCCTCCGCACGCCAGGCCAACGCTCTACCGCTGAGCCAACCGGCCAGGGCCTAAAAATATTCTTAATATTAAAGTAGGCAATAAAGAATATAAACTGTCAAAGTCATACCTCACCTCTTCGAGGCTTTTGGACAGCGTGGGTTGGCTGGTCTAGTCGTCTTTCTCAACCTACTCTGCTCTTGTACCCCTTAATTACATAAATTGTAAAAGCTGAATATGTACATCGTAAGACTTCCTTGCAGCTAGGAACAGCCATACAACATGGGTCAGGACAGTGAGACATAAGTAACAGTTTGCTTAAAGGTTTCTAGTAGAGCCTTGTTTTTTTTTTGTAAAAAGATCTGATTTCCCATTTTCTTTCTTCTTGTCCTGGATATGGCTGTGATGCCTGTAGTAAATGCAACCATATTGTAGCCATGAGGGAATGGACAGGAGACTACAGAAATCATGGCCTTGACATTGTGGACCTGCTGCTGCAAATGCAAAAGCCACTTTTCTTCCAGACTACTTATTAGCTGGGAAGAGTGAACTCCAAATTGTTAAGGCATAGTAGGTTTGGGTTTCTATTAGTTGTTGTTGAATACACTCCTAAATTATTCCTTGTGTATTCTCAGTGAATATTTGTGAAATGCGGAGTATGTTGAAGATAACATATACACACACACACACACACACACACACATATAATATATAACATGTATATTATGTATATATTTGCACACATATATACATACTTGCATACAGAAGTGAAGGGGGATGGTCTTGTGTGAATACTTCATTGGTCACCTCATTTCCTGCATGTTTCTGCTAATAGAACCATGAGTGCACAAATGAAGTTAGTAGGGAAGGGCGGGTGATTGTTGTATTCCAGCTGCTACCCTGCGCTCACACAGCTATTGTGTTAGACACTTAAACTTAAGTTGGTTATTCCAGCACCCAAGTACATCAGTCTCTGTGTTTGGTTATTAGAGGTCTTTATGACCAGGTGGTATGTTTATTCTTCCATAAGGTTTGTGTTGTATTATACTGTCAGTTTCTTATTCATTTGGTACAAAAGTAATATATTCACATAGTACAAGATTCAAATGATACTAAGGAATAAACAGGGAGAAGTCTCTCTCACACTCTATCCTTCAGCCAACTCAGTTTCTCTCTGTAGAGGCAACTGTAAAGCCAGTAGCCACGGCCACCATCACAGCCGCCTGGCCAGCGCAGGTTTAGGTTTGATTCGGACAGACAGTAATGAAACAACAGAGCCAAGAACTGGTGGGCCATTACCTTTAATCCTAGCTCGCACCCAGCAGGCGAGAAAGTACACACAGTGGGAAAACACTTTCCTTTCCATTCAGGGCTCCCAAAGCCACTGACTCATCCGAGTTTCCTAGAATCAAAGGCCCCACCAGCCTTAGTTCACCTCTGTTCCCCATCTCCTTCTCTCTGCACAAACTCTGCATAAACTGGTTTCTCTTTCAGCACTCCACCATTTGGCTGCCTCTCCTCTGCAATGCTAATGGCAGGAACTGAGAGACAGTCTCCCCCATCTGCCTTATCTTGTATTATAGAAATTAAAGCCTTTACGCCAATATACAAATAAGGAAGTCTCTGATACAAAGTCACTTATCTGAGGCATAAATGGGATTCCTCATAAGAGTGCACCACCCCACATCATGCAACAGTCAAGGGTGTGGGGAAAAGCTTAGTGTTGAGAAGATCTTAGTATTAAAAGGGTGGGAAAGGCTTAGTCTTAAAACTAAGCCTTAGGCTATAAGGACCCTGCCTGCTTACAGCCTGTCCTCCACACCCAATGGAAACTATAAGCGAGCAAACATATATATCATATTTACAAACTTATTTGACCAACAGCAACCAAAAAAATTAGTTTTTTTTGTATTCATCAAGAGATATCCCATGCATTTGTGGATGGTATGTGTTGGGCAGATAAAATATATTATGCTCACTTTGTTAAAGATGGCGCTGCCCATGTGGAAGCCGTTGCCCAGGTGATGTTAATGTGTGTTGGGGGCGGGCTGTGGGCAGGCAGGATCCTTGTAGCCTGGGGCTTGGTTCCTGAGATTAACATTAGAGGAGAAAGCAGAGAGGAGAGCAGAGAAAGGCCATGTGGAGGAGGCCAGGAGAAGCAGCTAAGATGGCGGAGTGTTGAGTGAGAAGCCAGTTTGTGCAGAGTTTGTGCAGGGAGAAGGAAGGAGATGGGGAACAAAGGTGAATAAGTCTGGTGAGCTAGAAACCTTTGATTCTAGGAAACTCGGATAAGTCAGTAGCTTTGTGAGCACTGAATGTAAGTGGGTTTTAGAGCCCAGTGTGTGTTTTTACTTGCCTGCCGGGTGCAAGCTAGAATTAAAGATGATGGCCCACCAGTTTTTGGCTCCGTTGTTTCTTTACTGACTGTCCGAATCCAATGTGAACCTGCATGGGCCAGGCTGCTGTGATAGTGGCCCTGGCTACTGGCTTTACAGTATGGGAATGTGGTCTTTTCTTTCCTCTTGAACTAGTGGTAGCAATCTATTTACCAAACCTTCACTTTCCTTTTTTCAGAGTCAAGGATCTCAAATTATAAAATAAAGTTTATTTAGGAAGTCACAGAGGTGGATGAAGTGAGCCAGCTGCGTGGACTCAGGAAAAAGTTACCAAGGGAAAATAAAGGACCTTGGAGCTTAGGACAGAGAAAGGCAGAGAGAACACATCTGGGGGAAGGGGAAGAGAATGGAAGGGGAATGGGAGGGGAAAGTTTTGGGGTGTTCCAGAGGAAGAGCCACTAGATCTTACTGCTTAAGGGTTTTAAAGGTGGGGATTTTAGGGGAGGTATAGGTGTGTCCGCTTACTGTGATTGGTCAGTGTCAGAAGAGGGGGTTATTAGTCAATGCAACTGGTCCGGATGTCAGCCATGGTGTTATCTCACCTGGCCTTGCTGCTTTCCTGGGCCTGGAACAGAAACACACTGAGAGGCCTAGGTGTTATGTCTATGGCTTGATGGTTACAGGGGTGGTCATGGGAGGGTTGTATGAGGCTATTTCTGGCCCTCTAGTACTTCCTGTAAGGGGGTCTAAAACCACCTGACTAATGATATGCCAGGGGAAGAAAGGTCAGGGGAGGATCTGAACCACAGGACCAGGGATATGAAAGGTCTGGGGGTCTAAACGGCATGGCCAGCAATATGCTGGGGGAGGAAAGGTCACCCGGGGGCGAGGCCCCACCTTACAGTTGTCCGTTGCTCTGCATCCGGGGCTCTCTGCCCTGGTACCCTTCTTTACCTGCCTTAATGTTGCTGCTCTGCTCTTGCCTGTCTGCCTTCTACGGTATCGGAACTCTAGTTTTTATCTGGGAGGAGTCATTCAGACCCCATGGGGTGGGACTGGCGGGTCTCCCATGTCACAAGGGGGAGCACATGACCACTATAGTGTAATACAATCAGAATAGTCAGCATTCTGGCTATAGTGGTTGGGTCAGTGATGAGTATGATTGATACCCAAGCAAGGCTGATCAGAATACTTTCTTGGGCTTTTCTGCCAAAGCTATGTGAAGGAACCATGTTTTTCTGTTTAGTTTGTGAGTGATAGGATTGACTTAGAGGCTGTCAGTGGTGTGGGCCCAACCAGGTCTAAACTAGAGAAAAATCCCTAGAATTCCTACTTATTTCAGCCTGGAAAATGACCTTGTTTGAATAGCAACAAAGCTCGTCTCATTCACATGCTGCCTCACTTTGCGTGAAATAGCATATCGAGTCTGCTATTGTCTTTGAGAGGAAAGTATCATGAGAAAAGATGACTGAAAGGGAAGTCACAGGATAGGTTCATGCCTCTTCTGTCACTTGCTGGCTTTTAGGATGATTCATTTCTCTCTTTAAAAGCTACTTATAGTGGATTAACCAAAGGCTTTTTGCTCTTTAAAAACCTTTCTTTAAGAGCCACTTAAGCAGAGATTAATTTTTTACTCTCATAATAAGACCTGTGCCCCTGCTCCATAATGTCTTCAGTAGCCCTGCCTCCTCCCCTTGGGGTATGGCCTCACCACTCCCTGGGCCTCACATTTGCATTTCAAACTAATGGGGGTGGGTGGTAAAGAGCCACAGTAATGTGGGTGCCACATGTCAACCCTCTTTAAAGTCCTCTTTAGAAAGCCCCTCCAAATGACTTCTCTTTTTGTCTCATTGGCCAGATCTGTGAGAAATAGTTTCTTAGTTGAGTATATTGCTGTCCCAACAAACCTGGGCTCATTTTAGTTAGGAAGAAATAATGGATACTGGCTGAGCCTCTACTGTATAGGGGTTGGATTAGATGATCCTTGGTCTATTTGGATGGCCCTTTCTGATTCTAAAAGTTATGAACTCGATTTAACAAATTCTAGGAGAATTGGTGATTAAGACATTAAGGCTCAGTACAATAGAATAACCTAGATCAGGGTTTGCCAAATTATGTTCCAAAGGCCAAATCCTGCTACTCACCTACTTTGTAAATAAAGTTTTATTAGAACACAGCCACACTTACTTGCTTGCAGATTGACTATGACTGGTTTTACATTACAGTGGTAGAATTGGGTGGTTGTGACATTGACTGATGGCCTGCCGAGTTGAAAATACTACCTGGCCTTTTACAGAAAACGTTTACCAATCCCTGGCTTAGAGGATCCAGGAGAGCCCTTCCATTTGGGGGGTTTCAAAAACAAGCACATATTCATGTATTCAGTAAGTATTTGACCATATATTGCATTTCAGGCTTTAGGCCAGATACTAGGGGTATAGCAATGAATAAAATAAAGTCATAAACGTTTACATTTTATAAAATTGGACAAACAGTAAGTGAATAAGTAAAACTTAGAGTCTGTCATGTTAATAGAGCTACAGAGAAAAATGGAGCAGGAGCGATAGGGCAGATGTGCCCGAGAGGACTTGCAGTTTTATGGTCAGGGAAAGACACCCTTAGAAAGTGACATTTGAATAGAAATCCAAATGTGAGGGACAGAAGCCCTGTGGCAGTGGAAGGAAGAACATTCCAGAAAGCACATGTGAAGGAGGTAGCAGTGTGTCTGGATAGGCTAAGAGGCAGCAGGGAGGCCAGAAGAGCTGGAGCAGAGGGAGCAGAGGACAGGTGGTGAGGGTGCCCTGCAGGGGCTCACAAGCCACGGTGACATGGGGGCCATGGAGGGTCTTTAGAGGAGGAATAACATGACCTGACTTACACTTTTTCTTCTTCTTCTTTTCCAAGTGAGAGGAGGGGAGATTGAAAGACAGACACTCACATGCGCCTCGACTGGAATCTACCTGGCATCCCCCTTCTGAGGCGAATCCCTGCCCATTTGGGGCATGCTTGCAACTGAGCTATTTTTAGCACCTGAGGTGGAGGTTCCGTGGAGCCAGCCTCAGCTCTTGGGGCTGATAAGCTAGAATCAATTGAGCCATGACTGCGGGAGGAGAAGAGAGAGAAAGAGAGAGAAAGGGGAGGGAGAGGAGCGGAGAAGCAGATGGTTGCTTCTCCTGTGTGCCCTGACTTCCCCACACTGGGCCGACACTCTACCACTGAGCCAACTGGCCAGGACCCTGACTTACATGTTAACACGGTCAATCTGGCTACTGTGCTGACAGTGGGGAGTGAGACCTGGGAGACCATCTGGGTGCTATCAGGCTATATCAGGGACAAGATAATAGTGGCTTGGACTCGGGTGATGGTGGTAGGAGGGAAAGAAGTGGTTGGACTCTGGATAGTTTTTGAAGGTAGAACTATCATGATTTGCTGATCAGTTGACATAGGGTGAGAGATAGAATCAAAGATGACTTGGTTTTTGGTTGAGCAACTGAAAGAATAAAGTTTCTGTTGACTGATGTGGGGAAGCCTCCAGGGAAAAGAGGTCTTATGGGAAAGATTATGAGTTCCAGGCAGTGCTTATTAAATATGCAAGTGCAAATGTTAATTAGGCAATTGCATATTTAGGTCTCTCATTTGGAGGAAGGTCTGGGATAAAATTAAATTTGAGAATCAAGAGTATGCAGATGATATTTTAAAGTGATGGACCATGAGAGTTTATCAGGGGAGTGAATATAGATAAATGAAGATATTGAGGGACCCTAGATTCCAAATCAAGGTCAAGGAGATGAAGAGGAACCAGCAGTGAGACTGGGAAAGGATGTCCAGTGCTCCTCCAGGAGCTTGTGAATTCTGAAGTGAAGTAAAGTGAGTGCTCAGAGAGCGCTCAGCAGGTCGGATGCTTCTGACAAGTAGCCTGGAAGATGTGGACCAAGAGATTGACTCATCATTGACTTTAGCACCCTGTGGAAGTCTGGGGTAACCTTGCAAAGAGGGTTTGGTTGGAGTAATTAGGATAATTTGTCAGTTTGAGTGGATAGAGGAAGAGAATGAGAGGAGAGCAATAGGAGACAGTGAGTAGAGAGGAATCTTTCAAGATAATCTTTCCTATCTTATAAGGGATGAAGAGATGAGTGATAGCTGGAGAGGGAAGTTCGTTTCTTATTTGTTTTTGTCTACATAGCAGACAAAGAATATATGTTTGTTTTGTATGAAGGAGAAATAGGAGCAGTGATCTGGGAGAGTGGTGCAGGAGAGACAGATGACTACCGTGTGTACTTGGGGAAGAGTAATGTGGGGGGCGAATTGTGATTATGAATGAGGTTTTTGAGTGGGTGAGAAAAAAATGGACCATGTACATGAATCAAGAAGATGTGGTGGGATCTAGGGAGATTCCCTCTGATTGCTTCTGTTTTTCTCAGGGCATTGGGAAGCAAGGTCAGTTGCAGAGTTAAGGTGAAGAAGGAGAAAGAAGAAAGTAAAGGTCCGTACTTGGGAAGTGTGTGATTGCTGGGTAACATCAAGTGCTGACCCTGAGGTTGGTGGTCATGGATTTAAAGAGAGTGGCTGGCCATGATCATGCCATTCTCCAGCCAAATTCAATGTGTGGGTGCAGGTATGGAGTAGGATTTAGTTATGCTTGGGGTTTTGCTAGGTGAGTAGGTAGCCAAGACCAGGACAAAATAGTGGATAATTTCTTCAGGGAATTAATGATAATGATGGACTGTGGACTTGAACCCAAAGTGAGGACTTGAAGGGGTGATGGACAGGTGAAGAATTTTTGGGAATGCATACCAGACGGTGCTCCCTGGAAAGTTAGCGGTAGTAGTTAGTGGGATGCTTTCAGGCGAGATTTATGGAAGAGGGGGAAGTTGTTGGTAATCACAAGGACTAGGTATGATAAGGGGAGTGAGTGGCTCACAGAGAGTGGAGGACGAGATTCTTGGGAGAGAAGAGGTCAGGGAGTTGGAGGTGCAGCCTTCACACCGTGAAATCACTAGGTGTTGTGGCAGGTCAGGTGTCAGAGAAACCTTGAGCCAGGAGCATAAGACGTTGAGGAGTGATAAGGAGTGACCTCTGGGGGCCAGTCAATGAACTGCCGCACGGACGGGTCTGGTGACAGGACACTCCAATCTGGTTAAGGGTGTGGGCAGCCCCGAGGAGGAAGATGCTACCCTACTCCAGACAGGGCATGAATATTTTATTTCTTCCACATAATTCATTTACATTAGCATAAATTTCAAACCTTGTATACTCCTAATGAGTGTAGAAATGCCAACTGTTTGTTACAATTAAAATGGAAAGAAAAATGCAGGCTGTCTGAATCCAACGTATGTTGGCATGTGGACCTGCACGTCCGCAAATCTGCTGTTCCGCACTGAGGTGTGGCATTAACTGACATGAACATGGAACAGCCACAGGGCTCAGGAATCTAGGATGGACCCCGGCCAGATAGGCACAGAAAGTGAGTGATTCTTCTCTTCTTCAGCCCAGAGCTTGATGCATAAACTTAAGTATGAAATGAAGAATTTGAGTTATTGGCGCTCCGCCCTTTCTTTCATGGTGCTCACCATCAAAGCAACGCTGTTCACCCAGCTGTCCGCATAGATCTTGCACTTATATAAAAAAGGAATGGCTCTAAAATATGTGTGCTGTTTTGAAATGTCAGGCTGAGTGGTTTCTCTACCGTTTAACCTCTCTGGTTGCACACTGGATTAAGGTTTTGTGCGCCACCGCTGGCTGGGCTATATTTAGTTGTCTCTCTTGGTGGATATGCATAATTGAAAACATGCAAATGAAAACATCCCTCTCTCCCTCTTCAAATTTAGAACTTTATGGGTCTCATAGTAGTGCTTCACTTGATGTCTATGCACAATTTTGTGGGTGGAGGACCTTTTTGCTCTTTAGTAATTATCTTTTTCTGGGATACAGGTCCAAAATAGAGCTTGCTTATATGGAAGTTTCTAGATTCTTAGAGTGATATTTCAGTGTTTATCTCAGCTTATTAACACACAAACTCTATGAAATCCTGTGAATGTTCTCTGTGTCTGGATAAATGTGTGAACTGTAGAATTCCCAGAATTCTTAACAGTGACCTTTTAGCTTTATCCCAGGTATTATTTTCTCCTTAGAGCTGCTTGAGTTTGGTGTTCTCCTGCTCATCCTTTTATAAACTGAAGTTAATTGACAAATCAATTTGGTCATTTAATGCCATTGATTTCACATTAATTCCATAATAGATACTTTTACAAATGCAAATGAAGGAATTAAGTTAAAATTTTTTGGTTACTGTTGCTTTCTTTCTCATTGTTCTATTATGACAAGATCTCTCTCCAAAAATGCTGGCAAATTTTTAAGACGTCATGTCTCATTTTTGCCTATCATTCAGTCTTTAAGGTATTTATGGTTTACCTCTGTAGTTCATTTTTTTGGTTTTATTTATTGACATAGTGAATGGTTACCCACAGCCCAAGGCTTCTAGGCATGTACACTGTAAAAATCCATAATTAAATCAAACAGAGCAGCTAAAATTCCACCACGAAGGTGAAAAAACAGTTCAGGGCTTTATTTAGTAAAGAATGACAAGTTGAAAAATAGATCCTGCTCAGTCCCCCAAGGTTAACGATTAGAGCTCTACTGAATTAGGACAGGGTGGGGATTTTAGAGATGAAGAAGGCCACTATGGACCAACACAGGGGAAGAAATTGGAGCCTTGAACTATGGAAAGACTTTCACAGAAACAGTAGACAGTAGACCTTTCTGTGCCCGGGATTCTCTAATCACTGTCCCGGAGGCACTGCAGCTGAGCTTACATGATAACACTGGGACATATAAATAAGGTGTGACAGGTTGGTTTCAGTGGCCCTGTGTATACACTCTGGTGTGGTACATGGTGAGCAGTGACCCAAATTCTCTTTTCGGTAGAGAGAGCACCTGTCTTCAGTCCCCAGTAGAACTTCTTCTGGTCCTACTTCTATTCTGAGCAGCATCTGCCGCACTGTGTACATAGCACAATGGGAGAGCTATGGTTTGTTCAGCCACGCTAGGCCACCTCGTTGAGCCCAGGAGAAGGGAGGCCACAAGGCACATGAAGGTATCGCTTCACACTCACTGAGGCACTGTCACCTGGACTACCCAGAAGCCTCCTCAGCAGTCTGCCTTCTTCTCTTGAGAACTACTCCCAACTCCATTGATTGTCCACATAGGAGCCTGTTCTAATTACGCCTCTGTCCCTTTGCTTGTCCTCCACTATAGAAAGGGCAGAATGCAGTCATTACCCCCTGGTCTCTGACTCCTGTTGCTGTCCTCCCTTGCTCATTATGCCGGCTTCCTTGGTCTTCCTCGTGTTTCTCTAAAGTCCCAGGTTCTATGCACGTCAGGACGTCAGCATGCCCTGTTTCCTCTGTATGGAGTGTTGCTGTTTTCAGTCTTCAGCTGGTTCCTTTCTCCTTATCTTTTAATCAAAATAAAAATGCTACCTTCTCAGAAAGGCCTGTCACCAGTGGGTTTGCCTGTCCCGGCTCCTCCCATCTCAGTCCCTCTTGTGTTTCTTCAGGGAACTGTCACAAGTGTAAGTAATGTGTGTGCATTTGTTTGTTGAGTGATCTCCCCATCAGAATGTAGCCTCTCTGAGAGCCAGGACCAAGTATGTCTGTTCCTGATGGAACCCCAGAATAGCATCAAGTATGGAAGTAACAGATACTCAAATAGTTATAGAATAAATAGAGGAAAAGCAGCAGTGACATCCACACACTGTTATACATGACGGGACCCCTTTTTCTGTCCCCTCTCCCCTTTCAGTATATAGCCTTCCTTATTTTCCTTAAGCCAATTTAGGTGTGACACTTCCAGAAGAAAGTCAGGAGCTCACTGTGGGAGCTCTGGGTCTAGTGACACTTGCTTGACTTTCTGAAACAATTAAAAATATTGTTGAAGCTTTGTTAACAAGTTAAGTCCCTAGTTATTATGACCACTGTCATCAGCTTGTTAAGCAGATGATCTTAGAAATTACACCATTTTTGGCCTGACCTGTCGTGGCGTAGTGGATAAAGCGTCAACCTGGAAATGCTGAGGTCGCCGGTTCGAAACCCTGGGCTTGCCTGGTCAAGGCACATATGGGAGTTGATGCTTCCTGCTCCTCCCTCCCTTCTCTCTCTTTCTTTCCCTCTCTCTCTCCTTTCTAAAATGAATAAATAAAAAAAATTAAAAAAGAAAAGAAATTATACCATTTTCTCTCTGGATCACCAAATGCCATTTTTTATAGCTGTCATATCATCCTTCTCCTCTGCCACAAGATACCCGCAGTCTGTTTCTTCCTCCGCTGTTCCTGTTGCAGCAGGCGGACCACTTCTGGGCCCCTGGGTCCTTGCCATTCTGCTCTGACAGTTCTGGTTCAGTCAGTTTGATCTGTTTCTTTTTCTTCTTTTTTTTTTTTTTTTTTTAATAATAATTTTATTTTTTTAATGGGGTGACATCAATAAATCAGGATACATATATTCAAAGATAACAAGTCCAGGTTATCTTGTCATTCAATTATGTTGCATACCCACCACCCAAAGTCAGATTGTCCTCTGTCACCTTCTATCTTGTTTTCTTTGTGCCCCTCCCCACCCCCTTTCCCTCTCCCATTCCCCCCCCCCCCCCCCCCCCCGTAACCACCACACTCTTATCAATGTCTCTTAGTTTCACTATTATGTCCCACCTACGTATGGAATAATACAGTTCCTGGTTTTTTCTGATTTACTTATTTCACTTCGTATCATGTTATCAAGATCCCACCATTTGGCTGTAAATGTTCCGATGTCATCATTTCTTATGGCTGAGTAGTATTCCATAGTGTATATGTGCCACATCTTCTTTATCCAGTCATCTATTGATGGGCTTTTTGGTTGTTTCCATGTCCTGGCCACTGTGAACAATGCTGCAATAAACATGGGGCTGCATGTGTCTTTACGTATCAATGTTTCTGAGTTTTTGGGATATATACCCAGTAGAGGGATTGCTGGGTCATAAGGTAGTTCTATTTTCAGTTTTTTGAGGAACCACCATACTTTCTTCCATAATGGTTGTACTACTTTACATTCCCACCAACAGTGTATGAGGGTTCCTTTTTCTCCACAGCCTCTCCAACATTTGCTATTACGTCTTGCTAATGACAGCTAATCCAACAGGTGTGAGGTGGTATCTCATTGCCGTTTTGATTTGCATTTCTCTAATAGCTAAAGAAGATGAGCATCTTTTCATATATCTGTTGGCCATTTGTATTTCTTCCTGGGAGAAGTGTCTATTCATATCCTCTTCCCATTTTTTATTGGATTGTTTGTTTGTTTGTTGTTGAGTTTTATGAGTTCTTTGTACATTTTGGATATTAGGCCTTTATCTGAGCTGTTGTTTGAAAATATCATTTCCCATTTAGTTGGCTTTCTGTTTATTTTGTTATCAGTTTCTCTTGCTGAGCAAAAACTTCTTAGTCTGATGTAGTCCCATTCATTAATTTTTGCCTTCACTTCTCTTGCCTGTGGAGTCAAATTCATAAAATGCTCTTTAAAACCCAGGTCCATGAGTTGAGTACCTATGTCTTCTTCTATGTACTTAATTGTTTCAGGTCTTATGTTTAGATCTTTGATCCATTTTGAGTTAATTTTTGTACAGGGGGAGAGACTGTAGTCCAGTTTCATTCTTTTGCATGTGGCTTTCCAGTTTTCCCAGCACCATTTATTGAAGAGGCTTTCTTTTCTCCATTGTGTGTTGTTGGCCCCTTTATCAAAAATTATTTGACTATATATATGTGGTTTTATTTCTGGACTTTCTATTCTGTTCCATTGGTCTGAGTGTCTGTTTTTCTGCCAATACCATGCTGTTTTGATTGTCGTGGCCCTATAATATAGTTTGAAGTCAGGTATTGTAATGCCCCCAGCTTCATTCTTTTTTTTTAGGATTGCTTTGGCTATTCGGGGTTTTTTATAGTTCCATATAAATCTGATGATTTTTTGCTCTATTTCTTTAAAAAACGTCATTGGAAGTTTGATGGGAATTGCATTAAATTTGTATATTGCTTTGGGTAATATAGCCATCTTGATTATATTTATTCTTCCTAGCCAAGAACAAGGTATATTCTTCCATCTCATTATATCTGTTTTGATTTCACTTAACAATGGTTTATAGTTTTCATTATATAAGTCCTTTACATTCTTTGTTATGTTTATTCCTAAGTATTTTATTTTTTTTGTTGCAATCGTGAAGGGGATTATTCTTTTGAGTTCGTTCTCAGTTGTTTCATTGTTGGCATATAGAAAGGCTATTGACTTCTGTATGTTAATTTTGTATCCTGCGACCTTACTGTATTGGCTTATTGTTTCTAGTAGTCTTTTTGTGTATTCTTTGGGGTTTTCGATGTATAGGATCATATCATCTGCAAAAAGTGATACCTTTACTTCTTCTTTTCCGATATAAATGCTTTTTATTTCTTTGTCTTGTCTGATTGCTCTGGCTAGAACCTCTAGTACCACATTAAATAAGAGTGGAGAGAGTGGACAACCCTGTCTTGTCCCTGATTTAAGGGGGAAAGCCTTCAGTTTAGTGCCATTTAATATGATGTTAGCTGATGGTTTATCATATATGGCCTTTATCATGTTGAGATATTTTCCTTCTATACCCATTTTGTTGAGAGTCTTAAACATAAAATTTTGTTGTATTTTATCGAAAGCCTTTTCTGCATCTATTGATAAGATCATGTGGTTTTTGTTCTTTGTTTTGTTGATATGGTGTATTACGTTAACCGTTTTACGTATGTTGAACCATCCTTGAGATTCTGGGATGAATCCCACTTAATCATGATGTATCATTTTTTAAATATGTTGTTGTATTCGATTTGCTAGTATTTTGTTTAGTATTTTAGCATCTGTATTCATTAGAGATATTGGTCTGTAGTTTTCTTTTTTTGTGCCATCCTTGCCTGGTTTTGGTATGAGGGTTATGTTGGCCTCATAAAATGTGTTTGGAAGTATTGCTTCTTCTTCAATTTTGTGGAAGACTTTGAGTAGAATAGGAACCAAGTCTTCTTTGAATGTTTGATAAAATTCGCTGGTATAGCCGTCAGGGCCTGGACTTTTATTTTTGGGGAGGTTTTTAATGGTTTTTTCTATTTCTTCTCTACTGATAGGTCTGTTTAGGCTTTCTGCTTCTTCTTGACTCAGTCTAGGAAGGTTGTATTTTTCTAGGAATTTATCCATTTCTTCTAGGTTGTTGAATTTAGTGGCATAAAGTTTTTCATAGTATTCTACAATAATTCTTTGTATATCTACGGTGTCCGTGGTGATTTCTCCTCTTTCATTTTGGATTTTGTTTATATGAGTTCTTTCTCTTTTTTCCTTGGTAAGTCTTGCCAAGGGTTTGTCAATTTTGTTGATCTTTTCAAAGAACCAGCTCCTTGTTCTATTAATTTTTTCTATAGTTTTTCTGTTCTCTAATTCATTTATTTCTGCTCTGATTTTTATTATCTCCTTTCTTCGGCTGGTTTTGGGTTGTCTTTGTTCTTCTTTTTCTAGTTCCTTAAGGTGGGAAGTTAAGTGGTTCACTTGGGCTCTCTCTTGTTTGTTCATATATGCCTGAAGTGATATGAACTTCCCTCTTATCACTGCTTTTGCTGCATCCCATAGATTCTGATATGTCGTATTGTCATTTTCATTAGTCTGTATATATCTTTTGATCTCTGCACTTATTTCTTCTTTGACCCATTCGTTTTTTAAAAGTATGTTGTTTAGTTTCCACATTTTTGTGGGATTTTTTTCCTCTTTTTTGCAGTTGAATTCTAGTTTCAAGGCTTTATGATCAGAAAATATGCTTGGTACAACTTCGATTTTTCTGAATTTGCTGATGTTGTTTTTGTGGCCCAACATATGGTCAATTCTTGAGAATGATCCATGTACACTGGAGAATCTTTTTCTTTTTTTTTTTAATTTGATTTTTATTTATTTATTTATTTTTGTATTTTTCTGAAGTTGGAAACGAGGAGGCAGACAGACTCCCACATGCACCCGACCGGGATCCACCCGGCATGACCACCAGGGGGCAATGCTCTGCCCATCTGGGGCGTCGCTCTGTTGCAACCAGAGCCATTCTAGCGCCTGAGGCAGAGGCCACAGAGCCATCCTCAGCGCCCGGGCCAACTTTGCTCCAATGGAGCCTCGGCTGTGGGAGGGGAAGAGAGAGACAGAGAGGAAGGAGAGGGGGAGGGGTGGAGAAGCATATGAGCACTTCTCCTGTGTGCCCTGGCCAGGAATTGAACCCTGGATTCCTGCACAACAGGCTGACGCTCTACCACTGAGCCAACCGGCCAGGGCCAGTTTGATCTGTTTCTTAGGCCATTTCTCACATTGCACAGTCTTAGACATTCTCTGTGCTGCTGTTCCTTGGATCTCCAGACTCTGCTCCTGTTGTTTCTCTCCTTGGTCTTCTCATTAACTCTTCTCTTCTTGATATGATGAAACTGCCCTCTATGTCATCTCTTTCCCCAGGGTCGGCTACGCCCGAACAGCATGCTTTTACACATGAACGGCCAAACGGCCTTTGCTATTGTCCAGGTCTAGCTCATCAGCAGATGTTAAGTCCCTATCATGTTCTCAGCTCTCTGCACCTTTATGATCTTCTCAAGGTTCATATTGCCCAATAGTCAAGATCTATGGCTGTTCATTCTCTGCTTCCTCCATGATAAGGATCCAAGTTCATCCCACTGTCCAAGGATAGGTTCTTCCTTTGCTCCACCATGAAGCCTTTTCCTAATAAAGTGAGTTTGTCTTTACTAAGTCCTAAAAACACTTAACACAGGCCCACTATTGGGCTGTTTATTCATACATCTATCAAATACTGTTGATCACCTGTTGTGTGTCAGACACTTTTCTAGGTGGTAGGTGGTGAGCAAGACATTGCAGTTGTCCATACATTCTAGTGGACACATGCACATATTTATAGTATTTGTGTATATGTAAATTAAATGTTATTAGATGCTGTTATATACCTTTTCTGTAAGTAAATTGTGTTTGGCCAACAGGATTATAAGTTTTTCAGAAACTTCTTTTTAAGCTTTCCATACCACAGTGCTTGAGAGAACGCTAAGTACAAAACAGATATTCAATAAGTTCAATGACTTCATTAAAATTAAATACAAAAAGGGAAATAGGAAAGTACATTGATGTGAGATACACTGTACCATATATTATGGTACTGATAACACTGTCTAATTGTAGTCTAGCCCTTCTGCATTAATGGGTGTCTCCCTGTTAAGGGTGCAGGAGAATATGTTAACTCACTAAATATGGATATAAAACAGCTTCATTTAAAGTTCACCTTGTAAACAGTGCAGTGATGATAGAACCAGAGCTATAATTTCAAGCACTGTTAAATAGTATTGATAATCTGCATACATAATAATCTATATACCCTCTCAATAAAATAACAAATGTAAAAAATACTGAAGCAATCGCCATTTGCTAAGGAAAAGTACACTCCTGTGTGTCTCCTCTACTTTAGTATTTCACTTCTAATGCTCCTGGTCACCCACTGTGGTGGGGGGGATTCCCCGCACCAATCAATTCTCTGATTCTCCAGGTACCCGTTGGGTGTGCTACAATTTAACTCAATTCTAACACTGTTACCTGGAGATACAATCAGGTCCCACAGGGTAAGGGCTCAGTCTCACAAGACTGACTCCACTACTGATGCCAGTCACAAAACCATGAAGCCACAAAACCACAATGCCAGGTTGTCACCTGTTCTGACCTATTAATTGGAGGTTCTCATGACTTTCTTTTTTTGTTTGATTGATTGTTTTTTAACAGAGACAGAGAGAGGGATAGACAGGGACAGACAGATGGGAACGGAGAGAGATGAGAAGCATCAATCATCAGTTTTTCGTTGTGACACCTTAGTTGTTCATTGATTGCTTTCTCATATGTGTCTTGACTGGGGGGCTACAGCAGACCAAGTAACTCCTTGCTCGAGCCAGCAACTTTGGGTCCAAGCTGGTGAGCTTTGCTCAAACCAGATGAGCCCACGCTCAAGCTGGTGACCTTGGGGTCTCGAACCTGGGTCCTTACTCAGCCTAGTTTGCCGCTCTTATCCACTGCCCCACCGCCTGGTCAGGCATGTCTTTCTTTTTGAGTTCAATAATTTGCTAGAGTAACTCTTGGAACTCGGGAAAACAGTTTACTTACTAGAGTATTGATTTATTATTAAAGAATAGAAGTCAGGAACAGCCAGACAGAAAAGATCAATGGCAAGGGATGTGGGCAAGGGCTCGGAGCTCCCCCCTTCTCTGGGCTGCCACACTCCCGGCGCCCCCCCCCCCCCCATGCGTGCACCCTCCAGCGCTTTCGAGCCCTGTCCTCTTGGGTTTCATTGAGGCTTTGTGACATAGGCACGATTGATTAAATCATTGCCAGTGATGATTAATTCAACCTCTAATCCCTCCCCCTGCCCTGAGGTCTAAGGTGGCAGGGGTTGCTGAAAGTTCCTATGCTCTAATTGTCTGATTTATTTTTCTGTTAAATGGCCCTCCTCTTCCTGTTAGCTGGGGCTTTCTGGAAGTCACCTCATTTACATAATCTCAGGTGTGAGTTAAAAGGAACTTTTATTGCTCTGGAGTTATTGCAGGAACTGGGAGTACAAAACTGTTATGACAGATGTTGGATAGAAAAAGTCAAGAACTGTATAATTTCAGTCATGTGGGATATAAAGTTGAAAGCAACAAATAACTAACAAAAACTCATAGACACAGACAATAGTATGTTGGTTACTGGCAGCAAAGGGTGTGGAGCAGGCGTCCCCAAACTACGGGCCGCATGCGGCCCCCTGAGGCCATTTATCCGCCTCCGCCGCATTTCCAGAAGGGACACCTCTTTCACTGGTGGTCAGTGAGAGGAGCACTGTATGTGGCGGCCCTCCGACAGTCTGAGGGACAGTGAACTGGCCCCCTGTGTAAAAATTTTGGGGACCCCTGGGAGGGTTACAAAGAGTAAAGGTCAAATTGTGAGTGGTGAACACACAACACAATATTCAAAGATGTATTATAGAATTGTACACGTGAAACCTATATTTTTATTAACCAATGTCACCCCAATCAATTGAATAGAAAACATTTAAAAAGGGAAATCAGTAAAAACAAAAGTAAACAATGCCCCCAAACTCCCCCAAAAGAGATGCTTCTTCTAGAGCTCTTTTAGGAAAATTTGAGGGTTTTAGGAGCTGCATGCTAGCAACTGTGGATTAAGACCAAAATCTATATTTCTTCTTATATCACAATAGCACACCATTTTATCAGGCTTTGCAGACAGAAACTATGGAAGCCATTTTGTCACAATAAGATAAATTTATTTATTTACTTGAAAGCAAAGTAGTTGCCACATTAAGCTGACTCTGAGTCTAAATGTAAAGCGTAGCAAGAAGCCTTAGTCCCACGTGTTTCTGTGCAGTCAGCGAGCAGGGTCTGCCCCTACAGAGTAAAAGTGAGAAGACTTTGTTCACAGGGCATAGCGCATATGCGAGGGAACGACTGGGAGAGGAGAAGCTCACTTAGCAGCAGTGAGCAGCTCAAAACAGGAAGCGACGGATGAGTGTATGGTTCCTTAAGGTCTGGTGTCCTTAGAGGGTCTCTGTGCAGCGACTGGTGATGACAGTACAGTGCACTTCCAGGTGCTTGTCTGCATATTTGAGAGTATCGACTTTGTTTACCAAGTTTAGCTGAAAAATCCCAGCATAGTTTTCCTGAAGCAAATGGCATTGCTTAAGAGCATTGGTGCCTTGACGCCATAAGATATTTAGCACAACTTTAGTAGTCAATGAGCAATAACTTTATTCACCCAGAAAAGTTTGTTTCATATTTCAGACACTTTCATGTACTTATGATTGCATAGTTGACCTAAAAGTTTGCCAATCCAGAGTGTTTTCACCTCACCCACAGACAACTTGCTATCCAACCCCTTTTTGCTTTGTTTTTGTCCTGTTCTGTGGGAGTAGGCTTAAGGTTCCTGAAAATGATTTTCCTTGCTTAAAAATGTTATCGATAGTGTCTGTAGCATGTAGTGAATCAGATAAAATGGATCAGAAGAGTGAGAACTGACCAGGAAGAAAAGAAAAATCGGTTGTTTTTCATACTAAGTCTACATCTCAGACGACATTCTATAGAGATAGTTATTTGTTTCGTTTAACCAAATAGAAGTGTGTCTGCAAATTTTATTTTAAGGATACCACGTCACATTTCCCTGTCTAAAAATCCATGTTTCAGCATTTGGAAGTGTCAAGAATATAATTGACTCCATCTTTAGGTTTTCCTGGGTAAAATATATCAGGGCAGCCTGACTCAAGCAAAATCACAGTTTTATGAAGTTATGTTCATATGAAAATTCCAGAAAGAGTGGGAGGCAAGAGTACTAAGCAAGCCTGTTTTTAAGATCATGTGAAAAAGTCACATGAAAGTAACAAAGAATGTCATGAAAATAATGAATAACAAGAGGAAGCAGGCTCAGATAGAATGTATTGTCGAGCTATAATAAAGCTGTTTGTTATCTGTGAGAATAGTTTCATCAAAGGAAAGGGGTAATTTAGGTATAAATACAGGTACATATGAGAATGTAATATGTAATAAAAATGCAGTTCAAATCAGTGGCTAAGGCGGTGACTTTTCCAACAAATTTATGTTAGGCAACTTGCTGACCACTTAGGAAAGAAATAATAAAACAGCATCTCCACTGTCGTCCTTGCACCAGAATTACTTCCTGATAGACCAAAGTTTAAATATAAAAACTGATATAAATGATCAAAGTGCTAACAGAAAACATGAGCATCTCATTTTATAATTTTGGATTACAGAGGTCTTTTCAGTAAAACTTCCAACACAAACTGTAAAGGAAAAAGAATGATGAATTTGACCATATAAGCATGAAAAGTTTATCTGTTACAAAAAAAAAAGTTATAGACAGAATTAAAAGATGTATGACAGTGGGAAAAATATTTACCAAATATATGACCCAGGACTTCTTGACATAGTATGTGAAGAGTTTAGCAAATAGTAAGAAAAAATAAACAAGAACTCAGGAGAGGAAATGATCAAGGGAATTTTCATTTTAGGATTATGTTTGATTGATATGACCTAAACCCAGCCCAGAGGCTTAACAGAATGTGGGCTTCCTACTTTTTATAGGTGAGAGTCTGAAAGCAGTCCAAAGCTGGCACAGCGGCGCTCAGTACCTCAGGAAGCTAGAGTCTTTTTGGCAATTTCTGTTGGTGGCTTCATTCTTCATGGTCTCAGGCACTGTGCAGAGGCGGGCGTTTAATAAGATGCATGTTAGTCAAATCTGCCCTTTAACAAGCTCTACTAGAAACCCTGCCACTTGGCCTGCCAGCTACAATAGCATTTGGGAAGCTGGGCACATTTCTGCCCCAAACAAAACAGAGGTTTGTTTGTAAGGAAGGAAGGGAGACTGGATAATGGGTAGGTAACCAGTTTTCTATGCCACAACTATGAAGGCAACTCACAAATAAAAGAATAAAAATGACTGTCAGCATATAGATATTTAAATTTATTTACATATATATATATATATATATATATATTTTTTTTTTTTTTTTTTGCATTTTTCCGAAGCTGGAAACGGGGAGGCAGTCAGACAGACTCCTGCATGTGCCCGACCGGGATCCACCTGGCATGCCCACCAGGGGGCAATGCTCTGCCCATCTGGGGCATCGCTCTGTTGCATCCAGAGCCATTCTAGCGCCTGAGGCAGAGGCCACAGAGCCATCCTCAGCGCCAGGGCCAACTTTGCTCCAATGGAGCCTTGGCTGTGGAAGGGGAAGAGAGAGACAGAGAGGAAGGAGAGGGGGAGGGGTGCAGTATGCCCTGGCTGGGAATCGAACCCGGGACTCCTGCACGCCAGGCTGATGCTCTACCATTGAGCCAACCGGCTAGGGCTATTTATAATTTTAAAAATATAAATCAACAGTGTGATACCAATTTTTACATATCAAATTAGTAATAATCAATGAGTTTGCTAATACCCAGTTTTGGTAAGGTTTTAGGAAAATGGCATTGTCAAACACTTTCTCGTGGGTGTAAATCTTTTTAGAAGGCAGTTTGGTAATCTGTAGCAAATAATTTATTTGTGTATGCTGATTGATTCATTAACTCTACATTTAGAAATATATCCTGTAGCTATATTCATAGGTGGATAAAAGTTGTATGTATCCAGATTTCCCTCTAGCATTATTTGTAATAGCAAAAACAGACAAACAAACAAAACTAAAAATCTAAATGTCCACCACTAGGGAAGTAGTTAAAGGTGTGAAGGTGTATACTCTATGTTCAAGAGTATATTCATTGTTAAAAAGAATGAGGTATATTGTATGTGCTGAAATGGAAGGCTCTCCAAGTCATATTATTGAATTTAAAAGGCCAGATACCGAATCATTTATATGAAATGGTCCCACTGAGTGAAACATTGAAAAAGGATGTGTGTTCAGGTATGGATAATTTCAGAAGGGACAGACAAGGGACTCTTGATGGTACTTACCTCTGTGGAATGGAACTGAAGTAAGACAGATACCTTTGTGTTATGTGTGTTGTTTTTGAGTATTTTAAAACCTGCATGTGTGGTTTTAATAGCACATGTTTTAGAAGTAAAATGATGGTTGTATCTTATGTCAGGGGATAGTCAAGAGAGTTACTAACCAGTAGGGACAGGGGCTATTAGCCATCAGCTGAATACCAGCCCCTTCTTCTCGTGATTGGAAGTGAGGGGTGTACCATTCCTGTTTGTGAGGCATCGTTATACATGGGAATGTTTCTTTACTATGCTGGCGTCTTTTTTGCTCTAAGGCCCCAAATACCTGTATTGCTGTTCTCTTACTTGCTTGGGTTGTTGTCCTCAAGTGTCACCTGCATCTGAGAAGCTGTTTCTGGCCATGCTGGTAAAGGCCCGTCTGCCCCCACAGCTGCCATGCCCTGTATCTCCCTGTGCTGCCCGAGCTCCTTTCGCGCTGATCCTTTTCGTTCGTTGTCAGAGATGGCATGATGTCGTAGATCATTCGAGTTGCCTTACAAAATGCCACAGACTGGGTGGCTTGTCTGGAGGCTGGAATTTCAAGGTCAGGGTGCCGGCCTGGTTGGGTTGGGGCCCACTTCTAAGTTGCAGACTTCTTATTGTAACCTCATGTGGCACAAAGGACAAGCGACCTTCCTGAGCCTCTTTTATACGGACACTAATCTCATTCATGACCTAATCACCTCCCAAAGGCCTGCCTCCTCATACCATCACACTGGCCACTAGATTTTCAACATATGCGTTTGGAGAGGACACAGACGTTTAGACCACAGCACTTAGGGACACAGATTTTTGCCTTAATCATTGCATACCCAGGTCCCCTCCGTTGACAGAGTTGCTTCTTTTAAAGTGAATGTTTACAAAATATGAAATATTTGTTGAATGAATACTGTCTGCAAATTGATGGCTTCTAGTCTGGTATTAATGAGCAAGTATGCATCTACACCACCTCCCCCTGCCCCCACTGAGGACAGTTTGCCTGGTAGGGACCCCTTTTTTCTGCTGCTATCCCCATGTTGCCCCCTTCTCTTGTGACACTTCCGGAAATGGAAGGCCTGGCAGGTGTAACCTTTTCCCTGGAGGGGAAAGGTGTTTCTGCCTCCCCAGGAAGTTGGTGGGGAGGACTCAGGAGACCGAGGCAGAGGATCCTCCTCTTACTTGTTAGAGCTGACTTGGTGAGTGCCAGGCCCGGGGCAGGAACACCGGGCCCATTTCTTCCTCTCCAGGGAGTCTTTAGATCTCTGTAGCCCAGTGTCACTTGCTTCCTCTGTCAGGAAATCACATTTCTCCTTCTGTCATTGTCACTTCTGGGTGAATTTGTGGAATGCTGGATCCCCCCCCCCCTTGCAGATAGAATGAGGGGCTGGACGTTCAGCAGGAGATACCCCCTGATTCTCTTTGAATTGCTTCAGGATTTTTTTTTTTTTTTGTATTTTTCTGAAGCTGGAAACGGGGAGAGACAGTCAGACAGACTCCCGCATGCGCCCGACCGGGATCCACCCGGCACGCTCACCAGGGGCGACGCTCTGCCCACCAGGGGGCGATGCTCTGCCCTTCCAGGGGGTTGCTCTGCCGCGACCAGAGCCACTCTAGCGCCTGGGGCAGAGGCCAAGGAGCCATCCCCAGCGCCCGGGCCATCTTTGCTCCAATGGAGCCTCGGCTGTGGGAGGGGAAGAGAGAGACAGAGAGGAAGGAGGGGGGGGGGTGGAGAAGCAAATGGACGCTTCTCCTGTGTGCCCTGGCCGGGAATCAAACCGGGGTCCCCCACACACCAGGCCGACGGTCTACCGCTGAGCCAACCAGCCAGGGCCTGCTTCAAGATTTTTGAAGTGTGTTAATTTCCCTCTTTAGCTGAATTGTTCATTAAAGATAGAGACACTGTGTCAAACCTTTTTTAAAAATCACTTGTCATTCCTAGAACAGTGTCAGGTGAATATAGTTCTATAATTGGTTAAACCAAAAAGCAGAGGCTTTAATGGTGTCCTCAGTTTGGTTTCTACTCCTAATCTCTGTGGCAGAGTCAGTAAATTTTTCCAAAGATTGAATGTCTCTCATATGTTAAGATTCTGGTTATACTTCTATGGAATGAAATGGAATTTTGTGTTCTAAAACAAAGTAACTTCCTATCTTTCAAATTTGGCCACTCTCCTCTATAAAGAATTAAATGAGAGTCTTTAAAACGCTGTTTATTAAAACCAGAGAAATGCACATGGTGATGACACCTTGAGTTGTGGTAAGGGGGGCTGTCGGAAAAGGTGCGCATCTCGGTGTGCTGTGTAGAGAGAGGGTCTGAGTCTGTGCTGTGGGTTTCACTCCCACTTCTTCCTGTTACTTCATTTCCCTCTAGGGCGGCAGCGGTTCTCAACCTGTAGGTCGCGACCCCGGCGGGGGTCAAACGACCAAAACACAGGGGGCGCCTAAAGCCATCGGAAATACATATTTTATTTAAAAATGTATTGTATAGTAAATATGTATTTTCAGATGGCTTTACGCCGGGGTCGCGACCCACAGGTTGAGAACCGCTGCTCTAGGGCCTCAGCTTCTTGCTTTCCTTCCTTTGGTTTCTCATCTGTCAAATGAATGCAGTAATAATTATTCCATTGGGATTTTTGTGGGAGCAGAAGATGGTAGAATGCATCAATGTATATCTGATAGGATGATGGTGGCACTCTATAGATCTTCCTTCAAAGGCGGAGTGTAGTATCACTTTATTAATGAGCTCATGATTCTAAAGTTTGTGATTGGCGCCTCTTGTTGTGTTATGTGGTCTCCATGTCACTGTGCTTATACTTTGTGTCTGCAAAAGATATATAAACTAACTTAAGTGCGTCTTCAGAGTAAAGGTTCTTGGTTGTCCAGGAAGTACAAACTATTATAGCTAGTGCTCGACTTACGACCACTATCGGTTCTGACAGATTGGTGGTAACACAATTTGGTTGTAAGTTGAGTAGGCTATATGTACAGTACTGTGAAATGATGCTATAAAAATCTTTGTCATATTTTATCATAATTTTTTCATTATTATATATCATAATTTTCTTTGTTCATTTTATGCCATTTGTATCATCTCTACACCATTTTGTTTCTTATTTTTACATTCGTCAGGTTTAAGTAAAACATTTTATTACCAGTACAACTGGTTTAATATTTGCAAAGACAATTTCCTCTTGGTAGACATCTTGGGAGGGGTTTGATGAAAAATATCCAAGACACAAAACACAAATTGCTGTACCGAATCTGGGATAACAGTTGAAATGGTGCACACGGAGATGGTAGTGCTGCCAGAAGCTTGTCCGCACTGTCATATGCCCAGCTGGGCAACGCTTGTGCTGCCAGATGCGTAGCAGTTGTGGCTAGTGATTGTGGTCGTAAAGTTGAATGGTCGTAAGTTGCATAGGTCATAAGTCGATCAATATTTGTCCCCTGTTTCTATGTTTAAAGGATATTTGTAATTATTGTTGTTCTTTTGGAATTAGAGGTATATGTTGCCATTAGGGAACATTATTATTCTTCAGTCCTTCATTCTCTTGCTTACCTGGTGACCAGTCATTGCTCTCTGTGTATCAGTACATTTATATTTTCCCCAACGTATGTGTAATTTTTCTAAGAGAAAATGGCATTCCAGTGATTTGGCATATAGACATTAAGAAGAAGAAAGAAATCCACAGAAATGTGTTTAAAAGACAGTCTCTTCGTTAAACGCACCGGGAAGGTGGAACATTAGCAGCTGCCTTCTGACTACAGAATTGCTCTCTTGATAAGTTCTCGCATGTTGAAATGGAAGTGTTCTACCAGGTTTTGCAAAAGGTGCTTGCTGGCATCAGGTAATGACTGATTGCTGCTTATGGGTCGACGTGATTCTCTAAAACTGACAGTACTCCTATGGCTGTGCCTGTTAGGACTGGTAGAGACATCAAAGATTATTAGTCCAGTCTCTTAATTTCTCAGATGAGGAAAAAAAGCAAAGTTCAGAGTAGTAAAGTGGATTGTCTAAGTTCAAGTATACTGCACCAAATCTGGGGCCCTGATTCCTGGTTCCAACACTCAGTGTTTTATCCATTTGTGTTTTGTGGATATCTGTGAATTGTCTGGCTGTGAACTCACTCCCTTGCCTCTTGGTCACAGTTGATTGTTGTAGGCTTACCTCCTGACCAAAGCCAGGCCAGTCATGTTTTCCCATCTTCCTGATTCTTATTGGTGGCCCCTGGGAATGACAAATAGAGGAAGTCTCTGCTGGTTTGAGTTGTCAGGTATGCCGTTCTGGAGCTACTGATGGGCGTTGCCATGAGTAGCGGAGGAAGCGGTTTCTGCTGTTACTGAAACCATCACATCCCTACCCTTCCAGAAGTTTGGATTTTTTCCTCTTGGATTTTATGAGCCAGCAGTTATCCTTTTTACTTAAAATCATTCTAATGGGAATTCTGGCCTAGCCATCAAAAGATATGGATTAGTATTCCCGTCGACTTATTTATTTTAATACTTAATTGTGATACTCCTTTCACTTTCTTCAAATTCTTCATCTTTAGGAATTATGGCACAGATACAGTAAGTAGTTGTCTTACTTGTTTTCAGTCTGAGTTTACAATCTGAATGAATGTCCAGATTATACACCTTTGATCCCAGTGAATGTCTCTTACCATCTATAACTATAATTTCATTCCAGTGAGCAGTTATAGACTTGGGTATTTAAAGAATCTATTTGAGACACTTTATTAGAGTGAATGAAACTTAATTTTTATTATTTCTTTATTCCTTTAATTTTCTTATTTTATACAACTCCTTGCATATATATCTATAAAGGCTTTAGATAGTCTTAGTTTATTAATATCTGGCACCAGTTTTCTGTGTGGGCATAGAAAGCATCTAGCATGGTGCCCAACATGTCATTCCATGTTAATTTTTCTTTTCTTACTGGGAAGAATAAGAAATAGTGTTTCCTTTTATGCAGAGACTGTTTAACATTTTAACCTGGGAAATTGATACTCTGCCACCACCACTCAATTGCTGAATGTCAGTTGAGCACTGGTTCCAGCTATTGTAGAAGGGTATTCAGGTAGCTACGTTAATAGATTTTGTTTAACATGATAATCTTTGAGAACCTGCAAATGCTATAAAGTGTCTTTCTGCCATTAGTACTACTATCACCACATATTTAAGTAGCACCATAGAGGTTTAAAGTTCAAATATACAAAATCAGTCATCACCACAATCCAGAAAGATGTCTTTTGCTAACCATGATTATAACTGAAGAAGCTGAATCATGGGGCTTTGTTAGTATGTCTTGCTTAAGAACACAATTGCTACCCTGAGACTCAAAAAAAAAGTCTTCTGTCGGAGTCAGTATTTTTTTCTTTAACATGACAGTGATAGTATGAAATCTGAATACTTCCCTTGAAAAATTTGGAATCTTTAGATATGCCTAATCATTGTTTGATTAAATTACTCCATGAATTCATACAAAGGATCAGGAGCCCTGGCAATAAGCTTCCATGGTGACCTGGGACCCTATACCCTTCAGAGTCCTCACGTACTATCTTACCATCCTTGTGCCACAGATCACACATGGCAGGAGTGTGTGAGTGGGTATGTTTATGTTGAAGAGGTTGGGGATGGGGAAGGTGGTGAATACATGAAAGCACTTTGTTAATCACTGAGAGAGTTTTAAAGGTATCAGATAGCTTTATCCCATAGACCTTGGATCTGTATAAAGGCATTGGAGCTGAAGAACAGATTCTGTTCATGAGAAGAAAGGAAGCCAGGAAGGACAGGTCATAACCATGGTCCTAGGGAATATCTTGGGGAAATGGGATACAGGAAGTCCAGTTTAGCTGAAGCATATGATGTGTGTATAAACAGATAAGGAGACAAGGTTGGGAAGGGAGACGAGGGCTAGGTCAGGGTCAGATAGTTGGACATCATTCTGTGGGCAGTTCGGAGCCATTGATTGTTTTTGAGTGGTTTAATAATGTGATCATAGCTTGAATACATACTTATTATTAGAATAAACTTTGATATCCCTGTTTCCCATGCCCCTCATATAAGTTATGTAAACAACCCTGTCAGTTCTACTTATAGAATAAATCCTAGCCTTAACCTCTGTGAATGGTCTCCACTGCTGCTAGGCTCACTCAAGTCTCTGCCATTTCTCAACTGGGCTGCCATGGCAGCCAACAAAGCCAGTGCAAATAAAAACAGTCAATGGCCTGGTTAAAGCCCTGCTCGTCTTTTCATCACACTTGGAGTACAAGTCAAACTCCTTGCTGAACCCACAAGGCCTTGTATAACTCCCATGATCTGGCCCTACCTCTCTGAGCTCCTGCCCTCCCTTCCTCCTCTCTCATTGGGCTCTCACCACTCTAGACTCCTTTGCATTTACTGAGCACCCTAACTCCTTCCCACCTCAGAGTCTGTGTATTTGCTTGGTTCATGCCCTTCTCCAGATCTTCATCAGATGAGCTCCTTACCAAATGGTGCCACTCCCGCCCCCTGATGTGAAGTGGTCCTTGCCCCAGTCACACCCTCTATCATATCAGGACTTGTTTTCTTAATTTACTACTTCTGGGTGGGTTTCTTTATTGACTTGTGAGTTTATTACTTGTTCCCCAACGTGCTCAAATAGATGTGAGCAGGGACTTCATTTTGCTCACTATCTAGAACAGTTCTGACACATAGTACATATTGATTGAATTAATGAGCTCGGACAGTGGAGTGACAGGAGCCTGGTGCAGTGTGGTACCCATGATGAGAGTCTGTCAGTAGAAGCGAAGGGGCAGAGACGGGCGTGTGCACAATCCTGTGCGGGAACTGACGGGATGTAACCTGGCTCAAGTGTTGGGTCATTGGAAAGGGAGGAGGTTGAACAGGGATAAGTTATAAGGAACTCAGAATCCTTTTGGGTGCTCTCACCCAACCATCTGCGTTTCAGCCCCATCCTGTACCCCTGCCTTCAGAAGAACTTGAAGTCTCCAATTTCTGATCCTTTTTCGGTTTTATGACAAAACTGGGTGGTTTCCTATACGTGTCTCCTCACGCCAACCATCCTTCCTGTACCACCCTGTGGAAGCTTAGGTCCAACCATCCTTCCCCACCACCCTGTGGAAGCTTAGGTCCAACCATCCTTCCTGTACCACCCTGTGGAAGCTTAGGTCCAACCATCCTTCCCTACCACCCTGTGGAAGCTTAGGTCCAACCATCCTTCCCCTACCACCCTGTGGAAGCTTAGGTCCAACCATCCTTCCCTACCACCCTGTGGAAGCTTAGGTCCAACCATCCTTCCTGTACCACCCTGTGGAAGCTTAGGTCCAACCATCCTTCCCCACCACCCTGTGGAAGCTTAGGTTCACAGCTTTGCTAGGTGAGCAGCTGCTGGTCCGTTTTCTCTCCTCTTTCTAAAAGGTCAGTTCTGTACTTCTCTGTCTTCTTCTCGGTCCTTCTTGGGCATGCCTTTTCCTTCCTGTCCCCTGAGCTTACTGGGATTTGAGGAGGGAGTAGGGATCAAAGCATGTGTTTAATCTGCTAAATTTAACGAGAAGCTCCTTCCAAATCTAATTTGGTTGGCTTTTATTTTTAATTTCTTTGATTGTGCTCTGGCTAGGCTAGTTGAGCATTTTGTCTTCACGTGCGTACTTGCTGTGCCAGCTGTCTGAAGATGTCGGGGAGGGAAAACGAAGGTTTTCAAGTGGAGTGTTCTCGAAATGCTCACGGCGGACCGTGTGTGAGATCCTACAGAGGCTAGTCGTTTGGACCACTAGACTCTCATAATAGTATAGAAACATGGTTTCACCCTTGTTTGTGTAAACCATCAGGAGGATTTTAACATGTTTGTAATAAAGTTTGTAGCTTATTGTTTAAAATTGAATATAAGGTAGTAAATCAAAGCTTTTGGTGGCATGCCCGTGACAGCGGGGAGAGTCTGGTAAGTGATCCCTCAGAGCTGATCAAAGGGCGCCGCTGAGCGTTTTTCCCTGGATTTGTGTTTGGTCCTTTAATCTGGTGGTGTTTCCAGTTCCATGCCATATAGAGCAGTGCACTCTCCACCCCCACTCAATTCTTCTTGGCAGCCTCTGGCACTGTCTTTGCCAAATGACCCCTGTTCAGGCATCAGCTTGCCTTTGCTATCAAGCCCATACATGGTGGGAACTGTGGTGATTGTCAGGAAACGGGCATCAATCTAGATCTTACTCATACTACTTTTTCGAACTAGTAATCAAATGAAAGTTGAGAATGAACGTGTTAAAATTAACTGAGCAATGATCACTAGTCATTTGTGCCTCAGGTTCACCGTTCCTGGCCAGTGAAGACGGTGTGCTTGGAGGAGTGATTGTCCTCCGCTCTTGCAGATGTTCTTCAGAGCCTGACTCCGCCCAAAATAAGCAGACACTTCTAGGTAAGCTGGACATAAACATCATGTGTGTGTCTTTCTCTTTCATTTTTCCAGACATGGAAAGGTTTATATCCGTAAGTCAGTAAGCTATGGGAGGGCCAGCATGCTCGTTAATATGCAATCTTCTCTATTCTACTGATCTTTTTGTATAGATAAACATCTAAGAGATGAATGTTTATTTCTGAGTCTATGCTTAGAGCATATTTTCAAATGGGCTTAAAACCAAGGACCTTCACTAAAGCCCAATATTAGAATATATGAACACATAGGCCCTGGCCAGTTGGTTCAGTGGTAGAGCATCAGCCTGGTGTGTGGATGTTCCAGGTTCGATTCCTGGTCAGGGCACACAGGAGAAGCACCCAACTGCTTCTCTACCCCTCCTTCGCTCTCTTCCCCTCCTGCAGCCATGGCTCGGAGTGAGTTGGGTACCGAGGATGGCTCCATGGCCTCCGCCTCAGGGGCTAAGAAGGGTTTGGTTGCTGATGCCCCAGATGGACAGAGCATCGCCCACTAGTGGGCTTGCCAGTTGGATCCCTATCTGGGGACATGCGGGAGTCTATCTCTCTGCTTCCCCTCCTCTCACTGAATTAAAAAAAAAAAAAGAATATATGAACATGTATTTATCCCCTGCCTTATTCCACAAAACATTTGAGATGACCAATAACAATATACACAGTAACAGAGAAGGCTTCTTCCTGTTCTCCCTCCCAAGAAGGAATCAGAGTCATGTGGAGAGCTACTGACCCCACTGCTTATCAGCTGTGGCACCTCCATGCACCAGTCTCAATGCTCTGTGTCACTTCTACATCTGTAAGATAAGGGCTCTGCCATGTCCTTCTCATAAACTGTGGTGAGGGCAGGTCAATGAGTGTTTTTCAGATTTGCAGATGTTCGTCCAGATGTCTGAGTTTGTGTCTAGCCAAGTGCATCAGTGGGATGAAGACCAGCTTGCCTTCTACTTGCCATGGCCCAAACTTGTAAGGCTCGCTCTGCCCACGGGTGCCATTTTCCAGTTCATTCATCCAGAGGGACATTTAAAAAGTCTGCATAGAGCCCTGGCCGGTTGGCTCAGCGGTAGAGCGTCGGCCTAGCGTGCGGAGGACCCGGGTTCGATTCCCGGCCAGGGCACACAGGAGAAGCGCCCATTTGCTTCTCCACCCCTCCGCCGCACTTTCCTCTCTGTCTCTCTCTTCCCCTCCCGCAGCCAAGGCTCCATTGGAGCAAAGATGGCCCGGGCGCTGGGGATGGCTCTGTGGCCTCTGCCCCAGGCGCTAGAGTGGCTCTGGTCGCAATATGGCGACGCCCAGGATGGGCAGAGCATCGCCCCCTGGTGGGCAGAGCGTCGCCCCATGGTGGGCGTGCCGGGTGGATCCCGGTCGGGCGCATGCGGGAGTCTGTCTGACTGTCTCTCCCCGTTTCCAGCTTCAGAAAAATGGAAAAAAAAAAAAAAAAAAAAAAAAAGTCTGCATAAAGGTGTCATATTGAGCTAGCAGGAAGCCCTATGTTGTTGTTGTTGTTTTAATTGATTTTTATTTTTTGCATTTTTTCTGAAGTGAGAAATGGAGAGGCAGAGAGACAGATTCCCACATGTGCCTGACTGGAATCCACCTGGCAAGCCCACCAGGGGGCAATGCTCTGCCTGTCTGGGGCATTGCTCCATTGCAACTGGAGCCATTCTAGCACCTGAGGCAGAGGCCATGGAGCAGTCCTCAGCGCCCGGGCCAACTTTGCTCCAATGGAGCCTTGGCTGTGGGAGGGGAAGAGAGAGACAGAGAGAAAGGAGAGGGGGAAGGGTGGAGAAGCAGATGGACACTTCTCCTCTGTGCCCTGGCCGGGAATCAAACCCAGGACTTCCACACACTGGGCCAATGCTCTACCTCTGAGCCAACCAGCCAGGGCCTAAATTGACTTTTTAATCAAAGTATACATACATTCAGAAAAGTGTGCATATCATAACTGCAAATGCTTGACAAATTATTACAGAGTGGACCCACTGCTATATCCAATTAAAAAAAATGGAACTTTACTACAACCCTAAAGGGCTCTTGTAGCACCCCCCCACACACACAGTCTCTACCTCCTCCAAAGGTAACCACTATGCTGACCGTGATTAGTTTTGCTTGGTTTCATATTTTATGTAAATGGGATCACAGACTGTGTACCATTTGTGTCTGATGTGCCTAGTCAGCTTTCAGCCTGTTAGAGTTATCCATGTGACATGTGTCAGTAGTTTGTTCATTTTCATTCCCATGTAGTATTTCATTGTGTGGATACAAGTGCACATTTTCCCATTCTTCTCTCAGTATGTTTTTATATAAGCAGTGAAGCTGATTCACAGGAGTGGTCGTAGTTCAACCCTTCATGTAAATTTCCTTGTAGAAAGTGTGGGTGGTGCTTGATCTGTGTTATATAGTTGTTGTGGATTGCTATAGTACACCTCTCTTCATACCCTGAGGTTCTATGACTATAAAATAGAAGACTGAGCATTTCTTAGGAGTATAAAATGTATTTTTTCTGTAGAAGCTCAAAGAGCTTTTATAGAATCTCTCCTCTTATTTCTCAAAGGAAAAAATGTACTTTTATATTAAAGGCTTCTTTCTCCACCTGGATTTTTACCACCAACCTCATCATTTTTCTTGTTGTATTCTTTTTCATTATATTTGGTACTGATGTTGATCTGGGGAAATGTTTTTTTTTAATGGCCACCTTTTAAAAAATTAAAAAAAATAGCCTGACCAGGTGGTGGCACAGTGGAAAGAACATCAACCTGGGACACTGAGGACCCAGGTTTGAGACCCCGAGGTTGCCAGCTTGAGCACAGTCTCATCTGGCTTGAGCACGGGCCCACCAGCTTGAGCATGGGGTTGCTGGATTGAGCGTAGGGTCATAGACATGATCCCATGGTCACCGACTTGAGCCCAAGGTTGCTGGCTTGAGCAAGAGTTTGCAGGCTCAGCTGGAGACCCCCGGTTGAGGCAGGTATGGGAAAACTATCAATGAACAACTAAGATGCCACAACTACAAGTTGATACTTTTCCTCTCTCTCCATTGCTATCTGTCCCTATCTGTCTCTCTCTCCCTCCCTTCCTCTCTCCCTCCCTCCCTTCCTCTCTCCCTCCCTCCTTCTCTCTCTCCCTCCCTCCTTCTCTCTCTCCCTCTCTCCTTTTCTCTCTCTCAAAAAATAAAAATTAAAAAAAAATTGAAATAGATAAATGGCCACCTTTTGTTAAATGTAGGCACATTAGCCATTTGCTTCTTTGGTATCTTAATCATTGTTGAGTCCTTTGAGTATCTTCCCCAGTTAGGTAGCAGAGAGTTTGCTTTTAAAATATACAGAGGATGTATGGGGCCTTCCAAAAGAACTCAGAAATAACCTTTAGTACCAGGAGGTAGGAGGGCAGTTATTAAAACTGCTTCATGGACTGTTCCTAGGACAGAGAGTCAATTCTTTACTGAGCCTGGACTCCTGCCCATTTGAGTTAATCCTAAAAATTGTAAGGTATATTTGGTGGTATAGTATAGAAATGCATATTTAAGGATAAGTCATAAAATTTTAGTTTATGCTAAATAGTATTTATCAGCAAGGTAGTAATCTGTAAACTGATTTCTACTCTCTGTCTTAAGAAGAAGAATGAAATGCAATGTCAGTTCGTGAAATAAGTGAAATTTTGCCATTTGTTAAAGTCGACTAGAGGGATTGATGTTCATGAGGTTCATCTACGGAAACCCAGTGAACACTAGTATCAACATGTAGATGCTACAAACTACACAGACTTTTACATTTTCTGCTTTAAAGAAGCTATGTATATTCAGTATTTAGTGAGAAAGCAAACACAATACAGAAGGTACGAAGGTGAAAGTTCTCTTCACCACCCTATCCCCAGAGCCAGCAGTCTCTGGTTCTGGTGCGAAACACCTTTACTCTATGGAATGTGTTCACGCTCCTCTTTCTGGACTAGTCAGTAACGCATGACTCTTTCTGGGAAAATAATTAAGAACATAGCTCATACCACTTTCCACCCTCCTTCTGACTTTTGTTAGAATTCAACTCTAACTTGAAATCTTATATTTTAATTTTATTGCTACTTTAACACACAATTTCTTGATTTATCAGCTTTATATACTCTCTACCAACTATCCTCACCCCTTACTTAGACTGTGTGTAAGTTTAGGAAAGTTCATGTACTCTTTTACTTTTTTTTCTCCTTCCCTCACTCCCAACCCTACCTCAACCTCTAGCAACCGTATCATTATTGTCAGGGTTATTAACATCTGCATTCTTTCCAGTGGCTATACTTGTCTCCTTGATTAGAGGTTGATTCCAAATGGTTTGCCAATTAGTAGCTAGCATTGACAGTATCAAGATTGTGTAAATGCTGGTCACTGCAGATCCTGGTAGTGGCGGATTGTACCCATAAGCGAGAAGTGTCTATCCTAAACCTTTGCCTGGACAAGGAGAGCATTTCAGACATCAGGTTCAGGTCTATTCTCCTGTGCTGTACCCCATCAGTTGCCCCAGATCCGGCCAGAACTTCATTTGTTTCATGTTTTGACCATGACTTCTCATTTATTGTTTTATAAAACTCATAGCTTCCTAATGCTTAATAATATCTATGACAAGAATGCTCAGAGATCTTTCTTTCTTACACATTCAAATAAAGCAAAGTAAGTCCCAAAATAAAAAAAAAAGATAACTGCTAGATATTTTTCAATTACTGTTTTTGTCCCAAGAATAGAATAATCAAAACAATCTCTAACTTCAGCTTTTTGTGTCTACTTTCTTTTCTGAAAATCATAAATAGTGTTTTCATTACACCAGTTTTAATTAATCCCATTGCCACTTGATTGAGTACCCAGAATGGCATTACTGAGTCTCTCCTCTTGACAGATGACATTAATTACAAGAGGCCCAGGGTGCCCCTTTAAGGGTGGGCTGACTCAAATACCGGTACTTTCCTCCAGATTTGATCTTCCTGTACTGGTTCATAAATAGAGTTGGGGAACCTCAGGTATGAAGGAAGCCTCAAAGTTGTCTTGTCTGGCCTTGTTACATGTGTCCATAAATTGTTTGCAAAAGCTGGAGCTTCATTCCTTTCTCCTTGAGATTCCCAGTGCATAAAAATAAGCACTGGGACATATGCACTGCGACAGTGTGTAAATTCGGAGGCGAGGTCGGTAAGGACATGTGGCTTGCTCCTTGCTCTCGCTCTTGGATCACTCACTCTGGGAAAGGCCAACAGCCATGTTGTGAGGACACTCAAGCAGCATGTGTCAAAAATGTGTGACCTCCTTCCAACAGCCAGTGAAGCATGGAGGCTTCCCGCCAACATCCTCTGCGCTGAGTGAGCCTCTGGTTGTCTGCAGCCCTGGGCATGTTTGTTGATTGAAATCTCATGAGAGGTCCTGAGCAAGAATCGCTCACAAAGCCACTCCTTATTCCTCACCCCCAGAAACTGAGATAATAAATGTTTGTTGTTTTAAACCGCTACCTTTTGTGGTAATTTATGCAGCAATAGATAACTGATAAACCTTTGGAATCCTCTCGAGGCCGAATGGCTCTGTAGTTTGTCTAACAAGCTGCAGGGACAAATCAAGGTGTGTCCTCTCGTGTCTTTAGGCAGTTCAGACTGTCAGACTTCAGCCTGCATCACTGGATCCTGGTTCTCCTTTCTGGACTCTCTGAGACAGGTGTGATCAGTGCCGTCCGCTTTGCAGGCCGTTATCACTCTTCTCTAGCTCCCTCCTTCCCACCTCGACTCATCCCTTCCTCCAAACTGCCAGCAGACCTCTGTCTCTCTCTCTCTCTCTCGAGAACCTGCCCATGGTTTGAAAAACAGGGGGGTCAGGGGAAGCAGGCTGTCCTGAAGCAGAAAGGGCAAACAGGAGAGCCTGAGCCCACTGTGACTTAGCTGCACCTGTCTCAGGATCAGAGGGATGATAGTGGTTAAAACAAGAAACATATAAGTATATATAGTTTCTCTTTATATCTAAGTAAGTGTTGAGTAACTTTCTCTAGAAGCAGAATTGGTATCACTATCACTCCCCTGCTCTCCACTTTCACTTCTTCAGTGAGGACATACACATGCACACGCTCACACTCCTGCCTGTTGCCCACCTCCCTGCGAGATGCATGGGAACTACTTAATGGGAACACACTTCCCTCGTAGGAGCCCAGAACACGCTTTCAGTGTTGTTTCTGACTCATCTACAGAGTCCCAGGTTCTGGCCACCCCAAAGTGCTTGGTCTTCTTCCAAAGGGTCCTGTTCCTTCCCCAGTAACTTTCACACGCTCTTACCTGTGTTGAAATCCCCCGGGCCAAGAACATTCCTTCCTGAGGCCCAGGGTAGATAGGCATCGTGCAGTCCTTTGCAAGCCCTTCCCCCGGCTCATTTGTTTCCTCCTCCAGGACACATCGCAGACGTGTCAGTGTCTGTTCCACCCTCTGGGCCAGCACTTCCTAACCTTTTTTATGAACTCCGTTATTTCAAAGGAACAGATCACAGGTCTTTGAACCTCAGTGACTCATACGGACTGTCCAGGGGTTTGAAATCTCTTCCCAAGGTTTGGACGATCCCACTGCCTCTTGAGACTCCCACCACCAGCTTGTGAATCATCTGAGGACAAATCATCTTGTGTCATGCTCAGCTTTCTACCCACCGTCCATAGTAGGCTCCCAGGAAATACTAGGTGAATAAATAAAGCACCAGATAGAATTTCCTTATTGATTATTAAGCCGAAATTTTAAAGGAAATTGAACAGTCTTTTAGAAAAATGAAAATTTACATAAAATAACCTCACATGAGCTTAAAAACAAACAGTACAGGTAGGAAGTGTGGGATAATGACGAGTGTCCGGGAGAAAGCTGGTTTGGAGACGGTCTAGATGGGTTGCAGGAGGCAGCCCCTGCCGACTGCCTGGGAACAGGACATTTGGACGTGAGTGTGTGTGCACCCCCCCCCCCCACGTCACGAGATGCTGGCCAAGCCCAGCCTACAAATCACTGCTTAACGCAAAGCAAATGCTTGTCCCTGGAATGACACAGCTGAAAAGAATTAATTTTCTCTGCTTTTAGGGAAAAAACCCCAATATATTTTTACCTGCTGAAGTATAATTGCATGTGCTCTCCAGGCCTCTACAGAAGTGCTTTATTGAGGCGGCTGTATGTCATATGTTAATAATTGTGTAAACAAAGACACGTCAAGCCTTCCAGTGGAAAAAATGAGTTCTTTTCTGTTTTAAGCTTGTGATTCAATACCAGTAATTAGAATATATGCAAATATGTGACGTAAGGGGCCAAGCTGTCTATATGGTCGCATTTCTTCCCGTGTAGCCTGCCCTCACTCTGCTGATGGGAGCCCGACAGACTGTGTGAAGTTCAGGGGTTCCTGCCTTAGTGATTAGTACGAAGCAGTGAGCATGGGGATCAATGAGAAACAGACTAAGGGAAATCTGAAGCAATTCAGAATAGGAGGCAGAGGGACTGTCGGGGGGTGGAAGGCTGTGTGTTTGGCCAGCGGCCTTAATGGCAGCCTGTGTTGGAACCCTTCCTCCCAAATCGATTTGAGGCCCACAGTAAAGCCAGAGCCTGACCACCTGATGCACATGTGGCCATTGTTACCTTCCCATTAAGGTGGCCTCTCCTTGCTCGGAGAAGAACTTCCGGTTCTTTGCTATTTAGGAATATGTTTGTATATGACATTGCTTCTAATTCTCCAGCAGCCCCCTTTACCCCTGTTTTTTTAAACTTTACTGTGAAATGTTTCATATACAGGTATTTTTAAAAGAGGACTGTAATATATAAATATTTGTAAGTTATAAAGGATAATAATACAATGAACACCTGTGCACCTGCCACCCACCTTAAAAAATTGCCCATTACCTGTATCTTTGAAGCCTCCATGTGGCCTGAGTTTTATATTCATGGTATATCCCATGATTTCTCCTATGAGAACTTTTGCGGTTTCTTACATAATTAACGAAAAGGATAATGACTCCCTTTATCATTTTAGACTTAGCTCTATCAAATCCAACTGTTCTTCAGTTGCCAGTTAGACCTTCACTGTGGCATTTCCCCCTGGTTTTCAGAACAGGCAGCATTCTTTATCAAGTACTATTTTTGTCACTGTTACCCAAAGTAGCTATGGTTTAAGTTTTTTTAATGTTAGATTGAATTGATGCTTCCCAGAACATTAAAAAGATAAAATGTCATTTTACTGTAAGTTAAAATTCCAAATCGTCTTTTGGTTTTACTGGCATTAAAAATTTGGCAAGCATGTATAAACACACAAACTTCAAAGGAGCTTCACTCTCAAGGCCCCAGCAATATGACTTATTTCCATTTCATGGCACATGCCACCACGAGCACTTATGACCAGGCTGCTGCTGGGCTCACACAATCATAAAAATAACCCTCAAAGGGAAGGCAAATTAGCTATTAGGCTGGTAGTGGGAAAGAGGAGCTTAGGGATGTTCATCTGATGTTAATAACGCGTCTTAAAAACATAACTAAAACTTCGTTCTGTGAGAGAGTTCAGTGTTTGCTTGGAAGCTTATTTCTTTAGTGCCTCAGCAATGTTTTGGGATTGTTACATCTTCATTAGTCTTAAGAGATAGGCTGGCGTTTGGATTCTTATTTAAGGATCAGATGGAAAGAAACAAACTAGGTAACTTATTCTTAGAGGCAAGTGAATAAGGCAGACATGATATTTCAACTTTTCAACAATTGAATTTGGTTAATTTGTTGAGGTAATCTGTGCTCTGAGATTTATATAATTCAAAATTAGTTTTTGTTTTATTTATATTTTTCAATTACAGTTTTTAATCAGTATTTTGTATTAGTTTCAGATGTACAACATAGTAATTAGACAATCATACACTTTACAAAGTGCTCCCCCCGATATTTCTGATGCCGGCACCATATGTAGTTATTACAATATTGTCAACTGTATTCCCTATGCTGTACTTTACAGCCCCGTGACTGCTTTGTAACTATCAATTAGTACTTCTAGTTTTTGTTTTTAAAACACAAAGATGTTGAGTACAATTAGCTATAATCTGTTTTGATTTATTTATTTATTTATTTATTTATTTATTTATTTATTTATTTATGACAGAGAGTGAGAGAGAGGGATAGACGGGGACAGACAGACAGGAACGGAGAGAGATGAGAAGCATTAGTCATCAGTTTTTTCATTGTGGCGCCTTAGTTGTTCATTGATTGCTTTTTCATATGTGCCTTGACCATGGGGCTACAGCAGACCGAGTAACCCTTTGCTCAAGCCAGCGACCTTGGGTCTAAGCTGGTGAGCTTTGCTCAAACCAGATGAGCCCGCGCTCAAGTTGGCGACCTCGGGGTCTTGAAACTGGGTCCTCCGCATACCAGTCCGACGCTCTATCCACTGTACCACCACCTGGTCAGGCTTGCTTTGCTTGTTTTAAAACAAAACTTTTTTTTCCCTTAAATATCACAAGTATACTCTTTACAATTAGATTTGTAGAAAATCTACAAATAGATTTTTATCTATAATTTACTTCTCCCTCATGAGAAGTACAGTTCTAAGTATAAACTAACCATGTAGTATTTTTTTTTTTTGGTCACCAAGTTTTCCATCTGAAATAAAGAACATGAAGATTTATGAATAGAAGTCTAGTGATTATGTAATTCTTATTACTGTGGTTCTCCTAAAACTCTCAGAAAAACATTTTGACAAATTTTATAGTCAGTTTTCATCTGCTTAAAGGGTAATAGAGATTGCCCTAGCATGAAATAAATCCTAAAAAAATATTTGTTGAATGAATGAAATCACGTTTCAATAAAACTTGTTTCACTGAATACTTTTCCTTTCAGCAGAGCACTTCCAAGCTCCAGCCAATGGCGCCTATTTCTGGCATTCTAACACAGCAAACGGACGAAATGGGAAAAGACTAGAAATGTCTTCTTTCGGGCTTGTATCACTATCTGACCCACATCCTTCTCTTCCTGTTCAGTCAGCATCCTTCTTTAGTCTTGAACAAATGAGAGTGAACCTTAGAAAGCGAGAATTATTCTTTTCTTGGCTTAGTATAACTGGGATTCTATAGAAACTCTGCCTCAATCTCCCAAGACAGCTCAGTGGTGAACGTTTTTCAGGGAGGCAAGCCAACTCAGAGCTACTCCATGGCCATGGTGGGACATGCATTATGTGAACCTTAAGGATTGTGTGTCCGGACAGTAAAGCATCCTTTTATGAACCCCCTACCATGATTACCTGGGGAAAAAAGAACCTGACTACCACGGGGGAAAAAGTCTACAGAGGTATGAGGAGGATGTTGTATTTGAAAAGTGAATTTATCTTGGCCCTGGCTGGTTAGCTCAGTTGGTTAGCACATCTTCTAAAAAAACCAAGGTTGTGAGTTCAGTCCCTGGTCAGGGTTCATACAGGAAGCAATCAATGAATACACAACTATAAGTTGAACAACAAATGAATTCTTCTCTCTCTCTCTTGAGCCAATCATTTAAAAAATTAAAAATGAATTTATCTCTATTCAAAACACTGTGCCCAATGTCCTAGGGTCAACCATTTGACACAAAGCTAAGAAGCAGCAGCTGACTTGGCAATTGCTCAGCTCAACATAGTTCTGGTTTTGAGTTGTTTTTCTTGCAAGAAACTCTGGGATGTGGAGCCAGGTAGAAAGGGCTTTTTTGTTTGTTTGTTTGTTTGTTTTTTATTCAGTGAGAGGAGGGGAGGCAGAGAGACAGACACCTGCATGTGCCCTGACTGGGATCCACCTGGCAAGTCTACTAGTGGGCAATGCTCTGCCCATCTGGGGCGTTGCTTGTTGCTCAGCAACCAAGTTCTTTTCACCACCCGAGGCAGAGGGCATGGAGCCATCCTCAGTGCCTAGGGCCAACTCACTGTAATTGAGCCATGGCTGCAGGAGGGGAAGAGAGAGAGAGAAGTGGAAGGGGGAGGGTTAGAGAAGCATATGGGTGCTTCTCCTGTGTGCCCTGACCGGGGAGTTGAATTTGGGACATCTACATGGTAGGCTGACGCTGTACCACTGAGCCAACTGGCCAGGGCCCAGAGAGGGTTTTTAACTGGGTGCAGGAGCCAGTACAGCTGGGGGTTGTTAACAATAATTAGATTACATTAAAAAAAGGGGGGGGTATGGTTGAGGGTTTCTCTCTGGTCAGAAAAGAGAAATCATTTAGCTAGAAAAAACTTGCTTGCAATGCTGATAAGGAAACTTTGTCTGACTTAATGTACACAGGGTGGCCTGTGAGTCATTTTGAAGAGAAAGAGGTATCCTGGGGGGAATCACCATCCAGGGACGGCTTATTAACCAGTGAGGGTGGTGACTAAATGTCAGCAGGAGGCAGAGCTTTCCGCAAGGCTGCAGGCTGTCATGTAGTGGAGGGATGCGAAGGCGGGAGTAGAACCGCTCTTGGGCCCTATACCCAAAGGTGAATGCATTTGTTGTCAAGTACTAGGTGTACCTCTCCAGAAGGGCTGGCCTCTGCGATTTTGTACTGATCCTTTCTGAGTGTCCTGTAATGTCTTTGGCCTGCCATTGTGGGGGAAGCGCATGCACAGCACACCCCCTGACACACCTCCAGCCCTGGGACCGCCCGGTCCTGTGGCCCTTTGTTCACACCCGCTGTGTGCTGTGACGTGTTAGGAAGTCACGTGGTGGAGAAATATCCTAACAAATCCCTTTGTTTATTTTTCATAATGAACCCACTCAGAAAATTTGTATGCCGACTCAGAAATTTATTTTAGCATGGCTTTGGGTGTTCTGAATTTTTCCTAATGGAGAGCTTTTCATGGTCTGGGCATTTCCAGTAGCTTCACAATCACTGCACTTTGGCCTTTTAAAAAACAAATGCCTAGGCCCTGGTCATTTGGCTCAGTGGTAGAGCATCAGCTTGGCATGTGGGAGTACTGGGTTCGATTCCCAGTCAGGGCACACAGGAGAAGCACCTATCTGCTTCTCCACCTTCCTCCTCTCCTTTCTCTTTCTTTCCCTCCCGCAGCCAAGGCTCCATTGGAGCAAAGTTGCCTGGGTGCTGAGGATGGCTCCATGGCCTTCACCTCAGGCGTTAGAATGGCTCCAATCACAATGGAGCAACGCCCCCAGATGGGAAGAGCATCGCCCCCTGGTGGGCATGCCGGGTGGATCCCGATTGGGTGCATGTAGCAGTCTGTCTGTCTGCCTCCCTGCTTCTCACTTCAGAAAAATACAAAAAAAAAAAAAACACCCCCAAACCCAAAAACAACCCAAAAGCCTTTCAAATCAGTAGTTGAGATGTAAACAGTGTTGGGCCCACTGCCACGGGAACAGGGTCATTACCGAGAGGCCAGGAACGTCTCTAAATGGAAATACGCTTTCGCTGACCTCACTGAAGCCTGTCAGGAAGTGCGCTCTCACAGGCTCAGCTGACTTACAGGGGCCGTTCATCTTCCCTGCGTGTTGTTTGAGTTCCTGGTCCCCTATATGTAATAATTACATAAAGGGAAAAATCCTGATCCAGTGATGTAGCATCAGCCCAGTTTGCTGTAGTATTATTAGAATAATTTTAAATAGTTACATAAACTTTAATTTTTAGTGTTTGGAACAATTTCAGATTTAGTCCCCCAAATCAAAAACAAATTATAGACTTATAGGTATCACTGATGATAAGAAATGCTACTCTTTTACTGAAATATTAAGTTTTTCTCTATGCAACTGTATTTGAGCACACTTCGTTCTATTCTTTGCTGGATTTTAATTATAAATCATGACTTAAAACAGTTTTGAAAGATTTTATGACATAAACTTTACCCTTGAGGCAAATGTTTTCTACTCATTTAAAAATACATATAAAGATTTTGACTTTTTAAATTTCTAATGGAAATAAATATTTGTTTGCTTTGATTGCCCTTTGAATATAGCAGGTTTTGCCTTAAATGTATATGCTCAGCGTAAATATAAGTAGGGACTTATTCATGGCACTTTGTAGATTTGGTCATATTTTAGTCATGCAACATGAAACAGTTTGAAAGCATTAGATCGGTTTCACATCATAATAAAGCACTCTTATAAAGGAGAGTTAAAAATCTATGCTGGGGGCTCTGGCCACAGTCTGTGTTTAGGAAGGGAGACTGAGGCAGCAACTGAGGGGAACGAGTCTGCATTGGCGGTGGGTGGGGGTGGGAAGATGTCAGGTGAGGACAAGTAGCAGGAACAAGATGGGGGCGACATCGCCAGCCAGGTACCTCCATCTTCGGCAGGAAGCACATCCGCTTAGGTGAGTCAGCAATGAACCTGACCCTGTGTGAGAAGAGTGACGCCACGGTTACGGAAGGGACAGGGCCATTTGTCAAGAAAGATAAAGCAATGAAGAAGATACTGCCTGTCCCACCAGCATTTCAATAAATAACTGCCGATGTCACTTCTCAAGGAAGGTGACTTGGTAAAAATTGACTTAGGGTTCTTCTGTGATTAATGTAGCTGAGGGGACCCAAGTACCAGGGAGGAAAACAGATGTCATTAAGGCGCCTCCCCATCGTGTTGAAGCTGCCCTGCGCCTGGTCAGACCTGGACACTGGGAACACACAAGTGACAGAAGCCTGGGACAAAGTTGCCCAGTCAGTTAATAGCACACCAATAGAAGGGGTGTTGTCACACCAACTGAAGTAGCATGTTGTTGATGGAGAGAAAACCATTATTCTGAATCTCACTGACCAGCAGCAGAAGGACCACAAAAAGTCAATTTTGAGGTACATGATGTCTTTGCTGTAGACATTCTCGTCAGCTCAGGAGAGGGCAAGGCCAAGGGGGCCACCGTTTACAAACGAGGTTCTTCTAAACAAGACGGCCTGAAGATGGAAACTTCCTGAGCCTTTGTCAGGTTTTGAGGCCATGCCCTTTACTAAGCATTTGAAGACAAGAAGAAGGTGGCTATAGTCAAGTGCGCCCAACACGTGCTGCTGCAGAGCCATTTAATGTTCTCCGGGAGAAGGAGGGCCAATTTCTAGTTCTGCTCATGCCCAGTGGCCCCACACAGGTAAGCAGTGGCCCCTCTGAGCTTGACCTTTACGAGGCTGAGATGAAGGTCCAGGATGCAAAGCGAAAGGCCTTGCTCCAATGTTTTGCAAGTTGGAAAACCAAGAAAAAGAAAAAGAAACAAAGGCTTCTAAGATGGCAGATACTGCCACCAGTGGGGAGACAGAAGAGCGTGAGGCTGGGACCGAGGTGGGTCCCTCTCCCCAGCCTGCCGCTCCTGCCCCACCCCCTTCCCACCACAGCAGGCTCTGCCAAATGCAGTCGCCTTCGCCCAGGACCACCCCCAGAGCAGGGGGCTGCTAGCTTCCAGCCCAGCCCCCTCCCAGCAACCAGTGCCAACTGACCCTAGTCGTGAAAGGCCAAGCTTCCCAGCCACCGAGAACTACTTTAATAGAAAAGAGAAATAGAATAATAAACTCAGGAGTAAAAAAGAAAATGCTAACATCTCACTACTAGTATGTCAAATTTTAGTAGTTCAGAATATCATAATCTAAACAGGGAAGAAATTAATTTTTTTTTTCAGTGACAGAGACAGAGAAAGAGACAGGGACAGATAGGAATAGTAAGAAGGGAGAGACATAAGAAGCATCAATTCTTTGTCGCGGCACCTTAGTTGTTGATTGATTGCTTTCCCTTATGTGCCTTGACTGGGAGCTGTAGCAGAGCAAGTGACCCCTTGCTCAAGCCAGCAACTTTGGGCTCAAGCCAGCAACCTTGGGCTCAAGCCAGCGACCATGGGGTCATTTTTATGATCCCATGCTCAAGCCAGCGACCTCGGGGTTTTGAACCTGGGTCCTCTGCATCCCAGTTTGATGCTCTGTGAACCACACCACCACTTGGTTAGGCAGAACTTAATTCTTTATAGATTATGTAGGCTGACAGGGAACAGGAATTGATTGAGATTCCTAGGGATATTTTTATAAAAATAGAACATGAATGAAAACAGGACAAAATTTAAAACTTTTAGAAGGAATAGATTGTGAAAAACAGGTGGCCCTCCACTCAGCTCTCTGATCAACCATGGCCTCTGTAGTAGCAGCCGCCTTTCTGGTTCCCAGGACGGTGTCCCGTGTGTGTTTACGCACTCATCTGTGGCGCCCTTTTATTTTCTTCCACAAAAATGGCCACACATCTCTATAGATCATTCTCCACCTTGCCCTTTACTTTCGATAAACTATGTATCTTACAGATTAGTAAAGTAAGTTATATTAATGAGGTCTGAAGTCAATTTAGTGTGTCACAAGCATAATCTTTATACCACAGTGGGTAGAATGTAAAGAAGAGACCAATGCATTGCTAGCAATATGAAAATATTTTATGAAAGTTCAGTTATAAAGAAATGTGTATACTAAGTGACAGTATGTGGGGCTTTTTTATTTTGTTTTTGCTTTATTGTGATTCATGGTCAAAAAGTTCAAAAAACCATGTAGATGACTCCTTATCACCTATTAGTGCTAACTACTTTGTTTCTATTATTGTGTAGTATTCCATTATATAGAGTGCCATAGTTACGCATAGATCCTCCTGCCAATAGTCAATTAAGCTATTTCCAGTTTCTTTCTAATTAAAACTACCCCAATGAATATCCTTGCAAAGATGTTATTTCATAAATATAAACATATCTGTAGAATAAATACTTAGAAGTAGAATTGTGGGGTCAAGGGGTATGTTATTTTGGTAACTACAGTCAGTAGATTTTGTATTTATTAATTTTTATACTTGCTGAAGTTTACTTGTAATTTTAAAATTAGTGCTCCTGGCACTTTCCCAGTCATTTGTGGGCGTGCACAGAGAGGCGCAAAGTTTGAGTTACCTGACATGCAGGTTCCCCGCTGAGGCAAACAGGTGCTGCTCCGCCATCTTGTCTCAGCCTCCATGCTGTTATGCCAGTTTTCACGGTTTTGTGCACTTTGTAGAAGCTTTTGCTGTTTAAAATGGCCCCCAAGCACAGTGCTGAATGGTTGTCTAACGTTCCTGAGTGCAAAGAGGTTGTAGTGTCTTGTGTAGAAAATGTGCATGAGGGATAAGCTGCATTCAGGCAAGATTTACAGTGTTGTTGGCCATCAGTTCAAAGTGAATGCACCAACAGTACTGTATGTCCAGAAAAAAAAAAGAGGAAGATCACGAATCTGTAAGATGCTCCCAAAACTGCTCAGCTGACATCTATGGATTCATGAGATGATGGCCCATCAAAAGAGCACAGGGGACAACACTGTTGTGAGACTGAAAGCCAAAGAAATTCATGGGCAGGTTATCCAGGGTCAGGAAAGTGTTAAACTCTTCTTGGCTAGTGTTTTATCATAAAAGAATACTGCATATAATTAATTACTTACTAGAAATATATATATAGTAAATAAGATGTCTTTAACTAGAAACCCACATAAAATAAAGTTACATACTGATTGAAAATGTTGTGACCAACGACTTGCTGGAACCTAGTGATGTATTTCTCTTAGAAACAATAGCTCCGTATCTTCTAATTAATTGTTCATGGTGACCTTATAGGACATAACTACTACAGATTACAAGAATGTATTTCTAAATGGCCATACTCTCACCATCATTATTTGAGAGTGCTCATTTTTTCACCCCTAGACAAAAAAGAAGTTGTTTCAAATCTTTTGATATCTTATAACCTGATAGTTGAGTAATGGTATCTTGTGGTTTTAATTTACAGTTCTTTTAGTAGAAGAAATGTACAACATCTTTTTTATGCTTTAGCGACATGCATGTTCTCTTTTCTTCATATCCTTTTTGTTTTATCTTCGGATATTTGTCTCATTGATTTGTAGCAGATCTTTATATATTAAGAATATTGGTCCTTTTTCTTTGCTACGAATTGCAAGTATTTCCCTAGTTTGTCATTCATCTCTTGACTTTTTTCTCCACAAGGCAAAGAAAATACTGTAAACATTTTTTAATGTAGTCAAATTTATTGATCTTGTCTTTTATGACCTCTGGATTTTGTTACTGTTTTAAAAGGTTTTCTTTAGAGATATTTGAAAGTTATATTTGTGTTTGATGTTTTGTGGTCCTTTGGTGTTTGTGTGGAATTTAATACTCCTAATATGTAACACTAATTATAAGTCCTTCTCAAGCTGAGTAAATTTCAGAGTAGTAGAACAATGGAAGATCACAAGCTTGGGACTCCACAAGTCCAGTTTGAATCCCAGTTTGTTCAGGTAGTAAAATGACATAAGCCGTGTTACGTACTTCCTGTGAGCGTCAGGCACCCATTCAGGCTTTGCTGAGTTCTGCAAGACAGTGCCGAGCTTATGAGAGATTGTGAATGTTAGCTCCTCCCTCTCCTGCTTCCATGAAGTCAGTCCTCCAAGAAATACTTCATTAAAAGACATGTACTAAAATTAATAAAGTAGGATTTCTTTTCAAAAGCATTCTAGAATTTAAATTATAAACAATTCCTGCTGAGTTATCAAGCTAGCTTGAACTACTTATATATTGAACTAATCACTATCTACTGATTTGAATTGTTGGTATTAAAAATGTGTTAGTACAATGCATCCTTTTTTTAAAATTTAGTTTGTGAAAAGGGTGAAGGCTGAATTTCTACACTTTGAGTTACTTTCTGTAAGGACTCCTAACTTTATATCTAGAAACTTTATTGAAAACCACTCAATATAAAACATTTAGTATAGTCAGTCAGAATACCCAATTTATTCTGTTTTGTAAGTCTATATGTTTTATATATCATATTTACTTAAAGCAGGCTACAGTTTTAGAATAATGCAGTTTAAAATAGAGGACGATGTTTTTATCTTTTACTTTCATGATCAGATTGACTACATGTCCAAGTATTTTCTTGGCTAATTCATGAGCAGTTACCACTTTAACATTAGGGGCATAAGGAGAAGGCACAGTTTTAGAGATGCCTTAACTTTGCATTTATAAATACAGTTGCATTGTCATTACTCTAGGGAAATTCAGTAAATGTGAGTGCCTTTACTCTATTAGGCAATTTAGAATATCCCAGACCTTGCTCTGGACTTGAAGATATTTGAAGTTCAAAGGCGATGTGTGAGGAAGAAAAAACATCTGGTGAAGAGAACTTGCCTCATTGCGTGACACTGTTTTCCTGCGCTCTTTAGCAGACCGTCTGTTTAGCAGGTTGGCAGGTTTGATAATTAATTAATGATGAGGGAATGAGCCACGTATCTGAGGGACTCAGTTTTGTCCCTCACTGCTTCTTTCTTCCCCACATGTCTGGCAGAGCCTTCAGAGCCTAGGAGCGCTGATCCCACAGTTGTGTCTCAATGCAGACACTTGTCTTCAGGCTTCATTAGCTCGGAGATGTAAACAGATGGATGGCCTGGGACCCAGAGGGTTTAGTGTTGAGCAATGCAGTTTTATTATCAAAGACTTTTGAAATTTTTGTTGGAGAAGTGCCTCAAAACTTTAAAAAATGTCTTTAAAAAACTTAGAACTTAGAAAGTATGTATTTGAAGGTGACAAAGTTTTGTGTATATCTCTGTATGGTTGTGGATTTTTCTTTTTGTAACTTAATTTAGATATAATTTCAAATCTACAGAAAACTTGCAAGAATAGTACAAGGGACACCCATAATTACTTTACTCAGATTTCTCCATTGTTTTCATTTTCCCTCATTTTTCCATCCTCGCTCCCTCCTTCCCTCTGTCTTCCTTTTGGCACACGAACACACACACACACACACACACACACACACACACACACACCGCACGCACTTTTACACGTTTAAACATGTGCGTTGTTTTCTAAACTGTATGAGACTAAGATGGAGATTTCAGGGGTCTTTACTCCAGATACTTCAATCTGTATTTCTTAAGAACAAGGATATTCTCCTAAATAATTATATACAGATATCAAAATCATAAAATTTCACATTCATACAACACTATTGTCGAACCCATCGTCCCTTCCATCAGTTGGCTCAGTAACATCCCCTATAACATCACCACCCTCTTGTCCAGGATCTGGATGACACATTGCATTGAGATGTCGTGTCTCCATTGTCTCCTGTAAATGGGAACCATTTCTCAACTTTCTTCGTATTTTTTGACTTTGACATTTTTGAAGAGTTTAATCCAGTCATTTAGAAATAACCCTGTGTCAGATTTGTGCGCTGCTTCCTTATGCAATCCCAGTTCTGCGTTTTTGGCAAGAGCACCACAGACGTGGTGGTGCGTCTCTGGGCGCCTCGTCAGGAGGCCCATTGCGTTGATTTATCCCTCAGGCGTTTGGTTAAAGTGTATTCCACCAGGTTTCTCCACAGTAAACTGATATTTTTCCTCTTTATGTTTAATAAGAATTTTATGGAGAGACACCTTGAGACTATGGAAATAGCTTGCTCCTCTTCAAATTTTCAACAACTGGTTTTAGCCACTGTGATGGTTTACTGACTATTATAAGGTCTACCAGAAAGTTCTGTCCGTTTCTATCACAACAAGTTTCGACGCGTAAGCACATGTTTATTTGGCGCATGTGTGCCTCTCTATTTTATCACTTAATGTATACATACTGACGTAGCAAATTAACTAAAACAAAGTTGATTCACGTTAGTCTTATGTGTGAAGCCATAGTGTACCCATGGCTACTGATAAAGTTCATTTATGCCGCTGTAATTTTTACGAATTTCAAAAGGAAGAAATGCTACAGAAGCATGTCTGTCACATCCACCATATTCCCCGGACTTAACACCCTCCGACTATCACTTGTTTTTGTCCTTACAAAATTTTTTGAAGGGCAAAAAATTCAAAAATGAAGAAGATATCAAATAAGCACTGGTTCAATTTTTTGCATCAAAAGATAAAACATTTTTCAAAAATGGGATATACAAATTGCCCTCATGCTGGCAAGAAATCATTAATAATAATGGCAATTATATTATTTAATAAAGTTTATTGACGGTAAGAAAAATTTGTATTTTGTTTTATCCAAAAACAGACAGAACTTTCCAGTAGACCTTATATTTTGTCTGTATTTGCTCGTTGGCATTCTTATGCTAGGAAGGCCTTTCTCTTCTGCCCCGTTTACTTACTCATTTATTTGTTCGTGTTAGTATGGGCTTGTTGGGTCTTATTTTGTTCAGTGGTGATAATTCATTACTATTATAATTTACTTTGATAGTTAGGTTGACACAGATTTGGCCAGTAGCTGACCCCTGGTCATTTTGATGAGCCCTCATCATTCTTTGAGTGCATCCTTACTTTCTGGCACAAGATGTTCCCGATTCATTTTCTATTTTCTCTGCCCCAGCCCTGGAATTGACATTTCTCCAAGGAATCCTGGGCCCTTTTCATGCTGACTGGTATTTAGAAACCAAGACGTGTGTGTGTGTTTTAAAGGAAACTACGTTATGGAATATTACATTTACTAAATCATTGTGTATTATACATATGAGTGTGTGTGTGCACGTGTGTGTCTGTAATGTTACAAGTTTCAAACAGAAGAGCATTTATTTTACATGTAATAATCATAAGTTTTGACAAGAAAGAAATACATTTTTCATTTCACAGTAAATGGCATTACACAGTTTTGAGTACTAAATCATCTTGACATTTATGAAGGAGCAAATGGAAAGTAAGGAACTGAGTGTGTTAAGTATAAAGCTATCTTTAACTGTTCTATTAAAAAGCAAAGATTTATTTTCCATCTGTGATCTGAATGTGCCTGTTTGTGTTCCCTCCCGTGGCAGTGGAGTTTCTGTGGAGCCACACGACGGAGAGCATGTGTGTGGGATACATGTCAGCCCAGGACGGGAAAGCCAAGGTAAGCGGGAAGCTGGAGCGTGACCTGCAAACCTCGCAGCCGTGGCTTGAACCTCTAACAGGCTCAGTCGATCTGAATGAATCCTGTCAGCCTCTCCTGGGCAGTAGCTCTATGATCTCTATGAGAATCTGATTAAAAACAGTTCCTGATCCTAAAGAAAAACAGCAGATCTTTTGTGCTTTTGATGATGGAGCGGGGAGGATTGGGAGAAACTTTTTTCCATCTTGTTCTGCTTTGTTCATTGTGAAAAGTTGGGAAAGAGGAAACTGGGATTGGGAAGAGAGACTGGGAATGAAGCTGACGGGCTGTCAGGACTGGGCGACTTTGCAAGGAGTGCTGGAATAGATAAAGGAAACCGAGGCAGAGCGAGCCAAGTGCCTGGCCTGCACTCCGCACATGGGAGAGCGCAGGAGGCTGACACGCTCAGGAGGACGCCTGGCTTTCGCTCCGCTGTGTTCTGGCATGCCCTGGCATGGTGTCCTCGCAGGCAGAGTCAGGTCCATACCCTGCATGTCACGTGCCATGGCACACGTCCCTCTGAGTCACAGCCATCACAGACGTCCACGCGGCACCTCTTGCATCGCTTGGCTTTCCCGTACTCAAGACAGCGGAGCCGGGGAGTAAGAGGCATGATCTGCGCCTTTTCTTTTATACTGGCCTCATGTTCTTCTTGTTCAGAAAGTTTTAGAAACAGCTGTGGCATATGATGTTTACTTGGCATTAAAGCACCTCATTTGTAGAGCTGTGAAGTTGGGCAGCCTCTTTTTTTGAGGGACATGATTTATTTTGCACATTTGGAAACATGAGTAAGGAAACATCTGAGATAAACTGTCCAATAGACTTGCAATCATTAACAAATAAGGAAGAATACTTAATTGCTTATTTGTCATGTGACACCCATCCAGTCTGGCCTTTGTACACCATCCAGCAAGCTGGTAGCATCACAGACTTCTGTGAGCACAGCGCAGGAGCGCATCACATCGGACCAGCACCAGCTTCCACTCGTGACGCTGGCCCCGCGCTCCCATCGGCAGGGCCCTCACCTAGTACGGGCTTTAGATTGTATTAGTAGACTCATTTATAAGAGCCTGCATAAAGATTACTTTATTTCGTAGTATTTAGAGAAGGGAATCATAACTGCCCATTTTAAAGGTGATTTATAGGTTTAGCAAAACACTAACAGAATTTTCTGTGATGATGGAAAGGTTTTACATTTATGGCATTTTGTGTTGTCCAACAGTATAGCCATTAGCCACATATGGCTATTAAGCCCTTGAAATGTGGCTAATATGCCTGAGGAACAGAATTTTAAATTTTACTTAGTTTAAATATAAATAACCATATGTGCCTAGTGGCTGCTGTATTGAATGGCACAGGTGTAAGAATGAGTAAAAACACGGCTATTCAAGTAAGTATTTTCAGAACATTCTTTTTTCCCCAATGGCAAAATAGTTCCCAAAGAGAAAATGTCCGAGAAGCCACAAGAATCTTTGCACAAGAACGACTTGCTGCTATGTATGTTTTTCTCACCCCCTACATGTTGAATCTCAGCTGAAATTGCTTTTTAACAAAAGAACATTGTGTGAGGGCCTCAGTGCCGAAGCCAGTCTGGTGGAGTGCAATCCCATGTTCTTCAGTCCATGTGTGGAAATGTTCTTGTTAGTCCTCGTGGCCCGTGGAAGACACCTTCCTGTCTAACGTGCAATGTGAGTGGTAGAGAGTGGAGAGAGGATTGCACTGAGCTGAAGCTGTTTGGCTTCCAGGTGCATCACTTGACATCTGGTGGACGTGGTTTTCATATTGCTGGCAAATTCTCCAGCTGGTAGTCTTGATTAAGCCGGCAGATACAGCTGCTCCTCTTGCCTCACTTGTAAGTTATGTTTTTGACCTTCTTTGCAGAGAGTTAATCCCTCTCCCTTTCTTCCTCCTTTGAGCCTGTGGCTACAAATGCTTTTAAGAAAAAAAAAAAAACCCAAACACTAATGCTTTGGCTGCTGAATTCTATTGATCAAAAAAACCATCTCTTCTTTCATACACGCTGGGATTTTATTGTATTGCAAGTAAGACAAAGTTATAGATGAGAAGCTGGGCTCAAAAGAAAATGGGGTTATAACAAAGTTCATATTCTTTTGGAGAGAGGAAGCCTTTGGTACCCCTTCCCCCCACCACGGTTTCCTGACTTCTCTAAAAGAATTGTTGAATTAGTGGCATAACTGATCAGCAGGACGATTGGTTTATAAAACATGCTTTCACATAATGTTGAGAATCATGGTAGTAAAATGAGAAAGGAGGCATCTTTAAAATTAAAAAAAATATTGTTTTTTATTTAAAAACTATTTCAAAAAGATTTTTTAAATTTGCCTTGCTTTCTAAAAATTGCCTTCTTTGTACTTGTTACCAAACTCAGAAACTAAAGCCACCAGGCTATTTGACCACTTTATATAAGATAACTATGTTTAATCTAAGTTAAGGCCTTGAATGAAAGCTCACCTCAAAATCATACTGCTTAAAAAGGCTGGATAATAACAAATATCATTGTAACCAGAATTCATGAATAATTTGAATAGTGGTAGATTCTTTAACAAGTTTCTTTATTTCTTTTGTAGAATATTCTTTTTTTTTTTTTTTTTTCTTTTTCAATTAACTGAGAGGCGAGGAGGCAGTCTCCTGCATGTGCCCCAACCGGGATCTACTGGGCAAGCCCCCTACAGGGTGATGTTCTGCCCATCTGGGGCCACTCCTTTGTTGCTTGGCAACTGAGCTATTTCAGCACCTGAAGCAGAGACTATGGAGCCATCCTCAGCACCCGGGCAGCTTTGCTGCACTGGAGCCTTGGCTGTGGGCAGGGAAGAGAGAGACAGAAAGTAGAGGAGGAAGGGTGGAGAAACAGATGGGCGCTTCTCCTGTGTGCCCTGGCCAGGAATCAAATCCAGTGCATCCACACACCAGGCCGATGCTCTACCACTGGGTGAACCAGCCAGGGCTAGAATGTTCTTTTAATGCTATCATTTAATTTTTAGAGGCTTCTGTAGCCAAAGTTAAAGAGATTTCTTTTCCGTGAACAAAAACTATTGATAATAGTTGGATTTAAAAATCAGATTGCTCATATCCTAACCAGATAGCAGTTAATGAACAGTTTGTAATAAACACCCACTGTGCATGGACTACCATAATAAAAACAGATGCTAAAACTGGCATGGAACTTAATCTAGTATAATAAGAGAAACCAAGGTTTCTTTTTCTATGTAGAGGTCACAATTTATAGCAATAGTGAAAATACTATTATAAATATTTATCCTCAGGGAGGAGCAAGCTATTTTGTGGTCTTAAAGTACCTCCCCATATATTTCTTTTTTTTTTTTTTTTTCCAGAGACAGAGAGAGTCAGAGGGATAGACAGGGACAAAAAGACAGGACAGGTAATAGCAAATGTTGGAGAGGCTGTGGAGAAAAAGGAACCCTCATTCACTGTTGATGCGAATGTAAAGTAGTACAACCATTATGGAGGAAAGTATGGTGGTTCCTCAAAAAACTGCAAATAGAACTACCTTATGACCCAGCAATCCCTCTACTGGGTATATACCCCAAAAACTCAGAAACATTGATACGTAAAGACACATGCAGCCCCATGTTCATTGTAGCACTGTTCACAGTGGCCAAGACATGGAAACAACCAAAAAGCCCTTCAATAGAAGACTGGATAAAGAAGATGTGGCACATATACACTATGGAATACTACTCAGCCATAAGAAATGATGACATCAGATCATTTACAGCAAAATGGTGGGATCTTGATAACATTATACGGAGTGAAATAAGTAAATCAGAAAAAACCAAGAACTACATGATTCCATACATTGGTGGAACATAAAAACGAGACTAAGAGACATGGACAAGAGTGTGGTGGTTACCAGGGGTGGGGGGAGGGAGGACATGGGAGGGAGGGAGGGAGAGAATTAGGGGGAGGGGGAGGGGCACAGAGAACTAGATAGAGGGTGGCGGAGGACAATCTGACTTTGGGCGAGGGGTATGCAACATAATTTAATGACAAAATAACCTAGACATGTTTTCTTTGAATATATGTACCCTGATTTATTAATGTCATCCCATTACCATTAATAAAAATTTATTAAAAAAAAAAAAAAAAAAAAAAAGACAGGAACGGAGAGATGAAAAGCATCAATCATTAGGTTTTTTTTTGCGCATTGCGACACCTTAGTTGTTCATTGATTGCTTTCTCATATGTGCCTTGACCGCGGGCCTTCAGCAGACAAGTAACCCCTTGCTTGAGCCAGCGACCTTGGGTTCAAGCTGGTGGGCTTTTGCTCAAACCAGATGGGCCCACGCTTAAGCTGGCGACCTCGGGGTCTCGAACATGGGTCCTTCTGCATCCCAGTCCCACGCTCTATGCACTGCACCACTGCCTGGTCAGGCACATATTTCTTATTAGTAACTTGGGAGAAGAATAGTTTATACTGGAGAAACCAGGCAACAACTTGACTGTGTGATCAAAATTAATGTCATCAGTAAGGGGAAGATGGACAGCATGTGCCTCTGGATGTGATAACCTGAGAAGACACAAACATCACTTTTGTAGTAACTTCTGGAAGTGTATAACCTGACTCTAATCAAAAGGAAACAGGCAAATCTAAAACTATGAACATTCTGTGTGTGTGTGTGTGTGTGACAGAGACAGAGAGAGAGGGACAGATGGGGACAGACAGACAGGGAGAGAGTTGAGAAGCATCAGTTCTTTGTTGTGGCACGTTAGTTGTTCATTGATTGCTTTCTCATATGTGCCTTGACTGGGAGGGGGGCTACAGCAGATAAGTGACCCCTTACTCAAGCCAGTGACCTTGGGCTCAAGCCAGTGATGTTGGGCTTCAAGCCAGCAACCTTTGGGCTCAAGTGAGCAACCATGGCATCATGTCTGTGATCCCATGCTCAAGCTGGTGAGCCCACATTCAAACCGGATGATCCTGTTCTCAGGCTGACGAACTCGGGGTTTTGAACCTGCATCCTCCGCATCCCACTCTGATACTCTATTCACTGCACCACCGCCTGGTCAGGCTAAAACTAGGAACATTCTATTAAGAAAGAAAAAGAAGTTGACCTTGAACAATATGGGTGTGAACTGTACTGTCCACTTATATTTGGATTTTTTTTTTCAATAAATGCTGTAAATGTATTTTCTCTTTCTTATGATTTTCTTAAGACCATTTTCTTTCCTTTGGACTACTTTATTGTAAGAATATAACATACAAAATATACATTAATTGACTGGATATTGGTAAGGCTTCATCAGTAAGGTCAACAGTAGGCTATTAGTAATTAAATTTGTGGAGAGTGAAAGCAATACATAGATTTTTTATTTCATTGGATGTCAGGAACCTAGCCCCCATGTTGTCCAAAGGTCAACTCTATTCTTAAAAAATATCAATATCATAAAAGAAATGTTCCTTACTAAACAATACTAAAGAGTGTGACAACTAAATGTAATAACTGATCCTAGACTGGACCCTATACAGGAAGGGAAAAATGCACTATTAGGTCAGTTTACAAAATTAGAACATGGATGGTAAAAAGTGTTGTATCATTGTGAAATTTTTTTTATAGCTGTACTGGGATATGTAAGAAAAGATCTTTACTCTTAGGAAATACAAACTGAAGTATCTAGGGGTAAAGGGCCATAATATATGGAAAATCTTCACGACAGTTCAGAAAAAAAGCATTATGTGGATAAATCGTTGGATGGATTGAATAGATGGAAATACAGCATCTGGCAATTTTGAAGTTGTGTGAACATTTTTTTTTTTTTTTTAGCAAGAGAGACAGAGACAGAGAGAGGGACAGATAGGGACAGGCAGATAGGAAGAGAGAGAGAGATGAGAATCATCAGTTTTTTGTTGTGGCACCTTTGTTGTTCATTGATTGCTTTCTCATATGTGCCTTGACCAGGGGGGCTACCGCCAACCCAGTGACCCCTTGCTCAAGCCAGCAACCTTAGACTTTAAGCCTGCGACCTTGGGCTCAAGCCAGCGACCATGGAGTTATATCTATGATTCCACGCTCAAGCCAGTGACCCTGCACTGAAGTTGGTGATCCCACGCTCCTGCCAGATGAGCCCACGCTCAAGCCCGTGACCTTGGGTTTCCAACCTGGGTCCTCTGCATCCCAGGCCAATGATCTATCCACTGTGTCCCACTGCCTGGTCAGGCTGTAGTTGTGTGAACATTACTGAGCATATTTAACAAACCCAGATGGAATAGCCTACTATACAGTAGCTATATAGGATAGCCTGTTGCTCAGAGGCTACAAACATGTATAGCATGCTACTGCACTGCGTACTATTGGTAGTTTTAACGTAATAGTAAGTATTTATGTAAACATGGAAAAGGCACTATAAAAATACAGTAGAAAAGATAAAGAAATGCTATATTAGTAAAAGGCACTTGCTATAAATGGAGTTTGCAGGATGGAAGTTGCTCTGGTGAGTCAGTGATGATCGATGAGTGAAGGCCTAGGACATTACTGCACATGACTATAGACTTTACAAACACTGTGCATTTAGGCTACACTAAATTCATAAAACAACACAAGAATAAATCAAGTACAGGGGGCCCTTGGGTTATGACAGTCTCAGCATACAATGTTTTGAGTTTACAACGCTCAACCCCATAAAAACTTTAAAAATTTGAAGATGTGAGTGTTTTGGCTTACACTGTTAGCATCAAACTTATAGACTATGTGGGTGAACTAGTCTGGTTGCTCGCGGTGGAAGGATACACAGGAACACAGCATATGAGGGAGTTGGTGTCCTCCAGTACACGCTTCCCACATCAGTTTGGACTGTTAAAAGCCCAAGTGTTACATTTGTGTTGCTTTGTTTGGCGACCTTTTGGCCCTTATCATGTCTCCTAAACGAAAGTCAGAGTCTTCAGATGGCCATGCTTTGAAGAAGAGGAAAGTCATCACAATGGATGTCACAGAGCTACTGGCATCACATGGAGAGGAGCTGTCTGCTGAGCACCTCACTCAGCTGGAAAAGCAGCCAATTAAAGAGGAAGAGGTAGAAACCCCAGAACCCAAGAGATTTACTACCAAGGGTTTGGCAGAAGGTTTTTCTGTGGTAGAGGATGGGTTGGCAAAATTTCAGACTGAGGACCCCAGTGATGGCCGATTCAGTAAGGTCTATAGAGCTGTTATGGATGACTTACAATATTATAGGCAGATTTTGGAAGTGAAGAAGTCATCAACTTTCCAGAATGGCCTGGAACAATTCTTTAAGAAGGTAGAGAGGCCTGCAACAGAGTCTGTGCCCTCCACATCAGCTGCTTCTCGAGATGAAACACCTGTAGTACAGGTAGAATCATCCAGCGTCTCCTGCATGTTCCTTAGGCAATCCTGATTCACCTGACCCAGTATCTCCAGCACCTTCTGCAGGTTCTCCTGCCTCTCCAGCTTCCTCCTCCCAATAGGCCACTCTCTCCCACCTTGCAATGCCCCTTTCAGTGTGCAAACCAACCACAGGAATAAAGGTAAGGGATTTTTTTACACTCATTTTTTTCTGTTTTTATATTACATTGTACAGTCAATATATTTATGTTCTTTTCCTTTTTCTGTGGTTTAGTTGTGTTTTTATAGTCTAGATTATGATTTTTCAACTGTGTTAGGATAGGTAAGTGACTTAGGCTAGGGTGTGTTACGACTTACACAAAAATTTGGGTTACATCACTGTCATAGGAACAGAACTGTGTCATAACCTGGGGACTCCTTGTACAAGAACAATGATGCAATCAAGTGATGCTATAAAAACAAGCTGTGTGAAGAGGGTGCTGGGAGTGTAACATGGCACACTGCTTTGCAGCAGACTTTTCTATAAGAAGAGTTACACTCTAGAATAACAACAAAATGTACAGAATTGTAAATATGAAAACCAGTGTTCATTATCATCATCAAGTGTTATGTACTGTACATAATTTTATGGATTATATACTTTTATATACTACTGGCAGTGCAGTGGATTTGTTCACACCAGTTCCAGCACAAACACATGAGTGACACATTGCTCTATAATGTTAAGACGGCTGTGACATCACTAGGAGATAGGAATTTTTTAGTTCTATTATACTTTTATGGTACCACCATTGTGTATGTGGGCTGTCGTTGACTGAAACATTGTCATGTAGCACATGATTGTATAAAGCACTAGGTACATAAGACAGAGATACTAAAAGAAGTGAGAAAGAAACTGCCACTTCCAGTTAGGATAAAGAAAGTCACAAGGGGCAGTTGCTCCTACTCCCAACAATGAGAATGAGCTGAATAAACTAGAAAAATTACAGATTTTAAAAATATCATCTAAAAAGGTGAATATGCTAGAAAAACTTAAAGTAACTAAATTACAGAAAGAGACAAGCCTTCCTTCCCTAGGCGGAAAAAAACTCAACTGTATTTCTGGCAGAGCAGTAGGAAGGGGAGTAAAACTGACATAGACAAGTATAAAGAGAAACCAACTGAACTTTGAATGAACTATTTATGGCCACATGTGAGCTGGTCTGACAGTTTAAAATCCTGAGAAGCCCCTATCACATGGTGAGTGTTGTACCCACCATCACTTCTTCTCTATAAAGTCTTCAGGTGAGCACATCAAAGGCTTGGAGCAGGGCAAAGAACTGAGAGTGATTTGTCAAAGTGGTTACGATTTTTACCAAATGCATGGCGATGGCCAAAGAAACACCGGCAGCAGAGCAGGGTTGCTGAGAGACACGCCACAGCACGGAAAGCTGGACTGGTTCCCAAGGCAAAGAGAACAGCTAAGCAACGCTGTCAACAAGGAGAAATCCCTCATGGTTAGAATGCTGGCAACTGGATTACAGGACATAGGGACATCTCCAGAGTCTCAACAGGACTTAGGTCCCAGCCTTGCTTAAAAGAAATTACTGATCCAGACTTCACATATTAGCTAATAGTGAACTCAATCTAAAACAACACAGAGCCCAGAAATAGCTCAACTAAAGAATAGAGGGATTCAGAGTTCTAACCTAGACGAAGGGTTTGTTATTTTCTCGGGGTAAATATTATTTAAATCTTACTTATAGTTTGTTTACATGCAGTGTATATGATGCAGTAAAAATTGAGTCCTCTGAAGAGCAGAAAAATATGATTCATACTTAAGAGAAAGATTAGTCAATAGAAGTTTACCGACAGATCACCCAGATGTTAGGATTAGTGGAGAAGAATAATCAAATAATTATGATAACTATAAAAAAATGGAAATGGTATAACCCAAAAATAAAATATCAGAAACTGAATTCATTTGATAGATTTAACAAGAGACCAGAGTGGAAAATATGATTAGTGAACTTGAGAACTAGTCAATAAAAATTATCCAAATGTAAGCACACAGAGAAAAATGAATGAAAGAAACTAAAGAGAGTGGGCATGACCTGTGTAAACTATGATAAATGGTCTAAATTATGTGCATTTGGAATTATATAGCTTTAAAGTTATTGCATTGCTCATGAGAGAGTTTATGGTAAGTTAAGGATGCTTATTTAATCTGTACATCCTTAACTTTAAATTTAACAAAAGATTATAACTTAAGAACAAGTACATGACATAAAAGAAAGTACTACATATTTCTCAATTCAAAAATAGGCAGGGAAAGAGGAGCAGAAAAACAGAACCTGTGAGACAAATAGAAAGCAAATACCAAAAGATATAAATATAACTGTATCAATAATTATATTAAATATGATTAAGCTAAAAAACTTATTTAAAAGGCAGACATTTTCAGGCTAAAAGGAAGACCCAATTATTATTTTTTTTAGAAAGAGACATTAAGTATAAAGATTTAGACAAAATTGATAGTAAGCAGGGGTCCCCAAACTTTTTATACAGGGAGCCAGTTCACTGTCCCTCAGACCATTGGAGGGCCACCACATACAGTGCTCCTCTCACTGACCACCAATGACTTCCAGAAGTGCGGTGGGGGCCGGATAAATGGCCTCAGGGGGCCACATGCGGCCCGCGGGCTGTAGTTTGGGGACGCCTGGATAGAGAGAATATCATGCAAACACTAAGCATAGGAAAGCTATTGTGGCTATATTAATGTCAAATGTAGGAAACTTTATGAAGTAAATTCATCATAGACTTAAAAATTTGAATGTATATTTCCTGGTAACGTAAAGGGAGCAAACACTGAGACAGTTATAGGGAGGAGTAGACAAATCTACAATCATCTTTAGAAATCTTATCTCTCTCAGTTATAGGTAAGTAGAATAAAAGTAAGTTTATGGACAACAACATTATGATCCATCTTAACCTAAGTGATATTTATAGAACACTACACTCAACAAGTAACTTTTTTCAAGTTTACAAGTACTACTTACCAAGAGATATTATAAATTCAAATTGAATGATAATAAAAACATGTCAGAATTTACAGGATATAATAAAAACATTAACGGAAAAATATATCCTTAAGTGCACGTAATAGAAAAAAAAGTTTAAAATGAGTTAAATGTCTATCTTCAGAAGTTTTAGGAGTAATAAATTTAATATAATCCAAAATAAAAATAATAACATAGAAAATAAAAACAGAAAAAGCGACAAAGTCAGAACTTGTTTTTTTGAAAAAATATTGAAATTCATAGAACCTTAAAAAGAATGATCAGGAAAGAAACAGAAAAATATACAAATAATCAATATCAAGAATTAAAAGGATGGCCCTGGCCTGTTAGCTCAGTGGTAGAGCATTGGCCTGCTGTATGGATGTCCCAGGTTTGATTCCCAGTCAGGGCACACAGAAGAAGCACCCATCTGCTTCTCTACTTTACCCCTCTCTTTTCTCTCTCTCTCTTCCCTTCCCGCAGCCAAGGCTCCATTGGAGCAAAGTTTGCCCGGGCGCTGAGGATGGCTCCATGGCCTTCACCTTCAGCACTAGAATGGCTCTGGGTGTAATGGAACAAGGCCCCAGATGGACAGAGCATCACCCCCTAGTGAGCATGCCAGGTGGATCCCTGTCAGGCAGGTGCATGCAGTAGTCTGCCTCCCCACTTCTCACTTCAGAAAAATACAAAAAAAAAAAAAAAAAAAGGAATTAAAAGGAGCCTGGCCGGGCAGTGTGGCACAGTGGATAGAGTGTTGGACTGGGACACAGAGAACCCAGATTTGAAACCCTGAGGTTACCAATGGGAGCACAGGCTCACCAGCTTGAGCGCAGGGTCACTGGCTTGATCGTGGGATCATAGACATGACCTCATGTTTGCTGGCTTGAGCCCCAAGGTAGTTGGCTTGAAGCCCAAGGTTGCTGGCTTGAGCCCAAGGTCACTGGCTTGAGCAAGGGGTCACTTGCTCTCCTGGGGCCCCCAGTCAAGGCACATATGAGAAAGCAGTCAATTTACCACTAAGGTGCTGCAATGAAGACTTGATGCTTCTCATCTCTCTCCCTGTCTATATGTCCCTATCTCTGTCTCTGTCACAAAACAAAAACAAAAACAAAAAAAATTAAAAATCAATGCAGGATCACAGATCCTACAGATATGAAATGAATAATAAGTTGATATTAACAACTTTGCAATTGAATACAATAAATTCAGCATTTTGGATGCAATTTATAAATTCCTGAAAAAATCCAACTTAGACAATCTAACACAGAATTGGAATAGCCATATACATATTTAAGAAATTTAATTTATAATTAAAATCTCACAAAGAGATGGCTTCACTGGTTTGTTATTACAGACATTTAAGGTGGAATAATACAATCTTACTAATTCTTTTAATAAAACAAGGTAGAGAAAATCTTTTCAACCCGTTTTATGAGGTGAGGGTTAGCTCAGTATCAAAATATGACAAAGGTATTATATAAGCTTGGAAGACTACAGATTCGAAAGCTCATGAATGCAGTTTTAGGAATTCTTATTAATTATATATTTAGAATTAAAAATTTAGCAGTATTGCAAGCACACACAAGCCATACACACAAAGTAAAAAATTTCCCAGGAATGTACACTGAATTAACAGTGCCAGCAATGATTTTGAGACATGGGATATTTATATGCTAAGGAATGAAGTTGGACCCTTGCTTCATACTGTATATAAAAATTAACTCTGTACTGATCAGAGACCAAACTGTTTGAGCTGAAACTAAATTTTTTAGAAGAAATCTTAGGAGAACATCTTCATGACCTTGGATTAAGCAATGATTTCTTAGCTGTGACCCTAAAAGCACAAGTAGCAAAAGAAAAAAATAAGACTATCAAAATTAATCACTTTTGTGCTTTTCAGGACACCATCACAAAAGTGAAACAACAACCCACAAAACAGAAAAAAATATACATCACATATTTGGTAAGGGATTTGTGTTAAAAATATATAAAGAACTCTTACAACTCAACAATAAGTTAAAAAATGGGCAAGAGATTTGAACAGACATTTCTGTAAAGAAGATTATGAATAACTAGTTAGTACATGAAAAGATGCCCAACATGAGTAGTCATTAGGGAAATGCAAGTCAAGATCATAGTTAGATACCACTTCAGATTCACCAAAGATGGTTATATAAAATAGATGAACAATAACAAGTATTTGGTGATGTATGAAACCCTCAGGTGTTGTTGGTGGGGATGTAAAATGGTGTCGTCACTTTGCAGAACAGATTGGTGGTTCCTTGAACAATTAAACATTGAGTTATATGAGCCAGAAATTCCACATCTATGTATATAACTGAGAGAATTGAAAAGATATGCCCACACAAAAACTTGTGCTTTGGTATTTATAGCAGCATTACTTGTAATAGCTAAAATGTAGAAAAAACCCAAATGCCCATCACGTGACGAATGAATCAACAAAAATGACATATGCATACAATGGAATATTATTCATTCATAAAAAGGAACAAAGTGCTGACATAGTACACCTGGATGAACCCGGAAAACCTTATGCTGAGTGAGAGAAGCCAGACAAAAGCCACTTATTGAATGATTCCATACACATGAAATGCCCAGATGGCAAATCTGTAGAGACAGAATATAGACTAGTGATTGCCGAGGGCTGGTGGGAGGGGACTTGGGGGAGTAAGGCTAATGGTACAGTTCCTTTTTGAAGTGATAAAATTTTATGGAAGTGGATTTGTACAACTTGGCAGATATACTGGAAATACTAAATTGTACAATTATTTAAAAGATGAATTTTATATGTTAATAAGATCTCAATAAATCTGTTTAAAATATCAACCAATGCATTTTACCATATTACCAAAAAGGGAGAAAAAGCATTTGATCATCTCAATATCATACCAACGTCCACTTATAATAAAAACTTTGAAATACTAGAAGTCTCATATATACTGTAATCTGATAACCAAGAGTAAATCAATAGGAAAATTACTACAAAAAACAACTTGGTGAAACACTGAACACTTTCTAATATTGAGAACAGGCGAAGAGGAGGTCTACCCTCATTACTTCTATTTACCATTTTACTGGAATTCCTAACCACTATGATAAAGCAAGTAAAAGATATAGAAGACAAAAGTTGGGAAATAAGTAAAAACCAGTTGTTTTCAGATAACTATGGAATGAAGCTAACAAATAATGAGCAAGATCTGTCCTCTGAAAACTGCAAAACCTTGCTGAGAGAAATAAAACCTAAATAAATGGAGAAGTATGCAATGTTCACCGGAAAACTCAAAGATGTTAAGATAGCCTTTCTTTCCAAATTTATATGTACCATATTTCCCATGTATACGATGCTCCCATATATAACATAAGATGCACGTTAATTTTGGGGCCCGAAATTTGAAAAAAAAAATGTATTACATAAAGTTATTGAATTCAAGTTTTATTCATCATAAAATTCATACAACTCCTCATCACTGTCAAAACTCCCATCCATTAGCTTGTCCTCATCTGTGTCTGATGACGAATCACTGTCTTCAACAATGAGCGCAAAAACAAGCATGAAAAACAGGAAATGCAATAAAAAAAATCTACAACCACTGTATAAGACGCACCCAGTTTTTAGACCACAATTTTTTTGAAAAAAGTGTGTCTTCTACATGGGGAAATATGGTAGATCCAGAACAATCCCAATCAAAGTTCCAGCAGATATTTTAAATAAGAAATTGACAAGCTGATTTCAAAGTTTATATGGAAATGCAAAGAACCCAGAATTGCAAAAATCAATTGTAAAAAAGTAAATGACAGTTAGAGGACTTAACTGATTTAAGACTCACCACCAAGGTACCATAACCAAGGCAAGTATTCCCTGACAGAAGAGACAACTCTAAATCCAATGTATCAGAGGCTTTGAGATCAGCAGGAAAACCATCTCCCTTTTCAGTAATTTCACAGCATTCTAATGGAGGTAAATTACCAAATTTGCTGATAAAGTAGACACTACAGAATTTATAAAAAAAATTGCCTTAGAACTGTGATGGTGAACCTATGACATGCGTGTCAGCACTGACATGCGTAGCCATTTTCAATGACACACGACCGCATGCAGCCGCATACCAGAGAAGTATGGGGCCACATACCAAGAAGGACATTTCATCCTCGGCTCCTGCATGGCCAGGTGCAGTAGCCAAGGATAAAACATTTGCTGTAGTGTATACACTCTGTGCTGGAGGTCTGTAGGCCAAAACAACAGAACTCCACCACAGAGCGTCTAGTTCTGGGACTTCCGGTTAGGCTGTTAGGGGATCTTTGACCTCACTTCTGGCCAGTGGAGCAGGGAGCAGTGGAATGCCGTGGGGGGACGCATCTCTGGGGGCCCGGTGATCGCCATTACCAGCAACCACATAACCATAGCAACCATCATCCAATCTACTGTTCTGGGGTATTCTGGATTTCTAATTGACAATCATTACTGAGATAAGTGACGGGGAGGCTGGGAGAGGTTGAGGGCCTGTGCTATGGGTGCCGTTTCCCACCATTAGAAATAGAGGCAGCCATCTTAATTTACATAAGATGCAACTTGCAGAATTTCAAGACAGCATCTGGGCTCAGGTGTTTGTCAACCTGAGGTCAAAGCTTGAAAATCTAGAAAGGTGCCACTTGGAGAATCAAGAGGAGTGCCACTACGAACAGGAAATTTGGAGTGCCTGGAACCGATTACCAGACACTTTTAACACCCTGAAAAATATAGCAATGGCTTTACTCACGATTTTTCCCCCTACATACTTTTGTGAGACCTTATTCTCAGCGTTAAATAATATCAAAACCAACAAAAGAAACAGATTGACAGATGAAGTTAGTAGCGCTTGCTTGGGCTTGAAGTGTACAAAATACCAACCTTCAATTGAAGATTTAGCCAATGAAATTCAGCAACAAAAAAGTCACTGATAGGCAGGTTAGTTAAAGAATTTCCCCTCCCCCTCACTTATCTTAGTTCACGGCACCCCACACAAGTTAAATAATATCAAGACCAACAAAAGAAACCGACTGACAGATGAACAAAGAAGTCACTAAGCAGGTAAGTTAAATAATTAGTTTTTGGTTTATTACATACAGTTATATATTATAATTATACACTTTTGTTATTTAAACCATAAATATCGCGAAATCATGTTTTTTTTTCTTGAAGTGACACACCACCCGAGTTATGCTCGTTTTTTTTGGCGAATTTTGACACACCAAGCTCAAAAGATTGCCCATCACTGCCTTCGAAATACGAATGGAAATTGTGTCTCAAAAAGAAACTGAATGTATCTAATGTGGAGGTCCAGAATAATCCCTGGCAGTGTGGCTGCTGTTTGACATCAGATAAAACTATTGTCTTTTACAATAAAGGACTCTAAAATGACAGATGAGAAAGTGTGCATTCAACAACAATTTTAATAAAATAGTCTGTAAAAACAATGGAAGAAAATTTAGATGGACACTTGACTCTTCCAATTGATGTAGCTTGGTTAGCTTCTTCACAGGCTTACCTGTTTATGTACTTTATCCTTATTAAAGTATATGTTGGTCAAATAAGTTTGTAAATATGATATATATGTTTGCTCGCTTGTAGTTTGTATTGGGTGTGGGGGACAGGCTGTAAGCAGTCCGGGTCATTATAGTCTAAGGCTTAGTTTTAAGACTAAGCTTTTCCCCACACCCTTGACTGATTGCATGATGTGGGGTGATGCACTCTCATGAGGAATCCCATTATGCCTCAGATAAGTGACTTTGTATCAGAGACTTCCTTGTTTGTATATTGGATTAAAGATTTTGGTTTCTACACTATAAAGTGGGGCAGACCAGGAGCTTGCTCTCTCGGTTCCTGAGATTAGCATTAGAGAGCAGAGCAAAGAAAGGCCTCGTGAAGGAGGCCAGGAGAAGCAGCTAAGATGGTGGAGTGCTGAGGGAGAAGCCAGTTTGTGCAGAGTTTGTGCAGGGAGAAGGAGATGGGGAACAGAGGTGAATAAGTCTGGTGAGCTAGGAACCTTTGATTCTAGGAAACTCGGATAAGTCAGTGGCTTTGTGAACACTGAATGAGTGGGTTTTGGAGCCCAGTGTGTGTCTTTACTTGCCTGCTGGGTGCAAGCTAGGATTAAAGCTAATGGCCCACCAGTTTTTGGCTTCGTTGTTTCATTACTGTCTGTCCGAATCTAATGCGAACCTGCATGGGCCAAGCGGCTGTGATGGTGGTCGTGGCTACTGGCTTTACAGTATACATTTAGCCCAACTGATGGTGGCGCAGTGGATAGAGCATCAACCTGGAACACTGAGGTTACTGGTTTGAAACCCCAAGGTCACTGGCTAGAGCGTAGGCTCATGGGCTTGTGCATGGGATCTTAGATACGATCCCAAGATCTCTGGCTTGAACCCAAAGGTCTCTGGCCGATGCCCAAGGTCACTGGCTTGAGCAAGGAATCACTGGCTTGGCTTGAGCTTGAGGTCCGATCCCCAGTCAAGGCACACACAAGAAACAATCAATGCACAACTAAAAGTGAGTCAACTACAAGCTGATGCTTCTCTCTCTCTCTCCCTCTCTCAAACAAACAAAATAATAAAGTATACATTTTACAATGTTAATGTATTAGTTAACGCTTGATCATCAAGCACTACCAGGTGTTGAACTATTGAATGCACACAATACTTAGTAAATTATTATAAGTTTTCCCTAATTTTACTTGCTTTCAGTCTGTTTAGAGGTAGAAAGATTTATTTAGCAGAATTGCTGCTTTGGGGAAGTGATTTTTCTGAAATTTGAATAAGAACAGTACAATAATGACCCCATTATTTGTTCTTAATTCTCTAACATTTTTTTATTCACAAGGTTATTGAAGTACAACTGGCTAAGTAAGTGAATCCCCTCTAAAGGATACCAATGCAACCAAAGTGAAAAAGTTGACTTTCTGACTTTGAGACTGGAAAAATAACACAGAAGTTTATTTATAATTTATATTCAGAGAAAATGTCAGAGTATAAAATGGAAAATAAATTCAGAGATCCAAATGGATATAGCATAGGAATAAATATTTGACTAGAAATGACAATTTATTATGTTTTGATGGGTATTAAAATGTCTTGCTCTTTGGTTTATTTTAGTTTGATTGTGATTATGCAAATCCTGGTGACCATTAATGTTTTACCCAAGTAAAGCAATTTATAAAACTTTAATAAGGTCTTCCTGTGCGAAGAGTTTGTATCATGTTCAAGGAAAGCCTGACAACGCTAAATATCTTCTCTTCTGTATGCTGTTTTATCGACTCCCAACTCCTGGAAACCCTATGAATGAGTGATAGCCACACTGTCCTATCCTAAACAGTTCTTCTAAACCTTAAAAAATAAAAAAATAAAAAAAACACTAAAAACTTTGTGTTGAGTGGAAAAAGCCAGACACAAAATAATACTTACTGGATTTTCCATTTATATGAAGTTCAAGAACTGGCAAATGGAAGGTACTGTGATAGAAATCTGAAAGTTGCTGCTTTAAGAGAGGGGTATGGGGGAATTTTGTTGAGGGGGGAATAGAAATGTTCTATATGGAAAATGTTCTATTTAGATTTTGATTTCCTGGCTATACAAATGGTCCAAAGTCATCAAACCCTTGACTTAACATCTCTGCATTTTGTTGTATCTAAATCATACCTTTATTTTTTTGTTGTTTAAAAATGCTACTAGCAAGACCATTTATTAAAGAGGTAGTGTGATATAATAAGAGAATGAGGTTAGCCAGACCTGGATTTCGATCCTGAAACTCCTGCCTTATAACCTGGGGTAGGTTACAACTCTGACCCTTGGTTTACTTATCTTTAAAGTAGGAATATTACTGATACTTTCATGGCATTCTGAATATTGATTGAATACTATAACTGAAGTGCGTGTACTAGCTGCTCCATTAATTGTGATGGGTGATGATGATGGTGAAGTGGTGGGAGGAAGAGGCAATGGTAGAAGTTGTAGAGAGTCTCTTAGGACATTGCACTGTGTATCCACAGGCTCATTTGTGCTGTAATTGTGCTCCCAAAGGTGGCATTTACATTGTCTGTGACAACATTGATGCCTCTTGCATTTTCACCCTATTCCTCTGATGGAGCTGGTAGTGGTTATTACATTTTGACAAAACATAACTCTAAATATAAACCAACTGACAAGTGAATTCGGAGATTCCAGAAGAGGAAAAAAAATGTTTGAAGTTATAAGAATAGACACACATCACTACCCCCAACTCTAGTTCAGGCCAGTAGGGTAGTAATGGAGGCCTTTAAGAAAAGTACCCAATTAGAGGCCTACCAGCTTGACAGCATCACACACTTGAAATCTAAGATTTGCCTGCAGCATATCTTTTAAGCTCACCTAACAATATTTTTTCTTTTAAAAGTAAGAGGGAAAAATACTGCCCACTAGCAGCTGTTGAATTTCTCTTGTGTGAACCGTGAACACTCAGGCAGTCTTCCTATAATCTGCCAAGCACTAGGAAGTGGAACACCTACGGGTGTATTGACCATGGATTCTTTAAAAGAGACTTCAGTTCTCTGATAGTGGCCTGTGTAATTCAGTCACTAGATGGATTTATTGGACTATATTATATATTTATGAAGAACCACTGAGAACCAATTTGGCCTTACTCTGAACCAAATTTTACCTGCTTTCGATAATCTAGTCCCCATGTTACCCAGTAACTGAAGGAGTCTGATCCCTGACAGAAAGCCAACTGCCTCGATGGTATTTTGGGCACCACCAACAAGCTGCGTACTGAGAAAATATTCCAGACAACTGAATTTGGCAGGTGTACTTATAGAACACAAGACAGAGCGGCTAATCTGTGATTTTACTTATACCTTTTAAGCTTGCCGAGAATTTCAAATATAAAAATTGTGTTTCTTTTCCATGCTCATCGTACTGCCCAGGGGATCCCATGGGGTCTATTTAGAAAGTCTTTTAGATAAATAGGAGAAGATTGTAGAAGATTGAATATGTGAAAGACAGATTTTTAAGACAGAAGTTACCTTAGCTTCAAGTTTATTTCTAAGAGTAATTGGTAATTTTATTTTTGCCTAATTAGTCTTATGCCATCAGTTTATTTTAAATGATTCATTCAACTTTGCTCCAAAGCAATAAATAGAATAAACACAGAGGGAATTCACCACGTTGGCAAGAGCGTAAATGTTCTCAGAGGTATTAACTGTTTATCCAAATAAATGCTGTTTTAATCATAATGTAGGGTTAGATCTTAGCAAAGATAAATATATCTATTACTTGGACTTGTCAATAATCCATGTTAGTTGAAATAAATGAATAAGCCTTTTTTTATTATAGCAACCTGAAAAATAAAGAAAATATTAATTTCTCTACTTCTCCGTAGTTTACATAATCATTTGTCTACATAGTTCACATCAGGTGTGAACTTAACATTAGAATGTCACCTTATTACATTTTGTATCTGACATTTTAGGGAAATATTTACCTTCCTAAAGCACATGCCTGCTATTTGTCCATAGTACACATAACCATCACATTACAGAATGGTGTTTCTTTTGGTAGGAAAGCAGTGGACAAATGACAAAGGAATCTCTTCTTCTTTTTTTTAATCTTAAATAAGGCCATAGTCTTGATCATGTCTTTGTATGTGTGTGCGTGTGTGTGCGTGTGTGTGTGTGTGTGTGTGTGTGACAGAGACAGAGAGAGGGACAGATAGGGACAGACAGACAGGAAGGGAGAGAGATGAGAAGCATCAATTCTTTGTTGCAGCACCTTAGTTGTTCATTGATTGCTTTCTCATATGTGCCTTGACCAGGGGGCTACAGCAGACTGAGTGACCCCTTGGTCAAGCCAGTGACCTTGGGCTTAAGCTGGTGAGCCTTGCTCAAACCAGATGAGCCTGCGCTCAAGCTGGCGACGTTGGGGTTTCGAACCTGGGTCCTCCATGTCCCAGTCCAACACTCTATCCACTGCGCCACCGCCTGGTCAGGTGATCATGTTCATGTCATTCTTATTTCATATTGCCTTGCTAATTTTTTTTTATAAATTTTTATTAATTTTAATGGGGTGACATCAATAAATCAGGGTATATATGTTCAAAGAAAACATTTCTAGGTTATCTTGTCATTCAATTATGTTGGATACCCATCACCCAAAGTCAGATTGTCCTCTATCACCTACTATCTAGTTTTCTTTGTGCCCCTCCCCCTCCCCCTCTCCCTCCCTCTGCTCCCCCACCCCCTGTAACCACCACACTCTTGTCCATGTCTCTTAGTCTAGTTTTTATATCCCACCTATGTATGGAATCATGCAGTTCTTGTTTTTTTCTGATTTACTTATTTCACTCTGTATAATGTTATCAAGATCCAACCATTTTGTTGTAAATGATCCGATGTCATCATTTCTTATGGCTGAGTAGTATTCCATAGTATATATGTACCACATCTTCTTTATCCAGTCTTCTATTGAAGGGCTTTTTGGTTGTTTCCATGTCTTGGCCACTGTGAACAATGCTGCAATGAACATGGGGCTGCATGTGTCTTTATGTATCAATGTTTCTGAGTTTGGGGGATATATACCCAGTAGAGGAGTTGCTGGGTCATAAGGTAGTTCTATTTTCAGTGTTTTGAGGAAACACCATACTTCCTTCCATAATGGTTGTACTAATTTACATTCCCATCAACAGTGAATGAGGGTTCCTTTTTCTCCACAGCCTCTCCAACATTTGCTATTACCTGTCTTGTTGATAATAGCTAATCTAACAGGTGTGAGGTGGTATCTCACTGTACTTTTGATTTGCATTTCTCTAATAACTAATGAAGATGGGCATCTTTTCATATATGTGTTGGCCATTTGTATTTCTTCCTGGGAGAAGTGTCTGTTCATGTCCTCTTCCCATTTTTTTATTGGGTTGTTTGTTTGTTTGTTGTTGAATTTTATGAGTTCTTTGTATATTTTGGATATTAAGCCCTTATCTGAGCTGTTGTTTGAAAATATCATTTCCCATTTAGTTGGCTGTCTGTTTATTTTGTTGTCAGTTTCTCTTGCTGAGCAAAAACTTCTTAGTCTGATGTAGTCCCATTCATTTATCTTTGCCTTCACTTCTCTTGCCTTTGGAGTCAAATTCATAAAATGCTCTTTCTCCCTGAGTTTAGTACCTATGTCTCCTTCTATGTACTTTATTGTTTCAGGTCTTATATCATATTTAGGTCTTTGATCCATTTTGAATTAATTTTAGTACAAGGGGACAAACTGTAGTCGAGTTTCATTTTTTTGCATGTGGCTTTCCAGTTTTCCCAGCACCATTTGTTGAAGAGGCTTTCTTTTCTCCATTGTGTGTTGTTGGCCCCTTTATTGAAAATTATTTGACCATATATATGTGGATTTATTTCTGGACTTTCTATTCTGTTCCATTGGTCTGAGTGTCTATTTTTCTGCCAATACCATGCTGTTTTGATTGTCATGGTTCTGTAATATAGTTTGAAGTCAGGTATTATAATGCCCCTTAGCTTCATTCTTTTTCTTTAGGATTGCTTTGGCTATTCAGGGTTTTTTATAGTTCCATATAAATCTGATGATGTTTTGTTCCATTTCTTTAAAAAATGTCATTGGAATTTTGATGGGAATTGCATTTAATTTGTATATTGAATTGGGTAATATGGCAATTTTGATTATATTTATTCTTCCTATCGAAGAACAAGGAATATTTTTCCATCTCATTGTATCTTTTTTGATTTCCCTCAACAATGCTTTGTAGTTTTTGTTATATAGGTCTTTTACATTCTTTGTTATGTTTATTCCTAGGTATTTTATTTTTTTGTTGCAATTGTGAAGGGGATTATTTTTTTGAGTTCGGTTTCTAATGTTTCATTGTTGGCATATAGAGAGGCTATGGACTTTTATATATTAATTTTGTATCCTGCGAACTTACTGTATTGGTTTATTGTTTCTAGTAATGTTGTTGTGGAGTCTTTGGGGTTTTTCATGTATAGGATCATATTATGTGCAAAAAGTGATACCTTTACATCTTTTCCAATATGGATGCCTTTTATTTCTTTCTCTTGTCTGATTGCTCTGGCTGGAACTTCTAGCACCACGTTAAGTAAGAGTGGAGAGAGTAGACAACCATGTCGTTCCTTATTTAAGGGGAAAGTCCTCAGTTTTATGCCATTTACTATGATGTTACCTGATGGTTTATCATATATGGCCTTTATTATGTTAGATATTTTCCTTCTATACCCATTTTGTTGAGTGTCTTAAACATAAAGTTGTGTTGTATTTTATCAAATGTCTTTTCTGCATCTATTGATAAGTTCATGTGGTTTTTGTCCTTTGTTTTGTTGATATGGTGTATTTCATTAACTGTTTTACATATGTTGAACCATCCTTGAGATTCTGGGATGAACCCACTTGATCATGATATATTATTTTTTTAATATGTTGTTGTATTCAATTTGCTAGTATTTTGTTTAGTATTTTAGCATCTATATTCATTAGAGATATTAGTCTGGTTGTTTTCTTTTTTTGTGCCGTTCTTGCCAGGTTTTGGTATGAGGGTTAAATTGGTCTCATAAAATATGTTTGAAAGTATTGCTTCTTCTTCAATTTTTTGGAAGACTTTGAGTAAAATATGAACCAAGTCTTTTTTGAATGTTTGATAGAGTTCACTAGTATAGCCGTCTGGTCCTGGACTTTTATTTTGGGGGAGGTTTTTAATAGTTTTTTCTATTTCCTCCCTGCTAATTGGTCTGTTTAGGCTTTCTGCTTCTTCATGACTCAGTCTAGGAAGGTTGTATTGTTGTAAGAATTTATCCATTTCTTCTAGATTGTTGAATTTGGTGGCATATAGTTTTTCATAGTATTCTACAATAATTCTTTGTATAGCTATGATGTCTGTGGTGATTTTGCCTCTTTCATTTTGGATTTTGTTTATATGAGTCCTTTCTCTTTTTTCCTTGGTGAGTTTTGCCAAGGGTGTGTCAATTTTGTTGATCTTTTCAAAGAACCAGCTCCTTGTTTCATTAATTTTTTCTATAGTTTTTCTGTTCTCTATTTCATTTATTTCTGCTCTGATTTTTATTATTTCCTTTCTTCAGCTGGTTTTGGGTTGTCTTTGTTCTTCTTTTTCTAGTTCCTTAAGGTGTGAAGTTAAGTGGTTTACTTGGGCTCTTTCTTGTTTGTTCATATAGGCCTTAAATGATATGAACTTCCCTCTTATTACTGCTTTTGCTGCATCCCAGAGATTCTGATATGTCGTATTGTCATTTTCATTTGTCTGTATATATCTTTTGATCTCTGCACTTATTTCTTCTTTGACCCATTCATTTTTTAAAAGTATGTTCTTTAGTTTCCACTTTTTTGTGGGTTTTTTTCCCTCTTTTTTGCAGTTGAATTCTAGTTTCAAGGCTTTATGATCAGAAAATATGCTTGGTAAAATTTCAATTTTTCTGAATTTGCTGATGTTATTTTTGTGGCCCAACATATGGTCAATTCTTGAGAATGTTCCACGTACACTAGAGAAAAATGTATACTCTGTTGCTTTGGGGTGAAATGTCCTGTAGATTTCTATCATATCCAGGTGCTCTAGTGTTTCGTTTAAGGCCAATATATCTTTATTGATTCTCTGTTTGGATGACCGATCTAGAGCCGTCAGCGGTGTATTGAGGTCTCCAAGTTTGATTGTATTTTTGTCAATTTTTGTTTTTAGGTCAATAAGTAGCTGTCTTATATATTTTGGTGCTCCTTGGTTTGGTGCATATATATTAAGAATTGTTATGTCTTCTTGATTTAGTGTCCCCTTAATCATTATGAAATGACCATTTTTTTTCTCTGAGTACTTTTGCTGTCTTGTAGTCAGCGTTATTAGATATGAATATTGCTACACCTGCTTTTTTTTGGATGTTATTTGCTTGGAATAGTGTTTTCCAGCCTTTCACTTTGAATTTTTTTTTGTCGTTGGTTTGCGCCAGTTCATTATTATGTGCTTTGGAGTAGTTTGTTGGGGTTAAGAAAACTCGGTGTTCTGTTTGCTTCTTGAATTTGAGGCTTTAGTTCTTTCCACAGGCTTGGGAAGTTCTCGTCTATTATTTGTTTGAATATGTTCTCCATTCCATTTTCTCTTTCTTCTCCCTCTGATATACCTATTATTCTTATGTTAATCTTTTTGATGGAGTCAGTTCCTGTAGGGCTTTCTCATTTTTTAAAAATTTTTGAGTCTCTCTCTTCTTCTCTCTCTTGTGCCTCAAGTTGCTTGTCTTCTATGTCACTAATCCTACCTTCTCTCTGGCCTGTTCTATTAGCTAAGCTTGTTACCTCGTTTTTAAGTTCATGAATTGAGTTTTTCATCTCTGTTTGATTTGTTTTTATAGTTTCATCTTCCTTGGTAATATAGTCTTTGTGTTCTTTGAGTAGTTTTCTGAGCTCCCTACATTGCCTTTCTGTGTTTTCTTGTATATCTCTGAGTATTTTTAGGATTTCTCTTTGAAATTCTCTGTCATTTAGCTCCAAGGTTTCTAATATATTAAATTTTTTCTCCATAGATTTTTTTCCTCATCTATCTGTGCTACATCTCTGTCTTTTGTATCCATGATATTTGATTTCCTTCTTCATAATGGCATCTGAGGGTGGTTTTGTTGATAGCACTTCGTTTTCAGTGTATGGGACTTCCAGACACTCCTAGGATAGATTTTTCTGTCTCTGATTGAAGAACTTGTTGAAATTTTGGGGAGATTTATTGGTACCGCTCCTCACGGTGCCATTTCTCTGACGTCACCTCCTTGCTAATTCTTAATTAGGAATTGGTTTTGTGATTGTAAATATTCAGGATCTCCCATTGATTTTATGTTGTAAAGATTTTTATTACATTATTTTATTATTAAATAGGTGAGTGACAGGAGCTTAATCAAGCACACTGATGGCTACCCAGGGCCTTGCATGTGTCGACATTCCATAAATACGTCTTTAGCAAGTGACTTCATGTCGAGGGGGAAGGTGGAACTTTGAGTTCAGATGGTTGTTTGGACACATTTTGTCTGCAGGTTTTTTATTCTCAGTAACTTCTGGGTTTGAGATAAAAAAAAAGAAAAAAAAGAAAAAAAAACAAACAACCAAAAACTGGGTTCATCAGCTTTATTAAAAAATTGAAAATTTTTACATAAAAGTATTTTGAATTTACACGAAATACAAATTTTACATACAAATTCTACAAGATTTCAACATTTAAAATTTTGCATATCAGTACACTTATTTTTCTTCTGCTTTATCTTCTATCTAAGAGCATTTGATTTGGCAGCACTGGGACCCGTGTCCTATGCAGAGATTGGTTGGGGCCAAGTGGTAGCCCCTTGATAAGTGGGGCCTGGGCACTGCACTTTTGACAGTCCTGCTTCACTCACAGGTAGCTGAGACTGACCCAGCCTCTAGAGTTGGAACCCTAAACAAAGTCTGTCTGTGAAAATCCACTTTCATTCAACTACCATTCATTCAAATAATATAGATTCTATCTTTTTAAGAAATTATTATTGATTGATTTTCAGGAGAGAGGAGAGAGAGAGACAGATGGAAACATCAATTCGTTCCTGTATGTGCCCTGAGCAGGGATCGAACCTGCAACCTTTACACATCACGATGATGCTCTAACCAACTGAGCTATTTGGCTAGGGTGTTTCTGTCTTTTTTAAAACCTTCATCTTGGAGTGTCTATTCTGTTTATTCCTAAGGATTGAAATTTATGTATGATAATGAAAATGTATGACTTTCATGTCCTGTGAGTGAAGCAGTGCTGTAAATTGGTGAAATTTAACATTGCAGTAATAACTAATGGAGACATTTGGATACAGTTGGGCTACTCTCTATGTACATTTCTTCCACATGCTCTGGATGTAATAAGTGGTAAGTACTGACATTTTATGCTTATGCGCTTGAGCTGTCACCACTATACTGCACATGTTGGACTACACTGTCTGCTGTAGTGTTGAAGGGGAAAAAAGAAAATTTAGGATGAGGGTTGTGTTAACATGTTGCTATTAGGAGATGCTCATAGTACTTGGAAACAGCTTCTTCTTTACCTGAAGTAGAAGATTAATGTTATTTAAATGTGTCTTCTGTGACATGAAAACCCTAATAATCACCTTATTTCTTCCACTGATAGTTCTTCTGCTTATTATGGTAAAATTTTGAACAATTAGAATGTGCCAACTATACTGCTCCTTTAAAAATGTTTATGATGTGTATTTTCAGGACAAACAATGGGATATCTTGGCAAAACAAGCTCTTAATAGGCAGTAATAAACCCCAGTAGCCCCTGACTAAAGCATACTTCCATCCCAAATATCTACAAACTTCCAAAGCCACATGGTTAGACAGGAAGACCTGGTGTTTAATGTCATGATCGCTTAGGTATAACAAGTTCCTGAATCTATCAATTTATGTTTTTGTTCAGTAGGCCATATTTGGGGCAAAAAAGGAATAAATACAAATAAGAGTTTTCACCATTGCATAGATGACAAAAATGCATTTCTTGTAACATCAGTTAACCAGTGCTAGAGATAATCAGGGATTTATGATAAGGACTGACCAGGGAGGAAGCCTTAATTTTCTGCCTCCAAAGTTTTAGCTGTTAAACAAACTCAGTTTACCAGGTACTAGACTCTAGGCCAGGGGTCCCCAAACTACGTCCCGCGGGCCGCATGCGGCCCCCTGAGGCCATTTATCCGGCCCCCACTGCACTTCCGGAAGGGGCACCTCTTTCATTGGTGGTCAGTGAGAGGAGCATAGTCCCCATTGAAATACTGGTCAGTTTGTTGATTTAAATTTACTTGTTCTTTATTTTAAATATTGTATTTGTTCCCGTTTTGTTTTTTTACTTTAAAATAAGATATGTGCAGTGTGCATAGGGATTTGTTCATAGTTTTTTTTTTATAGTCCGGCCCTCCAATGGTCTGAGTGACAGTGAACTGGCCCCCTGTGTAAAATGTTTGGGGACCCCTGCTCTAGGCTGTACTCTTCAGGTGAGTGAAGATAATGACTTCAACTAGAGCAGGAGTTGGGAACCTTTTTGGCTGAGAGAGCCATGAACGCCACATATTTTAAAATGTAATTCCGTGAGAGCCATACAACGACCTGTGTACGTTATGCATTATCCAATAAAAATTTGGTGTTGTCCCGGAAGACAGCTGTGATTGGCTCCAGCCACCCACAACCATGAACATGAGCGGTAGGAAATGAATGGATTGTAATATATGAGAATGTTTTATAGTTTTAACGTTATTATTTTTATTAAAGATTTGTCTGCGAGGCAAATGCAGCCATCAAAAGAGCCACATCTAGCTCGCGAGCCATAGGTTCCCGACCCCTGAACTAGAGTGTTAACTGCACTGGTGGTGAGAGCCAGTCGCTTTCTGTGTATGTTGTAAGGTAGAGCCAATGGGATTTGCCGATGGATTAGATAGAAGTATGAGGGAAATGGGGAAGGCAACAATGGCTCCTATGATTTTGGCCAGAACAGTTGGAAAATGAAGTTGCCATTTCCTGGGGTAAGGAAGAAGGTGAAGAGGAGAAAAAGAGCTTTAGGGGAAGTGGGAAGAGCTCAGTTTGGGACATGTGAATTTCAGGGTGCCTGTTAAGCATCAAACAGATATGCCCAGAAGGTAGATATATGTCAGGAGAGAACACCAGATGTATATTTGGGAATTTCAGCATAGAAATGCTTTCTAAAACTACAAGGCTTGATGAGATCAAGAGAGTGAGCACAGACAAGAGAAAAGGAGCTCCTGTGTTTATGTATAAGTTGATGTATGAGGAGGAACCAGCAAAGGACTCTGGGAAAGGGCCATAGAGGTTGGTGGAGAACAAGGTAAGTGTGATGTCTTGTACTCTGAGGGAAAAAGACCTATTTCAAGGAGAAGAGGGTGATCAACTTTATCATGTGCATAGACTGGTCCTGTGAAATTAGGCCTGAGCATAGACCACTGGAGCAGTCAAGGCAGAAGTCTGATTGTAGAGGGCTTAAGGGAGGAATGGAAGGAATAAATTTGATGTGACCAGTATAGACAAAAGTTTTAAAGAACTTTTCTGTGAATGAAGTAAAGAAATAGAGTGGTAACTAAAAGAGGAGTTAGGTTAGGGGTTATTCTTTCCTCTTTTCCTAATGCAGCCAGGTGCTTCACTGTGTGTCCAAATCACTTCTATAAAATGCACTGAGGAAACATGGCCCAGCTGTTGGGTCCTGGGGAACCCCAACATTCAGTTGTTGAGAAGGCGAGGGAGCACCAACAAAAGAGACGGAGGTGTCAGCATTAGAGTAAATAAAAGGGAAGTTTCGGCAGCCTTTTTGTAGTAGTTCTGGGTGCCCCTGAAATTCAAGGAAGGCATTCATTGCCATTTGGATGAGCGGGTTGAAGAGTCATGCAGGTTTTCTTCCTGGAGGATACCTGAACCTTACGTGCCCACGAGCCTGTGTAGTTCCAGGAAGAGCAGGCTGGGGCCGAGCACTAAGTTGCAGCGTTTTCCTGATGGTGGACCATGCTCCTTTCTTCCAGAGAGCACCTTCCCGGACCCAGCAGAACTCAGCTTGGGAAATGCTGGGCTCCAAGTATCAATGCCTAAACGGTTCTCTGGTGTTGCAGCGGTCTGATCAGTAAGAAGTCAGGAGCAGATGGTTTTGACAAGGAGAGCTTTCTTTAAAGAGTTTGTTGGTGGTTTTCATTTTTACCCCTCCAAAATTCCTCACTGACAGATCAACTGAAATTCTCAGGAAATAGTCCATTACATAAATAGTAGTTTCACTCTTTATGATAGTTTAAACATTAGCCTTTCATTTCTTTTCAAATACAAGATGCTCTTTCCAAGTTGTAGTAAAATCCTTGTTATCTGGCAGCTCACCAAACAGAAGATTGTAACTGACATTTTGGATTTTCACCCAGCACAAATCATCAGGGTCCTGAGACTTTTCTACCAGGATCTCTGAGGAGAGGCCCCTGGCCTCACTTTCCCGGAGGAAACAGCGGCCTAGAGCTGACCCCTACAGAACAGAGGTGAAGCCCCAGCCTTGGTGCAGGGACTGGGCACCATGCCCCGTCTGCAGGGCAGAGCTGACTCTTCTCTCAGCTCAGTGCCTCTTGTCACCATTAGCCCCCCTCAGAGAAGAAACATCTGAGATACTAAGTTATTTACAGAAGGGTCACACAGCTTCCAAGAGGAAGAACTAAGATTCAGGACAGACCATCTGAATTCCAGAACCCAGTGTTCTAGGTTATCTGGAGAGGCCTGGGCTGGAGATGTATATTTGGGGGGGGGGGGGTCTCAGCATCTAATGCTTTTTTAAAACTGTGAGACTGGATGAGATCACCAAGTAAGTGAACACAGACAGAAGAAAGAGACCCAAGTCCTGGGAAACTCCCATGTGTGCAAGTTGGGGAAATGAGGAGGAACTTGCAAAGGAGACTGAGAAGTTTAGCCACAGGGGTGAAGGCTAACCAGCTGAGTGTGCATCCTAGAAACCAAGGCGAGAAGGTTCCCAGAGAAGAGGGATCGAGCTCATCAGCTGCTGTTGCTGTGTCCTGTGTGGACTTGACAGTCACTTTGTTCATTTGTTTTGACTGATGCTCAGACATAGAGCGGGGACACAGTTGTCTTTCCAGAATGGGTCTGGAACAGTAAGGAAATGACATAAAGTAATTTCTCAATAGATTACATTGCTACATTAAATACTCACTAAGTCACCCTGCTACATAATTAAGAAAATACAGTAAAATGACAGAAAGAATTTTAATCTGGGCTCTGAATGAATCCTTCTGGAATGAAGTGAGCTCCCCGACATTAACTACTGTTATCATTTTGGTATATTTTCTTCTGTTTTTGCAACTGTGGATTTTTAAAAAAAATTTTTTTGAGAGAAAGAGAGAGGAAGGGGCAAAGCAGGAAGCATCAATTCGTAGTAGTTGCTTCCTGTATGTGCCCTGACTGGGCAAGTCCAGAGTTTTGAACCCATGATCTCTGTGTTCCAGGTCAATACTCTATCCACTGTGCCACCACGGGTCAGGTGGGTTTATATGTATGTGTGCGTGTGTGTGTGTGTGTGTATACACACACACACACACACACACATACACACACATGCACAATTATGATTGTATAAAATACATGGAATAGCATATATTGGTTTATTCTTTTTAAAATCAATTTCTAATATAAAAATAGTACGTTTTTCTCTGAGGATATTTGAAAAAGGAGTAAAGAAATCTTTGGAAATCAGAGTAAAAAGTATAAGCTGTCTTTTCAGTCTTAGTATGGACCATTAATATTATGGTATCAGATCCATATTTCCAGATAGTCTGCTTGGTATACCTACCAACCTTTCTCCCTGCCCGCCTACCTACTTCTCTGAGAGGTATCCTCGGGATAGGCTTTGCTCCTGCATAGAAGGAGGTACAAATAAATCCAAGGGGTGGGTGTGGTCAGTGCGGTGGGGAGGGGTGAAAATCCAGTGTGCTGGGCCCTATCATCAGATACCCTGCAGTAGTGAATCTAGTAGGTGGCCCTACCACCCTCTAAGAACACCACTCAGTGTTATGTTGGGTCTGAGGAGCAGGTGATACAAAATCCTAGGACCAATTGGCAGTTTAATGAATTCTTAAAAGGGATATTTAAACATCTATAGCCTGATTCTAGAAAAATTTAGCCATGTGGAATTTGGGGGGAAATTATTTAAACAACATTTAAAGGGTCTTTGTAAAGCAAAACTACATATAATGTTAGAATCAGAAATAACCCTGAATATAAGTGAGTCAGATTTTTCACTTTTATCTTCAAAGATTGCTAAAACTCAAAGAGCTAGTGACTTCCCAGTCCAGAGACTATCTAATATGTCAGCAGGGGAGTTAAGACTCAGTTCCCAGTTCTCTGAGCCCCAGAAATTTGTCGGTAAAATATGTGGCAATAGCTTTTCTGAGCAAGCCTTATTTTACCCTGAAAAATTACTTAGTCATAAGCCTCCTGCAGTGAAAGGTGTGTGTCTTCCCAGAGCTAGATTTAGAGTCCTTCGTGGTGAGCTTTGTGGGAGTCCGGAGAGCCCTAAATTTGGAGTCCCGGGGTTTTCACTGAAGTCAGTTTTTCCACTTCCTCTGGGATGGTAAGCAAACCACATAACCCTTCTGAGTCTTGCTTGCCTTTTTTTTTTTTTTTTTCACCTGAAAAAAATGTATAGACTCTTTTTACCTGACATGGTATTTTGAAGTTCTTGATGCAAAATCACTATGGAAACTAAAGCATTATGCAAATACAGGGGCTTGATATTTTTATTAAGATTTCACTAGGAACTAGTTTCACAAGGAACTAGTTTCCGCATCCTACAAAACATAATTGCCTTCAGAGCAAGATCCATGTGTGTTTCATTTTTCCGTTCCCTCATAGTAAGTGCAGAATAAATATTAGCTAAACACTGGAGAGCTTTTATCACCTTGTGTTAAATGAAATATTCATGACAATTCTCCTGTGAATGGTGGTATAATAGGTACTGTGGGGATTGCCTGTTTATGTAGATGCCTTCACTGGCCTTTAAAGCTAAAAATAGGAGGGCAGTCTTGTCTGATGTTGCCTCTGAAGTGTGGTGTTGTTTGCATGATAAAAGAAGTCGCAAACATTGCCATGAGACTGGAACAACATGCTGTTCTCATCAGACAGCATTTTAATCTTATTTTAACGCTCCTCGGACATAATATTTATATGTGAGAACAATAGAGCTTCCCCTTATGTAGGCTTGTTTTAGTACTAATAATGACGTTTACCGTAATGTTTTCTTTGTGTTTTGTCCAGATTTGCCAATGAATCTTTTATGGCATCCTTGTTTTAAATGTGGAAAACGAGGTAGGGGCAGCATACAGTAAAATGACGAACATATGGCATTAATTCCTCATTCTGTTGATATTTTTGATTTGTTAGGTTGAACTTAGGAATCACATCTTCAAATTGCTCTGGCCAATTTATTACCTTCAGCTTAAAGCAATGAGGGAATAGAAGTAAAATACTTGTTTTCCTCTTTTTGATTCATTAACAGGCTACACTAGGAGACCATCTAACCCTGAGTCCTCATTTTATAGCTCCCAGACTCTCCCTGATTTGCCTGGCATCACACAGGCTTGGGAAGCGAGCACCCAGGTCTCTCGATCTGTGTCTATGAAGTATGCACTTTGTTCTGGGCTTTGCTGAGCAGGTTCACATGAAACTGTCAACTAGTTGAGTACATCTGCTTTCGGTATGAAGTTTGAAGACCAAACTATTTTTAGAGTAGTGAACTACATTCCAAGATTTAATGTCAAACACAACAACTGCTTAGAATATACTTATCCACGAGATGTGTCTGCTTGAAAGACAGCTCTAAAAAGCAATGGGCAGGGAACTTCTGGAAAAAGGATGAGGCAGCAGGGTTGGGGGTGGGGGTGGGGGTGTCTTCCTGACTCAACTCATTAAGGAAAAAAAAGCCTATAATAGGAACAAAGCAATAGCATCCAACCAGACACACTTCCCTGCTCTCCTCTCTGGAGTGGGTCATTTAAGGTCTATCACGTGCGGGCCAGTCAGAGAGAAAGGAGAGTGACTGTTGTCATATTGAGTAAGAATTCACTATGTAAGGACATAAGGTAGGCTCGGCCAATGGCCACCTCACAGTACTATGTCCACATGCCCCGAGTAGCACAGTGACCAACCAGGTGAACTTAGCCTGTAGTTCATGTAACTTTATTCTACAAAATATGAACATTATTCAGCATTAAACTAAGAGAGTCCATGTGACACTGTTAGTAGATGAAAAAAGATATGTGACCTGGGACTCAACAATTTGAAAACCAAGGCAGAATTAACAGGAGAAAGGACAAGGAATGTCTGACTCTTCAAATGCACATGATAATGTTGTAAAACGGAGTTGTTCCTCCTTGTGCCGAACTCACCAGGGTTTCAGTAATGCAGCAAACATGACACATCCCAGCCCGCAGCCCCCACTGGGCCACTGTCTAGGCTCTGATGTCCCCAGTGACCCCTTTCTGAAGGAGGACAGTATTCGTGCACATGTAGTGTGGGATAAATGAACAGGTAATGTCAGATCATACCATGTTAGTCGTGGGAAATATGTAGGCTTTTTTCTTTTTTTTTCAGTTTTAAGGTCTGTAACTTCAGTATCATCTTGATTGCTTTAGACAAATCTTTTCAAAATTTTAAACCAAATTTATATATTGTAATCAAAAACTAAAAAAACTTAAGGAATATAAAATGCCTAATTTGCAGTTTGTTTCTTCCTTTCCCAACCCTCATATTAAAGAAAAAAAAATCCGGCCCTGGCCGGTTGGCTCAGCGGTAAAGTGTCAGCCTGGCATGCGGGGGACCCGGGTTCGATTCCCGGCCAGGGCACATAGGAGAAGCGCCCATTTGCTTCTCCACACCCCCCCTTCCTCTCTGTCTCTCTTTTCCTCTCCCGCAGCCAGGGCTCCATTGAAGCAAAGATGGCCCAGGCGCTGGGGATGGCTCCTTGGCCTCTGCCCCAGGCGCTAGAGTGGCTCTGGTCACGGCAGAGCGACCCCCGGAGGGGCAGAGCATCGCCCCCTGGTGGGCAGAGCCTCGCCCCTGGTGGGCGTGCTGGGTGGATCCCGGTCGGGCGCATGCGGGAGTCTGACTGTCTCTCCCCGTTTCCAGCTTCAGAAAAATACAAAAAGAAAAAGAAAAAAAAAGAAAAGAAAAAGAAAAAAAAAATCCTTTAATAAATATGTCGAGTCCCTAATATGTTGCAGGCTGTCTTTTAGGTACTGAGGGAAAACAGTGACCAAACTGATAAAAGCCCCAGGCCCTGGGCAGCTCTGTGCGAATGGGGCAGACAAGCCTGGAACAAGAAAGACGAGGGCGGATGGATGGTTAAGTAGCAGTGAGGATGTATGAGATGCCGAGGCAGAGAGGGTGGTGGTAGTGAGGCCGGTGAAGACTGTGTAAAGTCAACTTTTGAGTGAAGCTGGCTTTTGATTGGAGATCTGACAGCGTGGACAGGTGAGCCAGGCGGACCTTGGATGGAAGAACAGCATCCAAGTGTATGCCAGGTTGGAGCAGCACGCACAGTGGTCTTGAGCAGAAGTGTGCTGTGTGGTTGAGGAACAAGGAGCAGATGGAGAGGGGGAGGATCACCAAAGTAGAGAGCAGGGGGTTTCAGCCCGGAGAACTAATGGCGATTACAACATATGGGGCATTGTTGGATTTTACTCTGCATTATTTTAAGATCACCATTAGATCACTTATGGAATGAACTTGTTTCTCTCCACATTCTTATCTTGAAGCCCTAAGCCCAATGTGACTATATTTGGAGATGGGCCTCTAGAGAGGTGATTCAGATAGATGAGGTCCTTAGAGTGGAGCCCTGATCTAATAGGACTACATCCTTAAAGAAAAGATAGATACACCAGGAATGTGCATGCGCAGAGAAACAGCAGTCTATATGCCAAGGAGAGAGGCTCAGGAGAAACCAAACGCACTGACACCCTGATCTTGGACTTCCAGCCTCCAGAACTGTGAGCAAATAAATATTTGTTATTCAAGCCACCCAGCATGAGATCTTTTGTTATGGAAGCCCTAGGCAACTAATGCACTATCCTAACACCCATTTATCTTTGTCAAGAGAACTTTCCGCCAAGTAGTCAGATTGATCTTGAGTAAACTTGACTGTTAACTGACAGCAGTATTTATTTTGTGTCAATCCAAAAGGTGCTTACTTATCCTACAAGTACTATATATTCTTTTAAATTTTATTTATGTACTTTTGAGAGAGGGGGGGGAGAGAGAGAGAGAGAGAGAGAGAGAGAGAGAGAGAGAAAAGGGAAGGAGCAGGAAGCATCAACTTCCATTTGTGCCTTGACCAGGCAAGCTCTGGGTTTCGCACCGGTGACCACAGTGTTCCAGGTCGACGCTTTGTCCATTGTGCCACCACAGGTCAGGCACAGGTACTGTATTTGATTTAAAACAGATAAGCCTACAGGTTAGTCATCCAAAGCAGAGCTAGTAAATCAATCCAGCCAGATACACAGTTTCTTTTGTATCGGCAGTTTAAGATTCGCAGTTTACAATTACTTTATTCCCACCTCTCTTGTTCATTTTTTAAAAAAAAACATAGAATTGGTCTTTGGCTGAAATGAATGAAGAAGTAAGATGCCATACCTTCTCTTTTCATCCCTTCTTCCTCCCAGACCATGGTCCCTTTTTAATCTCTTACCATCTCTCTTCTAACAAAACTTCTTTCTTAACATCTCAAAAAATGATGGGAGGGGGCGCACTTGGCTGCTCTTGGAGATTTATTATTCTGAACCATGCACATAGCCATTATGATAAACTGTCTCTGTAAGCTAACTTTAATTAGACACGCTGTGTTGTATGCTACCTGTACCTTGTTAGCCACTGGCTGATGAAAACACCTCTGCTCTGTTTTGAAATGCTATTTCTTAGGACTCTCCAGGTGGAAGTGCTTTTCCAAATGTCCTTTGTTCTACATGTATGTTCAGGGCATGTATTGCTTTGACTGTAGTGTCATCTTGCTTCAGGCTCTCTCTATTTTTAAAAAATAGAAAACCACAGGATGCAAAGTAGAGAAGCGGGAGTACAGTCAGTAATATTCTAATAATTATGAATGGTGCCAGATGAGTACTAGATTTATCTGGGTGATCACTTTATAAGGCATATAAATGTTTAATTACTGTGTTGCAGATCTGAAACTAATAATATTGTATGTCAACTGTAACTGAAAAATAAATTTTAAAAGTAAACTAAAAAAGATGTTAAAATAATTAAAACTAGAAAACCACACCTTCAGAATTATGAAACCAATGAATAAAATATTCCCAAAAGCTTTTTTTGGACTGTCTCTCTCTAGATTTTATTTTCCTGACCCCAAAGGAGGATAATAACTTGTTTAAGGGAAGCTTCTCTTGAGTCTTGTGGCAGATCTCAAGCAACTGTCTTAAGAGTGGAAAGATGAATTAAAATATAACCACTAAATAAAGGTTTTGAGACTTTTTAAATTAAATTGTGTGCTTGTAGTTTGCCTCGAAACCACAAAAGAGCAGTCACTAAGGTGGTCTTAAAAGGTTTAAAGTCAGGAGCATGAATGATAGGAAGTCCCAGCTACTACTTAGATTGTAATTAGAACATCAAGCAATAATGTAATTTCTATATTAATTTTTCTTTCACTTTCTCATTTTAAAATCTTCAGAATAAACATGTTATTATACAATATATTTGGTTTTACAAAAACGGTATGGCCCTAAGGATATTGGCTTTGAATAGTCAGTTTAATTTAGAAGTTGATGGTTCTTCAAGGAGTGTTAACCGCAAGGATCTGTCCTTGCTACTCAGGGAATTAGCAATAAAGTAGGGAATTATACCTACCAGGCCATTGAGGTCCATTGGTGTGGAGCTGTTAACATCTAGGAAATCTAAAGTTTCATCCCTATTCTAATAATGCAGTCATTTGGAAAGTAGAAAAATTTAGTTAGTCTATATTTAAAAAAAAAAAAATTTTTTTTTATTAAGTGAGTGGTAGGAAGGCAGAGAGACAGACTTCCACATGTGACCTGATCGGAGTCCACCTGGCAATACCCCTACAGGCCATGCTCTGCCCATCTGGGGCCACTGCTCTGTTGCTTGGCAACCAAGCTATTTTTAGTACCTGAGATGAGGCCATGGAGCCATCCTCAGAGCCCCAGGGCCAACTTGCTCAAACCATTCGAGCCATGGCTGTGGCATAGGAAGAGAGAGAGAAAGAAAGAGAAGGGAAGGGGGAGGGGTGGCCACTTCTCCTATGTGCCCTGACTAGGAATTGAACCAGGGACTTCCACACATCAAGCTGATGCTGTACTGCTGAGCCAATTGGCTAGTGCCAAGAAAATTGTTTTTTAATTGCCATTTACATTCAATATCATTTTGTATTCATTTCAGGTGTACAACATAGTGCTTAGATAAGTATACACTTCACAGCATGCTCCCCCCGAATACTTCCAGTACTCACCTGGTACTATGCATAGTTATTACAATTATCATTGACTGTATTCCCTATGCCAGGGATCCCCAAACTACGGCCCACAGGCCACATGCGGCCCCCTGAGGCCATTTATCCGGCCCTCGCAGCACTTCCGGAAGGGGCACCTCTTTCATTGGTGGTCAGTGAGAGGAGCATAGTTCCCATTGAAATACTGGTCAGTTTGTTGATTTAAATGTCTTGTTCTTTATTTTAAATATTGTATTTGTTCCCGTTTTGTTTTTTACTTTAAAATAAGATATGTGCAGTGTGCATAGGGATTTGTTCATAGTTTTTTTTTATAGTCCGGCCCTCCAACGGTCTGAGGGACAGTGAACTGGCCCCCTGTGTAAAAAGTTTGGGGACCCCTGCCCTATGCTATACTTTTACGTCCTCATGACTTATTTTGTAACTCCCATTGTACTTCTTAGCCCCTTCATTTTTTTCACCAAATCCTCCAAGCCCCCTCACCTCTGGCAACCATCAGGTTGTTCTCTGTATTTGTGAGTCCCTTTCAACCTTGTTTATTTTGTTCTTTAGATTCTACATATAAATGAAATCATATGACATTTGTCTTTTTCTGTCTTATTTCATTTATCATAATACCTTCTAAGTCCATCCAAGCTGTTGCAAATGTCAAGATTTCATTTTTTTATCGCTAAGTCATATTCCATTGTATATATGTACCACAATTTCTTTATTCAATCTTTATTGATGGGCACTTGATTACTTTTATATCTTGACTATTGTAAATAATGCTTCAATGAACATAGAGGTGCATATATCTTCGAATTAGTGTTTTGGGTTTCTTTGGATATATGATATATCCAGAAGTAGAAACACTGAGTCATAAGACAGTTCCATTATTAATATTTGAAGATCCTTCATACTGTTTTCATAGTAACTGCACCAATCTGCATTCCCACCAGTGCATGAAGGTTCCTTTTTCTCCACATCTTGCCAACACTTGTTGATTGCAGATGTATTGATGATAGCCATTCTGACAGGTGTGAGGTGATATCTCATTGTGGTCCTAATTGCATTTCTCTGATGATTAGTGATGTTGACCATCTTCTCATATGTCTATTGATCATCTGTATTTCCTCTTTGGAAAAATGTGTGTTCATGCCTTCTGCCCATTTTTTAATTGGATATTATTTTTTCTTGGTATCAAAACTCAAGATTTATAAGTTCTTTATAAATTTTGAATATTCACCCCTTATCAGCTGTATCATTAGCAAATATCTTCTTACGTTCAGTGAATCTATAATGTATAAGACTCTTTTAAAAAATATCTTTACTATGATAAACTAGTTGGACTGACTTTTTAACCAAACTGGTCACACTAGTTAAAGCACTAGTCTTTTTGTGTTTGTAAACATGGCCTTGGAAAGTATATTTTTGTCACTTATACACTAAGTGAAGATTTCCAGGGTGTGCCTTTTGTGTCAAGTACTATGACAGGTTCAAGGAATACTTAGGTGTGTGTAAGGGAACCTCCCGCCTCCAATTGACTTTCAGTTGACTAAAAACTCAAACCAAAATCAAGACAGTTACATTATATGCTCAGATGAGTGCTCAGATGAGTGCGCTAGGAGCTAGAATGAGAGTTTCTAGACTGAGTAGAGCATCCAGTCAAGGAAGTGTTTCTTTGAGAAAGAACTAGAAAAGGATACAAGAGACCTTAGTCATGGTTGGAGGGGTATATGAAATGGGCATGCATCAAGAACTGGAGGGAGATTACCCAAAGTGGGTCAGTCTGCTGCTCATTCATATGTCGTTTTCATGAGATATTTCTCATTAGTTCTAAATGCCAATGAAAGTACATTGCTATTTAAATGGTTTAAAGATACCATTTTAAGTTCTTATGCTTAGAAGATACCTTCCTAGAGCAGTGGTTCTCAAAGTGTGCACCAGGGCGCACTGGTGTGCCCTAGAGGATTTCCAGGTGCATGCTATGGTATTCCAGAGAAATATGTGCCTGTTGGAGACCAAAAAACCAACAGGGTTTTGGGAGTTTAGATTTTGGGAAGACAGAAGTGTGGGGAGTTGGCTGTAAGTTGACAGTCTGCCCAACCCCCCACCTCACTTGCCTGATTAGGTTGCAAAAGGCTGTTAAGCTGTAGTGCTGGATTGTTTATACTACCCCTCATGTTCCCCAGAAAGACTGGAGGCAAGTTTCTTCTATCATTTGTTTGTTGCGAAGTTAAGATGATATGTATAATGGGGGTTTTCTGCACTCAACACAGTTAAGAGTAAAAAGAGAGGAATTCTTCAATGTATTGATGAGGAAATGAGAGTTTGCCTTTCAAATATATGCCCACACATTGAAGAAATCGCTAGGACACATCAGGCTCATGTTTCTCATAAACACAAGAATAAAAAAACTTAACACATTTATGCCATGACCTGCTGAATTTACTAAATCTTACTAAGAATGTATCTATATATATAAAAAGTTTGCTTTTTTGTCATTTTTTTTATTTTTTGACCCCTCTTTTTTACGAATTCTACAAAGCATAACTCAAAAAGTGTAACATAAAAATGTTTTTTAATGTCAGAATAAACTTAATTTTGTCATATTTATTTCATTTAATTACCATAAAAGCACTCTTGGACTTTATGTTTTTTTTCTTTAATATTTGACTTATTTATTATAACATTTCTGAGAAATTTGTATATAGTTCACCTACAATTATTTGTAGGATTTTAAATGGGCCCCGACTACAAAAAGTTTGAGAACCATTGCCCTAGAGTATGCATAGGCCTTAGTCAATATAAAATATTTTCTTGTACCTTTATTTATTTATTTGTTTGTTTATTTGTTTGTTTTCACAAGAGACAGACAGACAGGAGAAGCATCAGCCCATAGTTATGGCACTTCAGTTGTTCATTGACTGCTTTCTCATATATGCTTTGACCAGGGAGCTCCAGCCAAGCCAGTGACCCCTTGCTTAAGCCAGTGACCTTGGGCTCAAGCCGGCAACCTTTGGGCTCAAACCAGCAAACATTGGGGTCATGTCTGTGATCCTATGCACAAGCTGGTGACCCCGCGCTCAAACCAGCGACCTCAGTGTTTTGAACCTGGGTCCTCAGCATCCTAGGTCGACACTCTTTCCACTGCGCCACCATCTGGTCAGGCATTTTTATTGCACTTTTAAATGCTGACATACAACAAGTTCCTTGTAAGAAAGTGGTCTAAGTTTAGCCTCAAGAAATTCAAACCCACTTCTATAAAATAATTTTTAAAGAAAAACACTCATATAAAATATTCTGTTAAATAGCTCTCACTGTTAGTAATATGATATGATGCTTCATGGAAATATCCACAGAAAGCTTCAAATACATCTTGGCTCAAACTTTTTCAAACCAAGGTCATTTATTTTTTGATGAGTCGAAAGGTCATGTTGATGGATGACACTGGTGAAATAATTGACATTTGGATGGTTAGTGATTTTATTCCTCTTAACACGAAGATCATGCCAGTGTGTTTTGTAATTGTAAAATCTCCTTTGACTAGATGATAGTTTAGGGAAGGGATAATCCTTAGAAGTTAACCTAGTAACTAGTTTATCTAGTTGAACATTTTTGGCTTAGGTAAACAGCTCAATTTATACAAACCTCAATGTGTTTTTGAAGTATTCTGCCCATGTCCTATGTTTATTAGTATCTTAGAACTACTGTCATCATTTTCAATCCTTTTTCCTTTTCCTTTCTAACTCTCCTTGACACTTTGTGACTTAGTTCGGTTTATTTAGATGTTCTTCTATTATAAATTTAATGGGGGTGGGAACACGAGAGGGAAGTTTGGATTGGCATGTGTTTCTGTAAATCTCGAGATTGCTATCATGTCCCCCGGTTCAGGGGACATGAATGTCTTCCATCTAGTTCTGGGTCTTTTCCATGGTCAGCAGCAAATCAGTTGCTTGAAGACTGACCTCCCTCTGGTCAAGCTGCAGGCCATCTGCTTGGACACATGGTCACTCTTTGATCTTTTCGTAATTCATTCTTGTTCCTTCTGGTGCCTGGATTCTCCCTGGATCTTTGGGAAACATGAGGATGGATTTTCCGGTGAGCTCCTCTGTTAGGGACAGATAATTTAACTCACCTGTTTGGAAAATTCCAACTTATTTGTAAACGGAACCCAGTGGTGTTAATGTTTCTCCTCTGGGACCTGCATCCTGGATTCACTCCTCCTAACCCCTTCTCTTCATGTCATTTTATGGAGAACTACTCGGGACCAGGTAGGAAACTGTCATTTCTGCTTTATTAGTTTATTTTATAACGTGGCAAAATGTACAAGACATAAATTTTACCATTTTAGCCACTGTTGAGTGTACAGTTCAGTGGCAGTTGGTACATTCACACTGTTATACAACCATCCATCTCCAGAACTTACTCACCTTCTCAAGCTGTGCCCATTGAACACTGACTCCCCACCCCGACCTCCTTACAGCCACTGCGTTCTGCTTTCTGTCTCTGTAATATGATCACTGGGTACCTCCCGTAAGTGGAATCATACGATGTTTGTCCTTTTGTGTTGCTTATTTCACTTAGCATAATGTCTTCAGAATTGATCCATATTGTGGTGTGTGTCGGATTGCTATTCCTTTATTAAGCTGCATAATATTCCGTTGTAAGCATATGACACATTTTGTTTCACTGATGGACATTTGGATTGCTCCCACATTTGGCTATTGTGAATAATGTTGCTGTGAACATTGGTATATAAGTCTTTTTTGAGTCCCTGTTTCCACTTGTTTTGGGTAGATACCAGAAATGGAAGTGTTGTATCACATAGAATTCTGTTTCATTCTCTGAGGAACTACCATACTGTTTTGCACAGTGGTTCTGCTTTATCCTGGAACCCTGTTGGACTGCATACCTGTGTTCCCGCCTGAGCGGGGTGAGATTAGAGATCACACAGAGAGGCTTCTACTCTCTAGGCATCTTTTTTGTTTAGGAGAACCTTCAAATACATGGATGAATGATGCCTAGGCAGAAAATTCTCTTTCACCTCATGTTAATAAAGTCCTGAGAGAATAAAAGTGGCCTTATCAACACTGAGCCCTGGGACTTAAATGGGGTTAACGTTTGTTGTGCCTAATGTGACAAGGGCTGTTAGGTAACAGAATCAAACAACATGCCCTCTTCTCACTCCTCCCACAAGGTTAACGAGGCATCACAAGAAACAGAGGATTCACAAGTCTTACTGTGAACTTCTCAGCTACAATATAGCAAGACATGAGGCTCAAGTTTGGCTCTCAGACGTGATAGATAGTGAGGCCAGATTCCGGGACATAGGTCCCAGAGGCAGGAGCCTGGTGAGTGAACTCACTCTGCCTGCATCCCAGGAGATGCCGCAGAGATCGCCTTGCCCAGCTCTCCACCCCGGGGCAACGGACCTCACTACCGAAGGGTACAGGCTGCTTCTCACCTTGTACACAGAAAAACCAAGTACCCAAAGAGCATTTCCTGTTCTCTAGAACTTTCCAAATGGTAGACTTATATCAGCTACTCTGAAAGGACTCATATAGTGAGATTTAGGAATAGTGTCCACCCTCAACTACAAACCATCTATCTTACCTGATATTCCATCAAAAATTTAAGCTTGCTTCGCGTTCGGTTGCACAGGAGGACGTTAGCCCCACTTGCTGCTCGGCCGGCCCCTCTCCAGCTGCATCTGACAACCTCCCGCGGGGCTTGAACCCCCCCCCCCCTCGGTGCAGTTCTCAGGAAAAGCTTGTTTAGAGCAACAGAATTAGAGAGGATTACCGAAGGGATATACAGTCCTCTGTCCTTAAAAACTCCCGACATTTATTTATTCCTGAATTAAACAGGACCATCAAAAAAGGAATTCCTTGCTAATGTCACCCTGACTCCCTGTGGGACAGCTTACTGTCTCCCACTCCGGGCCAGCCTCCCTTGAGGCTGTGGTAGCATGTACCCCTACACCACTCATTGTACAGCTGGCCCACTGTTCTGGGCACCCCTATACATGAAGCCCCACAACAGAAACAGCTCTCTGGCTCCGGTACCAGAACAGCTGTTCTCTGAGCAGTTGGTTAGTGGAGACCCTGTGTGCTGCCACGTGAGCCACCAATCATGGCCACGGGGAAGCGGGGAGACGGCAGCCCAGGGACAGAGCCCAGCTGGGGTCGGAGTGTTAACCGCCTGCGGTCTCCACCTTGCTTGTAAACTCGTAGTTTTCTTTTCCTCATTGCCTCACTTTAGGTTGTCGAGTTATCTGAATTCTTATAAGCTATTCAAATCCTTTAACAAATAAGTTGGAAGTATAAATGTGAACCAGGTAGTCTTAGGTGTTTTGGCTGTTCAGAGAACAAAATGTATGTAAATTGTTAGTTTCCAGAGAACTGGGATACGATTAGTACAGGTGGCTTTGTTAAAGTGCTATTCTGAACAGCACTGTTAAAGTGCTTTGTTCAGTGCTATTCTGAACAGCACTGAGCTGTAAGTTCTGCACTGTCAGGGGCCTTGGCGACTTCATCACTGGACCTCCAGCTGCTGGTGCTGTGCTCAGAGGGGCGCGCTCAGTAAACCTCCCCGAGAGATGGGAGCAGGCAGGGCGTCCGGGCACCTCCAGCTTCCTCCATCGGGGACTGTGTATGCTCCAAGCAAAGGGAAGCCCTGACACTCTGGCATTGCCTCCACCTTGGTCACACATGGGAGGACACAGCTAGCACTTCTAACGTTTCCTGTCTCCCTCTCTGCAGACGCACATTTCCAGGCTCCCTCCCGGCGCAGTGGCAGGACAGTCCGTGGCGATTGAAGGTGGGGTCTGTCGCTTGGAGAGCCCAGCGAACTGAACCTTCCGGCTGTGCATGAAATGCAGGGAGGCATCCAGCACCTGAGCTTGCAGGTGTCTGTAACTGAAGGTGGATATTTTATCGTCTTCATTTTATAATTCCTACTGCAGCCTCGTGCACCGCTGGCGACACGGGTGCTGCTGTGTTTAGTGCTTAGGACGTGCGGCCTTCGGTGGGTGAGCAGGACTACTAAGTGTGTGTGCGCATGCGCACGTGCGTGCACATGCGTGGCCTGGGTGCTTGCTTTTTCCCTTGAGATAGAAACTCCTCCTTCTCATGTAACCTAAGACCAGGAATGATTAAGTCATCTTTACAAAATGTGTGCTTTAACTGTTTACAAGTCAAATCTAAAGTTGCAGGAAACATTTTTTATTTCATAAAGCGGTACCAACTGTCATTGATACAGTGTGTCTGAATTGAAGAGTAAATCTATGTGTTTAAATTTGACAGTGGTAGTGCTCCATTTAATAACAGTAATTAGTAATAAAGTGTTTTTATTTGTTAATCAGTTTAAGTGAATTCTGTGGTAACTTAAACTGTTATTCTCATCCCTCGTATGGGGCATTTTTCTTTAACAAAGAATGGTTTCAGTGAAACAATCTAGAGAGAGTTAAGGTCAGAACCTTTTTAAATAATAGTCTTATTGATAAAGTTTTTACTTCTTTCCTTAGCCTTTCTAAGCTTAAATACTGCATAGCTTTGAGCTGTATGTACTATATTATGAAAGAATATGTAAAAAAAAATACAGTAATGCACAGTACTTAATTTGTGTATAATGGAATGTTATTTACAATGTAATACTGTAAATATGAAAGCAAAATTTATGATAAAATTCAATATTATCTTTGTTTCTTGTTTAAATATATTTTTAAGGTAAAGGCACAAAAATAAAAGCAGCATATTAATGGGTATAGTGTGTGACTCCTCTTCTCAGACTAATAAATTATCTTTTAAATCCTAGTTTGGTGAGCCATTTTCTATTTTGTTTGTAAAAACAAAACTTCTAGAAATCATATCTTGAGCCTCTTGCTCTGATCCGATCGTTCAGAATGCAGTCATACATTTGTGTGGTCAGGTGAGTCACTAGCAAGGTCGAAGTTGAACTTAGCACATGATTGAATGGTCAATATAAAAACCCCTAAAATTTCCTTTGCAATTTGATAAAAATAACAAAGGGAAGGAATAAGAACACTTTGCTTAGAAAAAGTGTAGTGGCAGTTGGAAACTCAAAAGTTACAGTTGATAAATTGCTTCTAAAAGTTATATTTAGTGATCTGGAGCCCCATAAGAAAACCAAGACTTACTTCCCTTTTGATTTTCTGTGTAAGAAGTGGCTATCAAGAAGATACTAAAGATAGACTTGCTCAGGGGGAGGAAGTCCCCTGCACCGTATAATCATGGCTCTGGGCGGTAACTGATAAAGCCCCGGATGAAATTATATGCTTGACATCGACGTATGGCCAAATTATAAAGGAAAGACAACCAAAATGGAGTGGGTATAACTATGAATGATTTGGGAGTTGCTGACTTATATTCCTCGTACAGGCAATTACATTTGTCTCGCTGTGTTCTCTAGACAGGTTGGTGCCATGGTATCTGTTTCTCATTCTTAATGAGGCTTAGAACTAGTGAGAGATGGGCTGGCTGGTGGGGAGCCTTTGGCTTCAAAAGCTTTCAAAGACCTGTTACCTGTTGGCAGGGTTTTTTCAGGAGCTGGACTGGATCACGTAAAACTATCAGGACACTTTGGAGTCTGAAAATCATCTGACCTATTTCACCAGGAATGCCATTTCTTTCATCTCCTTTTGACTTTATTCCATTCATATTTAAAAGTTTGGGCTTGTTAAAGACCCTTTTATGGAGAGTTTAAAAACTGGTCAGTACGAAGGAGCATGGCCCTATAACTGTTAAGACTTTTTCTCCACTTTCCTTCTCTCTCTCTTTCTTTCTTTCTTTCTTTCTTTCTTTCTTTCTTTCTTTCTTTCTTTCTTTCTTTCTTTCTTTCTTTCTTTCTCTTTCTCTCTCTCTCCTTCCTTCCTTCCTTCCTTCCTTCCTTCCTTCCTTCCTTCCTTCCTTCCTTCCTTCCTTCCTTCCTTCCTTCCTTTCTTCCTCCCTCCCTACCTACCTACCTACCTACCTACCTACCTACCTACCTTTTAATTTAAGAAATATTGTTAACCAGGGAGGGAGAAAAAATGAGATTCAGAATCACGTGGCAAAATGTAATGGGTAGTTTAAGTTTCTTTATTATTAGATCGGATGTTAAAGAATAGATACTGTAACCAGAGGATACTGGCAAATATAAAATCAACTTTATTTCATACAAAAGTAGAAAAGGTAGAAACAGGTAAAAAAAAATAACCTCATGTCCTAGACTGGCTTATATTATTAAGATTCTGAAGCTATGTTTTGAGATGCCCCTCCCTATTTTTTAATTTAAAATTTTTCATTGTGGTAAAATTTATGGAACATATAATGTGTTGTCTCAACCATTTTTAGTGTGCCCATTCAGTGAGATGCCCACTTTCAAAGTGGGGGCGTCTTAACTGGGTGCCCATATTCTATTTTTTTTTAAGTCCTGGACATTGGGTGTTTGGTTTTCTTGAGCATAGTTAAGTCTGTTCCGATTCCTCCAGATGGTCACTGCGATCCCACTTTGGGTTTGGAGACAGGCACCTTCAAGACTTGGTGAGGAGGCGGAGGGAGCCAGAGTGCCTGTGCTGACTGGTCGCTTGTGACCGCCTTGTCTAAGCTACACTCCTGCCTGGTCAGTTCTGCCACTTTTGCCTCCTGAGTGTCTACGTAGGGTTGGCCCTGCCTCATCTTCTAACAGCCGCTTTTCTACATGTGAACTTGAACTCAACTATCGACGTCAGAATTACGTACAAAGTACATATAAACAAGTCCTAAATGCTAGTCTGTGAGCAAAATGGAAGAGTTTTAGTTCGTAGACACGGGGACATCTCTCTTGACTGCTCAGAGCCCTTTGTGCCTAATTCCTCATTTTCTCCCGGGTGTGAGAGAGGAGGCGCCGCATGCTGGTTCCCGGGTGTGCAGGACAGAGGAAGTTCCTGGGTACAGAGGGAGTGAAGACTTGAACGTTGACAAAAGTGCTAGAACTACTCTTGAATTTTAGGATTGTATGGAATATCTTTTAACATGCTCATTGTTATTATTAAAAGTAATCTATGCTTAAAAGAAATAATAAAATCAGTAAGAAAAAGCAAGAAAAAAATTAAGTCATAACCTCACTTTTCTAAAGACAGCAATTGATAACACTTTGGCTTGCATCCTTATAGATTCTTTAGGCATAAATTTTCTATGTCTTTTTAGCACAAAAAATGGTGTTATATTGAACCTTCAAATGGAATTATGTAACCTGCATTTTTCATTTAATATCATAGAAAGATGTCTAGACCTATAGAGTTATATAGAATACCTCAGTTACTGCTTTCTCATACAGAGCTGGTTCCGCTAATGCCATTGAATACATAAGTTTTATTCTGAAATGTTTGTGAAGATTCTTCATGGTCCTTCAGGTACAGTCGGCATCCATTCCTTCAGGCCGCAGATTCACACTGGGAGCACTGTGGAAGAGCTTCGCCAATGAAAGCCAGTTGGCAGGTGTCATAGAACTGAACATTGTCATTGCCTGTGGATCTTCTATTTTAGAGGTCCCCAGACAACTTTTTATCATTATTTTTTTTTGTATTTTTCTGAAGTGAGAAATGGGTGGCAGAGAGACAGACTCCTGCATGCGCCTGACTGGGATTGACCTGGCATGCCCACTAGAGGGCGATGGTCCGCCCATCTGGGGTGTCACTCCATTGCAACCGGAGACATTCTAGCATCTGAGGTGGAGGCCATGGAGCCCTCCTCAGCATCCGGGCCAACTTTGCTCCAATGGAGCCTCGGCTACGGAGGGGGAAGAGAGAGATAGAGAGAAAGGAGAAGGGGAAGGATGGAGAAGCAGATGGGCGCTTCTATGTGCCCTGGCTGGGAATTGAACCTGGGACTTCCACACAACAGGCCGATGCTCTACCACTGAGCCAACCAGCCAGGGCTATCCCAGACAACTTTAAAAGGCGAATACCTGCACCTCTGTGCCTGGTGACTTTTCTTGGCTGCGGTAGGCCAGAGTGCCAGGGAGTCAGCACCCCTGGAGGCTGCTCTCAACCAGGGATAGATATGAGTTGTGTGCAAAGATCCCACTGCCTTGCTGTTCAGATGAAATAATTCTGAGGGATGTGTTGCACACTCTCTGACAGAGTTCCCACAGGATTGGCCTTTAGTGACCTGCTGTGGTAGTTATTAATATGTCCTGTATTAGCTTTTCCCCTTCCCTGTGCCCCTTTCAGTTCCCCTACCTGTGTTCCCTGGAATCATCTACCACATGAGCTCCTAACATTTCACTCCTTGTGTCAAGGATTCTTCTGGGGGACTTGAGACTAAGAAGCTTTCCATTCCATACACTCTTGGCAACAAGGCATGGGTGGGCCTTAAACTCTCTTCTCCAGAGCGTGGGCCCATGCACCTGCTTGTGTACCCCACTGGGGTCTTTCTTCCTGCCTAGAGCCTCTGATGAACTGTTTTCACCTGTAACATCTGATGAACATTCTCCAAGTGATAATCTGGATGTTTCACAAAAGTGGAGGCTTGCTTGTAACTGAGTCAGTACTGACAGGCTGCTAGAGACAAGAACACACTTTCAAGGAGGTAGTGAGGAAACAGGTCTGGACAGCAGCAGTCCACCGAGGACTGAGGGGCACTGGAACTGTGGTAATAGTAGTTGGAAGAAACCCTAGCAAAAGCATGTTATGACTAAGGGATTTGAAGAGACCAAACCAGAGGTTGCCAGAGTCCCTACGTCCTGAACACATCATGATGACCATGCTGTAGAAATCTCATGTGGTGCCCATTTCCCGAATGTCATCTCTCAAGCCTGGATATTCATAACATAATTTTACAGTTAAAACGTTTTTAATGCCTCCCAACATTTTTTTTAAAAAAAAACAAGTGTTGGCCCTGACCAGTTGGCTCTGCGGCTCGGTGTGTGGAAGTCCCGGGCTCGATTCCCAGCCAGGGCACACAGAAGAGGTGCCCATCTACTTCTCCACCCTCCCCCCTCTCCTTCTTCTCTATCTCTGTCTTCCCCTCTCACGTCCAAGGTTCCACTGGAGCAACATTGGCCCAGGCACTGAGGATGGCTCCATGGTCTCTGCCTCAGGCACTAGAATGACTCCAGCAGCAAAGGAACAACACCCCAGATGGGCAGAGCATCGCCCCCTGGTGGGCATGCCAGGTAGATCCCAGTTAGGCACATGCAGGAGTCTGTCTGACTGCCTCCCTGCTTCTAACTTTGGAAAAATACAAAAAAAATAAAAATAAATACATAAATAAAATAAAAAAATAAAGTGTTTATGAAGTCAAACACATCAACTTTGTTCTGACGTAAACCCAGAAACTGCTCAAAATTTGAGAACCTCTTTGTACCGGGAAGCTCAGTGTCTTTGTCCAACTTACCGTCGCAGGGCTTAGTCGTGAAGTGGAGGACCGACAAAGGGACTGTGGGTAGAAGGTATTCCTCCCGCCCAGGAACACGGGCCCAGGGAAAGGTTGAACCCAGAAGACATGAGCTTTTGTGTTTGTGATGAACTTGTATTACTTTAGCTGTATTCCAAACCTTCCCCAATAGCTGATTATGCAGGGTAAGAAATACGGTGCGCTAATGGAGCCTGCCACAGGTGGGAATGAAGGAGGGGGAGGTTGGCAACATAAAAGTAATCCTTATACATTAACATTTGTTCTGGGATGTTAAGAATTCTTAAGGACTACACTGCTTTTCCTCAATACTCAGTTTGGGTTCAAGTTCACAAGTTATTAGCTCAGACGTCTATCACCAGAGACCCACAGGCTGACCAAATTGACCAGCAGTTTTCCTTTCCCACATGCTGCTGTCTCTGAAGTGTGGCCACAGGAAGGATTAAATCTAAAACTGGCAAGGACCTCCCTTCAAGGCTGCGCCCTCAGCTTCCAGAAGCCCATCGGCCAAGCCCAAGGTGGTTCTCTGGGACCAGCTGTGGAAAGCTGGAGGGGAAGACAGCGTGGGAGAATCTCCGAGCCCTGAAACCACAGCAGCCGAACCAAAAAACCAGACGAGGGTTTCTCTGCCTTGGACTGCGTGGGGATTCCACTGATTGTCAGCAGAGCTTCAGAAACTGCAAAGAAAAACGTCTCAATAATTCTTTCAACCTCTGCTGTTACTATTAGATTGGAGACCCACAGAGTTTCTCCTAAAATAGCCTTTCCTGGCTGTAGATAACCCAGCAATGCTTAAGAGGTAGATCTTCGTGTGTTTTTTTTGTTTTTTTTTTTTTATTCAGTGAGAGGAAGGGAGACAGAGACAGACTCCCACATGTGCCCTGTCCGGTGGGCATGTGCCCACCTGGCAGGCCCACTAGGGGGTGATTCTCTGCCCATCTGGGGCATTGCTCTGTTGCTCAGCAACCAAGGTCTTCTTAGCACCTGAGGCAGAGGCCATGGAGCCATCCTCAGTGCCCGGGATCAGCTTGTTCTAATGGAGCTATGGCTGCAAGAGGGGAAGAGAGAGAGATAGAACCAAGAGGGGGAGGGGTGGAGAAGCAGTTGGGTGCTTCTGTGTGCCCTGACTGGGAATCGAACCCAGAACATCCACACGCTGGGCCAATGCTCTACCACTGAGCCAACTGGCCAGGGCCAATCTTCTTCTAATGTACTGAGAAAAACATTGTTCTTTTCTATTTAGTAGTAGTTAAGATTTTAACCTGTCCACTCAAGTTTGTCCCTCAAACCTATTAACTAGCAGCCTTCTCCATTTGCTTAATGGTCACTCCATTCTTCTGGGTGCTGAGGCCAAAAATTTTGGGGCCATTTTTTCATATATCTATAGCTGTATAACAACCCCAAACCTTAGAAGCTTAAACAACAACTGTTTTGCTTGCCCACAATTCTATCAACTAGGCTCAGCCTCATTCACTAGTTTTCCACTGCTCTTGGTGGTGACTGTGCAGCCCAGCTGAGGGTGAGCTGGGCTGGGCCGGCCGCATGCAGCCTCAGGGCTGGTCTGTCTGCACGTGGCCTTTTCATGTGGTCTCTCCATGTTACCCCTCCCTAGGGACACAATGGCCCAGTTCCAGAACTGATCCAGCATCATTTCTGCCACATTTATTGCTTAAATGAAGTCAGCTGGCTTCGCCCAGATTCAAACGGAAGGGACTGCATACGGACATGAACACAGAGGCAGGGCTCACTGGGGGGCCACCATCCTGATATCCTTGAATCTACTTTATCTCCCATTTTACAACCAATCCTTCAATGAAGCCCATCAGATCGCCTTTAAAATAGACCCTGAATCCAAGCACTTTTCGCCACTGCCTCTTACCTGAGTTACTGAAGTGGTGTCCGCACTGGTCTCCTGGTGTCTGTTCCTGCTCCACAGTTACTTGTTGACCCAGCAGGCAGATGGATCTGGATGGTGCTTCTCTGCTCAGAACCCTGCAGTACACCGGGCCCCAGAGCCCTCACCCAGGCTGGATCTGTTCCCTGTCCGACCCCTTGCTCACTCTGCAAGGGGTGAGCATTGCAGACAGCTTCCCATCTCAGAACCATTGCACTTTCCAGATGGATCCACATGGCTTGCTCCTCTCCCGTCTCCTTCAACTCTGCTCAAGTGTTCCCTTCTCAAATAGCACCCTCCTCACTACGCCACACTGTGTGTCCCTTTCCGCTTCTTTTCCTCTTGGCACTTACTACTTTCTGATCAACCACATAACTGACATATCTGGTTTATGTGTCTTCCTCCATTTGAAAGTAGACGCCCTAAAAACAGAAATTCTTGTGTCATTCACGTTCTACCTCCAGCACCTAGAACAGTGTCCAACACATAGTGGGTCCTCGGTAAATATTTGTTGAATGAATAATGGTTCCCTTTGGTGACATGGAAGAAGCAGTGCAGCAGTGTTTTAATGTTCTGTTGTTGCCATAACAAATCACCACAGATTCAGTAGGCTAGAGTAACACAAATGTATTATCTCACAAGTCTGTACGCCAGAAGCCCCTGGCTCATTTCTTTGCTTCAGCGCCCACAGGCCCAGATCAAGGTGTCGACAGGCTTCATTCCTGTTGGGAGGTTCTAGGGGAGAATTTGTCTCCAGGTCATTCAGGTTGTTGGCAGGACTCAGTACTATGAGACTGTATGAATGAGATACCCCCATATCCTTGCAGGCTGTTGGCTTGGTGGGGGGAAGAACTGTAACAAACCTACAGATATACTAGATATATACTTGCTCTCTTCATCTCAGCTTCTTTAACTGACATAGAATAATGGTGTACTGTTGCATTTGTAGCATCTATAGACATAATATGTATCACACTAGTAGCACAAAAAGGAGAATAGTGAGCCTGACCAGGCGGTGGCGCAGTGGATAGAGCGTCAGACTGGGATGCAGAGGACCCAGGTTCGAGACCCCGAGGTCGCCAGCTTGAGCGTTGGCTCATCTAGTTTGAGCAAGAGCCCACCAGCTTGAACCCAATGTCACTGGCTTCAGCAAGGGGTTGCTCGGTCTGCTGGAGGCCCAAGGTCAAGGCACATATGAGAGAGCAATCAATGAACAGCTAAGGTGTTGCAATGCACAATGAAAAACTAATGATTGATGCTTCTCATCTCTCTCCGTTCCTGTCTGTCTGTCCCTGTCTATCCCTCTCTCTGACTCACTCTCTGTCTCTGTAAAAAAAAAAAAAATAATAAAATTAAAAAAAAAAAGAGAATAGTGAATAGAGCCATAGCGGAGTAACACTTCTATGTCTTGTATGGATTGTGTTAGTATAAATCTAAAGTGATTCTGATAAATTAAGATATAAATGGTAAGCCCTAGAGTAACCACTAAGGAAATAACTAAAAAATAGTGAAAAAAATTATTAAAAGAACTAAATTGCACTAGAAGTAATCACTTAAAGCAAAATAAAGCAGTAAAGGAGGGATAGAGGAACAAATAAAAATAGAACAAAAACATGAAGCATAGAAAACCAAAATATTAAATAGCAGGTATAACTCTATTTAATAATAATATTAGATGTTGTGTCATTGGGTGGAGCTCTTCAGATAAATAGAACCAGTGGTGTGTGTGTGTGTGCATGTAGATATAGATATGATTTTTTTGTTTTTTATGAGGAATTGACTCACATAATTATGGAACCTGGAAAATCCAAATGTTCCATCTGGGCCAGTGGGCTTGTGACCCAGGAGCCCCAGGAGACCCAGGTATGCAGGAGTCTGAAGGGCAGCAGCCTGGAGACCCAGGAGAGTCAAGGGTGCAGTTGAGGTTTGAAGAAAGTTCCTTGGAGACTTCCCTCTTGATAAGCAAGGTCAGCATTTCTGTTTTATTTAAGATTTCAATTGATTGAACAAAGTCTACCATTGATGGGCAACCTCCTTTTTACTCAGTGTTCACTATTTAAATGTTGATCTTATCCAAAATACCCTCCGAGTTTATATATAAAATTAACCATCACAGATACAAATGGATTAAACAACCCAATCAAAAGGCTGATATTGCCTGACCAGGCGGTGGCGCAGTGAATAGAGCATCGAACTGGGATGCAGAGGACCCAGGTTCGAGACCTCGAGGTCACCAGCTTGAGCATGGGCTCATCTGGTTTGAGCAAAAGCTCACCAGCTTGGACCCAAGGTCACTGGCTCAAGCAAGGGGTTACTCAGTCTGCTGAAGGCCCGTGGTCAAGGCACATATGAGAAAGCAATCAATGAACAACTAAGGTGTCACAACAAAAAACTGATGATTGATGCTTCTCATCTCTCTCCGTTCCTGTCTTTCTGTCCCTGTCTATCCCTCTCTCTGACTCTCTCTCTCCCTGTAAATAAATAAATAAATAAATAAATAAATAAATAAATAAATAAAAGGCTGATATTGTCAGACTGAATTAAGAGACAAAATCCAATTACATGTGGTCAATAGGAGACAGAATTTAGGTTTAAATGTACAAATAGGTTTGAAAATAAAAGGATGAAAAACATATTGTGGAAACAGCCACCATAAGAAAAATAGAGTGCCTATACTAATATTAGACAAGTAGACTTAAAAACACAATATAATCCTGGAGATAAAGAGGGGCATTGTATAGTGATAAAAGAATCTAGCCAGCAGGAATTCATAGCAATTATAAACATATAAGCCTGTAATAGCACTGCCCCCAGATGCATGAAGCAAAGTTGAACACTATTGAGGGGAGGCATAGACAATTCAACCATAATAGAGACCTCATTACCCCACTTTAAATATTGGAACAACTAGGCAGAAGATCAATAAGGAAATTAAAGAGTTGAACAACACTATATACAAGGTATACTTAAGAACATTTCACTCAAAAATAGCAGAATACAAATCTTCTTAAGTGCACATGGAGCATTTACCAGGATGGATCTTATGCTAGGTCATAATACAAATCTCAATAAAAAAATTAAAGTCTTGCAAAGTATGTTCTCTGATCACAGGAGTAAAGTTAAAAATTACTAACTGAAATAAATTGAGAAAATCCACTCATGTGGAAGGTAAACAATAGTCTATTAAATAATCAATGAGTCAAAGAAAGAATCACAGAAAAAAAAGGAGAAAATACTTGGAAATGAATTAAAATGAAGACATAACATACCAAAACTTACAAAGTACAAATCAAGTGCTTAGAGGGAAATTTATAGCTATAGGTGCTTACCTTAAAAATGAAGAATGATCTCAAAATCAACAATCAATGCCCGACTAGGTGGTGGTGCAGTGGAAAGAGCATCGGACTGGGATGCGGAGTACCCAGGTTCGAGACTCCAAGGTCTCCAGCTTGAGCGCAGGCTCATCTGGTTTGAGCAAGGCTCACCAGCTTGGACCCAAGGTCACTGGCTTGAGCAAGGGGTCATTCCATCTGCTGAAGGCCCACGGTCAAGGCACATATGAGAAAGCAATCAATGAACAACTAAAGTGCCACAAAGAAAAACTAATGATTGATGCTTCTCATCTCTCTCTGTTCCTGTCTGTCTGTCCCTATCTGTCCCTCTCTCTGACTCTCTCTCTCTCTTTCTCTGTTAAAAAAAAAAACAAAAAACAAAAAAACAATCAAACATCCTCTTTAAGACACTGTAAAAAGAAGAGCAAACTAAACCCAAAACAAGTAGAGGAAGAAAATAACAAGACAAGAAAAAGCTAAAGGAAAGAGTTCATAACCACCAAATCAGTGTTATAAGAAATGTTAAAAGAACTTTTATAAGAAGCAGAAGAAAAAAAAGATTAAAATATAAATAATAAAATGGCAATAACTACATATCTATCAACAATTACTTTAAATGTAAATGAATTAAATGCTCCAGTCAAAAGACACATAGGCCCTGGCTGGTTTGCTCAATAGTAGAGCATCAGCCCAGCATGTGGATGTCCCAGGTTCAATCCTAGTCAAGGCACACAGAAGGAACCATTTGCTTCTCCACCCCTTGCCTGCTCCCTTCTTGCTTTCTATTTCTTCTCTTTCCGCAGCCATGGCTCAGCTTTGTTGGAGCAAGTTAGCCCTGGGTGCTGAGGATGGCTCCATGCCCTCACCTCAGGCACTAAAATAGTTTGGTTGCTGAGCAACAGAGCAATTCCCTAGATGGTAGCAGGCTTGCTGCGTGGATCCTGGTGGAGGCGAATGTGGGAATCTGTCTCTCTGCCTCCCCACTTCTCACTTAAGAAAAAAATAAAAAAGATACAGGGTGGCTGAATAGATAAGAAAGACCCATACATGTACTGTTTACAAGAGACCCACTTCAGATTGAAAGACACACAGAGACTGAAAACAAAGAGGTGGAAAAAATATTTTAATGCAAATGGAAACAAACAAACAGAGCTAGGGTAGCAGTATTTTTATCAGAAAAAATAGACTTTAAGACAAAGGTTATAACAAGAGACAAAGAAGGACCCAGCAATTCCACTTCTGGGTATTTATTTATTGGAAGAAATCCAAAACAAATTCAAAAAAAGATATGCATCCCTTTGTTAATTGTCATATTACTTACAATAGCCAAGATATGGCTGAGAAAAATAACAGGTGGTTAAATAAGTGTTTTATATCCAAAATGAAGTGTAATGTAAATGGTCAATAATCCACCAATGCATATCAAGCTCAAAACCTAAGTGCCCACTGATAGATGAATGGACGGAGAAGTTGTAGTACCTCTGTAAAATGGAATATGACCCAGCCTTAAGAAGAATAAAATCTTGCCATTTGCAACAACACAGACGAACCTAGAGGGTATTTGACATAAGTCAGGCAGAAAAAGAGAAATACCATATAATTTCACTTGTATGTGCAATCTAAAAAACAAAATAAGTGAGCAAGCAAAACAGAAACAAACTCAGAGATACAGAGAATAAGCTGATGGTTGTCAGGTGGGAGGAGGTTTGGGGAGGTTGAGTAAAAAGGGGAAAAGAATTAAGATGTGCAAACTGCCAGTTATAAAAAGACTCCTGTCAACATTAAGTGTATCATAGGGAGTATAGTAAATAGTACTGTAAATGATATCAGATGAGTACTATATCATATAGTGTGATATTTGATGAGTACTATAATTATAGGGGTGATCACTTTGTAAGGTATATAAATGTTTAATCATTATGTTTTACACCTGAAACTAATATAATATTTATACCAACTGTAATGGAAAATTAAAAAAAAATTTAAATGTACAAACATAAAACTAGATGTAAACTTATGTGTATAGCTCTTACACAATCATAAATCCAAGTAGATTTCTAAGTGAATACAACAAAATCCAAAACCAATAAAGTTCACGTTAACAAACATATAATGTATAATATTCTTTGTTTTTTGTTATTGTTTTCCCTTAAAGCATTATTTGATTTATTTCATTCAGTTCTAAAATTTCTGTGTGGTTTTAAAATTTCTTTGTGTCTTAAGTTTGTTTTTTGTTTTTTTGTGTTTTGTTTTTTTTTGCTGAGACTTTCTTGTATTCATTTGTTTCAAGCATGTTTGCAATTGCTTGTAGAAACACTTTCATTGTGGCTGCTTTAAAATCTTTGTCAGAGAGATAATCCTAACATTTGTTGGTTATCATCATCCACTGGGGCTTGGGATCAGTGGCATTTGACTGAATCCTGGATAATCTGGGTATTATGTTTTGAGCCTCTGGTTCTTATTTAAGTCTTGTTTTAGCAGGCCTCCTCCGACGCAGCTCAGGTGGGAGAAGGGGAGGGCTCCCTTGTTACTTGCCAGGTGCAAGCGGAAAAGCCCCGTTTCCCCACTAGGCTGCATTGTTGCCCGTAGAGGAGAGGTTCTGCATCACCACTCGGTGGGGGTAGGAGTTGAGGCTCCCACAAGGCCTTTCCTGACACAGAGCCAGCTGGCAGGGGATGGGCTCTAATTCCCTGGAGGAGATGAAAGTCTTTGGTCTCCGCTCAGCCTTCTCTGACACCACTCTGCGAGGGAGGAGGGAGGGGACGTTGGGATGCCTGTTACAGGCTGATAAGGATGGAGGTCTATGCTCCCCCCCCCCACACACACACACAGACCTTCGCTGGAGGTGGCGAAGGTGAGGTCGCAGCCTTTTTATCTCATTGGTATTTGGCTGGAATAGAGCAGTTATTGTCTAAAAAGTTTTCTGTTCTGCTAGGCTGCCCCTTTCCTGGTCTGTTAGCCTAAGAGAGCAGACTTTTCTTGGGGCTCTTTGTGTCTGTGTCCACTGGTATTTCTGGGTTGCTGGCTTCTCCAGTGTGGGATCTGTGAGGCAGAGTGCAAGCTCCGGGAACTTAGAACCATGCTGTCCTTCATGACCTGAGGTCTCTAACTGGTCTGTCTTCTTTTCTGTACACACTGTTTACCTAAATCACCTTTCCAGCTTCTCTGATGTTTGTTTTATATATCGTATACTGCCCCATGTCAGCGGTACTTTGTGGAAGAGTATGGGAAAGCACTTCTACTCCATCTTTCCAGAGCAGAGGTCCCGATTTTTATTATAGAAGCATTCAATCGGAATCTGACTATCTCCCTCGTTGACTTGGTTCTCTTCATTTTGAGCTTGATAAGCATCATCTAGATTACTGACTGTTGGCATTCCACTTCATTTTGGATATTAAAAACCTTGTTTTTAACTACCTACCCATTATCTTTCTCTGCCAATCCACTAAGTAGACACCATGAGAAATTGTGAGACAGGCTTTTTATGAAAAATTTCTAGTTGAGAGTTGACTACTCCATTTACTTATGACAAAGGTTGGTACATGCGCACACTGACCCATGCTCTACCTCCGCTCAACCCCGAACAGAAAGGTAGTATCACACAGGCTATTTTTTGGTTTCATTCATCCTTTATTACTGATTATAAGTCAGTTATCCCACTTTCTCTTCCCCAGTTACCTGAAATCTTCATTCGGTATGAACATTACTACAACCTCAAATTCAAATGCATATGAAATAGCCTAGCATGAATTAGTTACAAGGTGACTCTGAATATGTTTGTATTCATATTTTAGTTTGTTATAAAAATGAAAAATTTAAAAAAATTGCAAAATGTATTAAACTCATGAGTTCTAGAGACATCTCTTGACTTACGGGAGACGACAAACTCCAGTTTGAGAAACTTAGGGCCAGACTAGCTCTAGATCTATCTGGTTAATGAGAAGAGTTACTAACGTACTATAAACTATCTAGCATGTGGCTATTAAATAGTGGGGCACATGGATGGAGGAAGGGGACAGGCAGGCACCGTCTGACTGGTAGAGTACTGATGATGACAGTGGGTCCATTCTTTGCACACAGTATCATCCACTGACACGCCCCCTCCACGACTCTGGAAACTATCATTTCCAATGTGATCTAGCTGGTTTCCAGCTACCAGACCTGCATCCCTGTGCCTAAGGGTTCTCTCCAGAACGACAGAAGACTTCTTTGCCTGTGGCAGGCCAGAAGTACCAGGAAATGAACACTTCTGGGAACAGCCCTCTCACCTCGTGACCCTCAGAAGTTGGTGTATAAATACCCCCATTCTCACAGCTCTGGAGTGGGATATTACTGAGGCTTGTGTTTGCATGGTTTTCCAGAATTTCCCTTTGGTATTTCCAGTTTCCCATAGTGCTAACTTACTGCTAATGCATCCTTTATGGCCTGACTTCCCCTCCCCATCTCCTTTTTCCACTATTGATGTTTCCTATACCTCCCAGATGAAGTTCTTGCACTCAAATTTTTATCTAAGGGTTTGCTTCTGGGAGAAGCAAATGAGATACCACAAACTTTTACTTATGATATCTCATTGAAACAGAAGGTAGGAAGTTATATCAATCAAGACCCACAATGGCTTGTGAGCTCCATATTCTGTTTTGTTCTCTCATGTGTCCCAAGAACAGCACCTGGTGCATTAAGGATGCTCAATAATAATTGATGACTAAAGGCAAAACAGATGCTCCAGCAAGCAGTTTGATCACACTGCCCTGGAGAGAGCCAAGACTTGAATGACTTCAAACACAGTGCTCTTTTCACTATACACTCAGGTCCTGTTCTATCCCTGTTCGTCATCTCCGATCATGGCTTGTGGAGGAACTTACAGGTAACTTAGATATACCAGTACCATCGGCCAGCTCTAAACCATAGTGGTTGGCAATGTTTTCAAGATTGGTGGGATCAAAAGATCTATGAAAATATAAAAGATATTTATAGCACAAATTGCCAAGTTCACTTGTTTATATCACACAGACATTGGGGGTAACATCATTCCCATGGTGGCCACTGGATCTGCGAGCCCCATAAAATAGAGGCGACTAGTCTTTCTCAGCTCCAAGGTAGTTCAACACACCCTCGCTTAGCCTTATTTTAATGATGTTCTCCTCATTGGAAGGATCCCATTCTTTAACATTCTAACTTGGGTTTTAAAAAATATTATTTTCTTTAAGGATTATCTTTTAAGGTTTCTAATGAGTTCTTTAATAAATGGACACTTATAGATCAAACCATATTCAGCAGTAGGAACAGAGAAATATTTATTGCAGTTAGCAATCAGATTAGATGCCAACTCATTAATCAATTTTTACTTAAATTATGTATCTTCCCCCAAATGAATGGTTATTCTGTGAGGCCATTTTGATTCCCAAGCACTGCTTTCCCTAAACTCCTTAAAGTCATCAGGCACATTAAAGGATATCCAGTTTCATTGGTCTAAGCTGAATGATCGCAATTCATCAAGGCATGAAAAGTCTGTCCCGTCTTGTGGAATATCATTAAATGGTTCAAGGACGTTTCTAATCTTAATGATGGCCAAGGGGGAGCAACTATTATGATGATGAATGGGAATGAATATCTGGAGAAAGTTCAAGGCATGCTATACTTACAAAGACTAATACACATTGTTTATCTAAATCATCCAACTGATTAAAGAAACACACAAAGCCCAAGACAGTTAAAAGCAGAGAACCAAATAGGGTTTGACCTACCCTGGTATATTTATCACTGACCATGTCATGCGTGTAAAATGTATTGCTCCACCAAGATGCTGTGTATATAAATTGGGAGGGTCTTTTGAGGCTGATGTTGAGTAATATAGGCTGTCCAGTTTATTGCCTGGCTAAATATTTATATAGAATGAGTTCATTGATGGTGGGGAAGCCTCCATAAAAGGAGTCTTTCAATGTTACTAACTGATTAGCTACAACGCCCAAGGCTTAGTAATAGCTGGGTGGTGGTAACTTTGGTACTTTTGCTCCTAAAACCAATTTCTGAGCTGTTCTGTGTTTTTAATCCCTGACCTGAGTTAGATGTGTGTGTGTAGCCAAGTAAGGCAATACTCCCTTGGTCCTAAGAGCATTGCAGAGTCTGCAGAGAAAGGGAAAATACTCTTTGGGACACTCTCTGGAGCCATCTCTTGTTGGGAGAACATGTCTGTTAAATGCACACTGTTCTTAGTACAGGGAAGTCAATGATGGTCTTAATGGGGGAAGACTCATTTCACACCAGAAAGGCCAGAGAATAAAGCTCTGTTCAGGGGACTTGTTTTTGGCTGACCTTTCCTTGGGCAGGAGGAGGAAAAATCAACCACATAGGTGGCTAGGAGGATGTTGGGCCATGGTCCAAAGACTTAGTCATAGTAAATACCTTTTCAGTAGGTCTGGAAATAGTAGTTGTTGGGCTGAACTCATGCAGCCATTGCTTACAGGATTGTTCAAAGATAAGCTGGAGCAGTAGAAGGCTTAAAGACTTTTTTCACTTGGAGCCTGAGACACCTTATGCTTCAGGTTTTCCTTGCACCTCTTGGTTTCTCCTCCTCAATGTCCTACAGTGGTTTCTTTTCTCTTACTAGCCTCTGAACGCTGGTGGTCTCAGGGCTTGGTTCTCAGCCCTCTTGTTTCTATAGAAGATCTTGATGAGTCTGATGGCTTTAAATATCATTTCTCCAAAATCTCCAGCCTGAACTTCACCTGAACTCTGATTACTGACTTGACATCTCCACTGTGACATCGAATAAAGCATTTTTATAATATGTCCAGAACAGAACCCTTAATTTCTATCTCCCCATCCCCTGGTCCTAGCCTGCTCTTCACTCCCTAATTGTTCTCATTTACACAGTCACTCCTGTAAAAAAAATCTAAAGGTTGTCTTTGAGTCCTCTCTTTTTCTTAGCTCCATAGAGTATACACTGAACCCCAGCATGAGGAGCAAGCTGCCTTAGAAAGACGTGTTCTCATTTGGTCATCTGGGAGGTGCAATCGGTAGGACAGCCGATGAACAGCAAACTACTCCCAGGTAATTTCAAGATATTTTTATTTTTCAGTGTTTCAGTGGAGATATCAACTTGGGCCATCTCAGGGGTCAGATATGTAAACTGCAAATCCTGGATCTTTGTTCTCAAAATGGGGTGTTTCAAGCATGGGGCAAGCTGCTGGACAAGACACAGACCGTTGCTGTCTGTCCATCTCTGGTCATTGTAGGCACAGAAGACTTGAGGAGAACTGACAAGACTGAATCAGCACCTGCCCCTCCCCCAATTGCCATGGCAACATGTGTCCCATTCTCTCGGCATCATTCCTTCCCTGAGGAGTGGTCTTCTCTTCCTCACCTCACTCCACTCCTCATCTCAGTGATGTTGAGAAGACAGGGCCTGTTCTCCACAAGCTCCCAGATCACCACTTCTATAATTCTCACTTCATTGTTCATAAATACTTTAAAATGAAGAATGGGGTTATTTATTCAAAGGATGATGAAAAACATTGCTTTCTTATTACCCAAACTACAAAAGTAACATTAATATACTACAAAGTTTTAAAAATACAGACAAGGAAAAAACTCAAATTCTCTTACAATTCCATCACTGAGAAATAACCACAGCAATTAACATTTTTAAATGTTTTCCTACCATTTTTGTTAATGCATTTATATTTGGAGGAAAAAATTTGTCTCACATCTTATTTGGAAATGAATTCTTTTCTTTTTTTTTTTTTTGAGCCATTATGCACAAATGTCCTCACAGGAAACAATTAGCTTTTCCTGATAAATTTCATAAGCAATTTTCTGGTGGATTCTGAGGGGACTCAAACCATGTTTGAGAAATCAGTTCTTCATCTTCCCAGTTGACTCTCAGCTGACTGTCAGTAAAGATTCTAAAAGATCTTGTAGTAGACATATTTTTGATATCCAGTTTAACAATGATTACCTAACCTTTTCTTTTTCCGTACAATGTCCCCACTAAGAGTAAATCCTTGGATTAGCCCGCTGCAAGATTGTCATAAACCTTTGGCATGTGCTCTTAACCAAATCATCTTTAAAAAGTATGCTTTTTCAAAAAGCTATCATTAATGAGACTTTACTGTTTTGTAGTAAGAATAAATTATTTTAATACCAATGATATATTCCCTAAATATTCTGCCTCAAAAATCTGGATGTCTTTTTCATGGGAAATAATGTCAGGTTTTGAGAAGTCACAGAAGATGTTTACTGGAAATGACGTTGGCAGTAACCCCCTGAGCACCAGCACCCCGCTATGTTATACTCTGATCGCACGGAAAGAACTGAATACTAACTGCTAGCTCAGTAAGTATAAGCACTAATGGGTATTAGTCAAAGCATCACTGCAAGCACCATGACCAAACTGATAGAAGGCTTGAACTGGGAATATGTATGAAGTGCTAAGAGTTGTTGTTTAATCTTCATAACAACTGTTTGAGGCAGAAACGATCATTCTTCCTATTTTTTGAATGGAGAAACTAAGGTACAGAAAGATGCTATATCATCCTCAGAATGAGATAGATGGTAGAAGAGCCAGAATTTGAATTCAGCTATTTGAGCTCCAGTGTCCCCAACCCTCTCCTGGCTCGCAACAGCCACAGAGATAAATGTCAAGAGACCTGCATTCTTGTTCTGCTTTCGTTGCCTCTAAGCAGCTGTTGGACCCTTGGGTATGCTATTCTTCTGTTAGTTCCACAAATAGCTGTTGAGTGCCTACGCAAGAGATAGTTTCCCAAGGTGGCTACCCTCTGTTTTTCCCCCTCTCTGTGCACACTTGTCATTTTTGTTTCTCTTCCCTTTGAATCTTAACCACCCCATCATTGCTTTGACCAATGAAATGCAGCAGAAGTGAAGTTATAGAACTTGTGAGCCCAGACCTGAGGAGGATCGGAAGCTTCTGCTTTCTTCCTCTTGGAAACGTTCCTTTGGAAACTCAGCTGCCATGCTGTGAGCAAGCACAAAGAGCCACATGGGGATGGCAGTGTGAAGACAGCCTCAGGTAGGCCAAGGGCGACCTGCATCTGCTGCTCGCTACGTGAACAAGGCCGTGGGGCTCTTCCAGTTATCCCATGGTCCCAGCCTATACCATCTGACACAGAAGAACTAAATGGTGAGCCTACAGAACATGGCCAGTAATATAATGTTTAAACAACTAAGGTTTCGGTGGTTAGTTAAGCAGCAAACGATAACTGAGACAGCGAGGTGCACACAATGCCTCATCTTTAGAATGTGGACATTAAAACCTATGTTGTTGATCTTTCAGGAATGCTGATGAAGTGGAAGGTTCCAAGTATTATCGGTGCCATGGCAGCAGGAAAATTGTAGCCCAATACTAAAATATATCCATTTTTTTTAATTACACCCAAACAGAACTAGGAAACATACCTTAACATTTTTATTTCCCGTTTGGCTCATACCATAAGTCTTCATTATATTTAGGAACAGTTATGGGCTGTTTTGCTATTACTGTTGTTGCTATTAATATCGTCAAAGTTGAAGACAAGAACTTAAGACATTTATCCATGAACCTAACTCACAGAGAAGCTACCTAAGATTTGATACAAGCTAATGGTAACTTGGCTTTGAAGAAATATTTACTTCAGCATGCACTTATATTGAAGAAGGTAATGGCTATTGACCTCTTTAACATATTATATAATACAATCATTTTTCTTTCTTTTTTTATATTATAAGGGAAAAGTAATTTGTAATGAATTCTAGGCACAAAATGTGTTTGCAAATATGAATTGACACGCCTGGGGTTTCCGTCTTTCAAAGGTGCTACCTTCCTCAACTCTTGGGCTGATTGTATTGAGATTTCCTTTCTTCACCCACCCCCACCCAGCATGCCCACCCACGCCATACCTTTCAGCTTCGGCAGGGTTGAGGAACAACATACCAAGTTCCTGAGCCCTCAGCTGGATGTTGGACCCTGAAAGTTCATTTCTTCATGTATGAAATGGAAATAATAACATTGACCTCAGGAGGTTGTTAGAAGTTATGACTGTGGTTGAATTTGGAGCAGAGTTTAGGGTCTCATGTGGAAACATGAATCTTCTATCTTTATTTCATTAAAAAAAGTCAACTTCATCTAGATAAAACTTACTCTGATAAAGTACACTCATTTTGAGTGCATAAGTCAATGAATTTTGACAAACATGTACTCACATGTAACAACCACCCCAATAAACATATAAAACTTTTCTTTTTTTTTTTTAGTGTATGAGAGAGACAGACAGGAAGGGAGAGAGATGAGAAGCATCCATTCTTCATTGCAGCACCTTAGTTGCTCATTGATTGCTTTCTCATACATGCCTTGACTGTGGCGGGGGGGGCTACAGTTGAGCCAGTAACCCCTTGCTCAAGCCAACAACCTTAAGCTCAAGTCGAGGACCATGGGGTCATGCCTATGATCCCATGCTCAAGCCAGTGACCTTGGGGTTTCGAACCTGGGTTCTCAGCATTCTAGGCCGATGCTCTATCCACTGTGCCACTGCGTGGTCAGGCATATAACACATTTCTATGATCTCAGACAGCTCTCTCATGCCCCTTTGCAGGCAATCCCCCTCTACTTCAGGCTTTAGGCAACCACTGGTCTAGATTCTGTCACTATAGATGAGTTTTGCCTTTTATAGAATTTCATATAAATGAAATCATATAGCATATAGTCATTTGTGCCTAGCTATTTAAATGTGTTTGAGAGATTCACCCATGTTGTTGCATGTAGCAATAGCTAATCCATTTTCTCTGTTGTATAGTATTCCATTGAATGAATATACTACAGTTCATTTTAGCTCCTCGACTGTTGGTGAGCACTGGGTTGTTTTCATTTTGGGGCTATAAGAATAGTGCTGGTAAGAATATTTATGTCTAAGTCTTTTAGGGGTGCAATTTTTTATTTCTCTTATGTAAATACGTAGGAGTGAAATATCTGGGTTATATGGTATTTTAAATCTATTGAAGAGTATGAGAAATTGCCAGGTCGATTTCCAGAGTGGTTGATCTTCCATTTTTACCATGATCGTTTCTTATCAGGGATTTAAAGAATTTTAGAGAAAGGAAGTTTAACAATGAGAAACATGGGTATGTTGTCTTTTTTTCTTTGTTTCTCTTCTTATATGAAACACTTTCCTTATTTACTTCATTTTTCTGAAAAAGAAATAGCCCCCCAAAACCCCAAAACATTTTTGTGATCCTGAAAGTAAAGGAATTGAATGCTAATGAATTCCTAGCTTAACAGTGCTGAATTTTTCCTTCCACCTGGAAGGTTTTCATTCTCCATTTTCAGACTCTTACCTGGAGATGACTCATTCCTCCTATCTCAGCCCAGTGACCTCATGCTTTGCAGATTTCTCTCAGGAGACCTATTAAATATTTCTTTGGTACCACATGCCCTTCATTTATAACACTTAGCACAATTTATAGCCATTTATATTGTGGAATTAGCTTATTAGTGTCTTTCTTCCTTACTTCATGGAGAGAAACTGAATCTCTTTATGTTCCCCTGGCTCATAGTAGAACTCAAGAAACATTTGAATGGTGAACAAGTGAATGGCAGAACTGGAAAAGAGCCTGACAGAACAAGGTTTTCGAGGCAACAGATGTGACTCTACCAAATTGGTTGAAAGTCTACGAGCTCCCCCAGAAGACCACAGCAGTACTCTGTTGATCCAGCAAAGCTGTTTATTACTTACTGTAGTGAGGGAGGACACACCTTGACACAGTCTTCGTGGGAAAGTTCCAGGGAAGATACATATATATGGTTTTAGATCTGGTTCTGAGTGGTTTAGACAGGCCTTTTAATGTGGGGGATTCCAAATGGGAAAAACTCATTATTTAAGGGCTTGGTGCTGAGGGACACCAGAAAGTAGGCATTCTAGAGCAAGCGGTGCTTTGGTAAGCAAGAAGGTCTGTCTGTGGAGCAACCTGTCGGCCTGAGAAAGGGGGTTGGTTGAGTAGTCCTTTGTTTGAAAATAAACAAATGTTCATGAAGTTCCTGGAGCAAATACTGAAGTTTTTTTTTAGTGGGCAAGACTTTTCTGGAACAAACAGTAAAGTCATGTTGATGCAGGCTTACTTCTGATAACAATTTATGAGGCTGTGGGCAGCTCCTCAGACTTAAAACCCAGCTCCCAGGTTACGTCTCTGCCCTTTTTATGCTGAATGAAGAGACTGTGCTTCACAATTGCTCTTATTGTTGATTGTTGAATGTGGGAAAATATCTAGGCATGACTGAAATACTAACTGTTACATTCTCACCTGTTGAATTTGAGTCATAAATAAAGCCTTTTATTATACAAAACAGCAATCCCTGGAATCAACATATGAATTTATAATGCTTCTTTCTTCTTGTCCTTTCTATGATTTTCTTTAGTTTTTTTTGATTCATGATTGCTTTACTAGACCCAAGTTTAACTTCCCTGCCAAAAAATCCAGTGGGAATGAGGAGTGAGAAGCAGTACCAACAGCATGTTAGTATGTGAGTGTAATGGTGGATGGTTGTTAGGAAACCCCATCTCTCAGGTAGCTGAGTTATGAGCAAGTTGACATGTGGCATCAACATGGCTATTTTGTGCCAATGTGAAGCACAGTGAGATCGCCACAGGACTTTTTGTTGACTAGGCACCTCCTTGACCAAGATGAACAGGACTGGGAAGTTAGGAAGAAGGAGAGCAGAGAGTTACAGGGCAGTTAAATGCAGTTACAATAAGTTGCTGTTTCCCCACCAATCAGATTCCTAGCTACATCATTAACTATTCATCTGATTGGCATGGAAGACAGAGTCAGTCCATAAAGCATTTCAATGGCCCTGCCACTATCATGTTACACAGCACTTGCAGCCAAGGTTGACACACCAGTGTTGCAGAAAGCATTTCGGGGCTTCTGCACTTCCTTGCCACGTGTATGGTGGGTAGGGATGGAAGAAACTTTCTGGCTGTGGAAAATAAACATCTCACCTCCAAAAGGGTAGAGTCCTGCAAACACCATGAAACAAAGACTCAGTATTGTGAGCGGAGCCAAACATCTCCCCAAAGACAGAGTGGAGCTCCGCATGGCTTTCCTTCGCTTCCCTGGTCTAATACCGTCACATCATCTGGGGGTCATGTGTGTGAGAAGGGGCCTTCAGAAAGTTGGTGGCGCTACAATTTACAGCTCCTCTCAGGAACTAAATCTTTGCTCTCTGATCTGTAGCCCAGCAACCATAATTTATCCCTTAAAAAAAAATTTTTTTTTCATAAAGTATATGAACACAACTTTAAAATTAAATAATATACCTCAAAACTAGCAGGGGCCTTTGCCCTTCCTACCTGCAGGTCCTGCTGCCCAAGACTCACTTTCATCTTTTCTGACGGTTCCTTTGGGCATTTCTCCCATGTGCCTATACTTTTCCCGGACGTATTCATTGTAGACCTCCTGCTGTGTTCAGTCGGGACACAATATTCTCTCACACTCCCTCCCCCTTTCCTGTCTCCCTCATCTCATAGTTATGCCATGATTTCTACCTAAGTCAGTTGTCCCTGTTGACATGATTTACCCCAGAACCAAGAAGGAAATGGTGACTGTCTTTCCCGTACAATCCTTTATTTTTGTGGTTGTTTCTCTCTTGCAGAGTTTCCTGGCTCTTATCTTTTTTATTTATTTATTTATTTATTTATTTATTTATTTTTTTGTGGCAGAGACAGAGAGAGTCAGAGAGTGGGACAGATAGGGACAGACAGACAGGAAGGGAGAGAGATGAGAAATATCAGTTCTTTGTTTTGGTTCCTTAGTTGTCCTTTGATTCCATTGATTGATTTCTCATATGTGCCTTGACCAGGGGGCTACAGCAGACCGAGTAACCCCTTGCTCGAGCCAGCGACCTTGGGCTCAAGCTGGTGAGCCTTGCTCAAACCCAATGAGCCTGCGCTCAAGCTGGGGACCTCGGGGTCTCGAACCTGAGTCCTCCGCGTCCCAGTCTGACGCTCTATCCATTGTGCCACCCTGGTCAGGCCTGGGTCTTATCTTATTTATTCATTTATTTATTTATGTTTCATCAGATGTATCATTGCCTGTTGATAGTTTTTCTAAAACCTCAAACATATCAGATAAGTTATTTGTTCTATTTTGTTTGTTTTCTCCGGAGACTCTCTGGGGCCCCCTGTCCCGTTCTGATGCGGTCTTTAGGGCCACGGCCCAGCTGGCATCCTGGCATGTTTCTTCACATCACCCTGTGACTTCCCTCTCTGGACGCTCTGTTTCTAGGCTCCCACATCTTCCACTTTCTTGGCTTACTCGCTCCCGCTGTAGCATTCTCTTCTTTAGTGGCTCCCAAGGAAGGACTCATGAGAAGCAGTCATTTTGCAGCTCAAGATGTATCTGAAATGTCTTTATGCTCCCTCTGACGATTACTTATAACTTGGTTGAAACTCAATTGCTTCATTGTCTTCTAAGATGCATATTGCTCATATATTGCTGTGACTAGTCCAATGGAAATTCTATTTCCAATCTTTTGTGAATGACATTCTCTCTCTCTTTCTGCGACAGTGTTGTTTTGAATCTTTATTTTGATGAACCTCAGACTACTAGTCACTCTGTGGCTCCTTTCAAAGTGAAGGCACGTTCTTCAATTAAGGAATTTTATTTTTTTATTATTTCGCTGACACTTTTCTTTCCTCTTCTCTAAGTCTCTGAAATGGCTATTATTTGGATTTTGGGTCTCCTGGATTAATTCTCCAAGGCCCTTATCACTCTCTAAGAAGACTCTTTTTCTGTTTGTTTTACTTTCTGAGAGGTTTCATCTATCTTAGTTTTCAAACCATCTCCTGATTTAAAAAAAATTTAACCATTTTATTTTACATTTATGAGTTCTTTCTTATTATTTGATTCGCTGTTTTCCGTAGTACAGTCGTCCCTCGCCATATTGCGGTTCACTTTTCGTGGTCTCACTGTATCACAGATTTTTAAATTGTATATATTTAATTTTGTATCACAGATTTTTCACTATATCATGGGATTTTGCAGTATACAGGTATTTTTATATATTTATTATTTTAATTATTTTTGCAGTAAAATAAGCAAAGTAAGTGTGGGAAATGTTAATGACAGTGTGAGAAAGGTTTATAAGAGTGTGGGGAGGGTTTATAAAGCCTTAAAATGTGTATAAATAATAAAATATAAGGTTGCTACTTTGCGGATTTTTGCCTATTGTGGGGGGTTCTGGAACCTAGTCCCCGCAATAGACAAGGGACCACTGTATTCTGTTCTTGTCTCATAGATGCAACATCTTCCCTTTTTAATCTAAGGTGTTCACTTCAGTGCAATTTTGGAAGTTTTCTTCTGATCCCGTCAGCTCTGTGTCCTTCTCTGTCCTCTTCTCCCCTGTCTTTGTCTGGGTCTGTGACTCTTACATTAGAAAGCATTCCTCAAATGTCTGGTGGTCTTTGGCTCTCTGCTCCTCTTTACAGTAAATGACTTAAAATATGATTGGAAACTTTATATTCAAAGGTGGGAGGCTTTATGGTAGAATCAGGCAGTGGGCCAGAACCTGGGCAGTCATTTTCTCATCGCAGAGTCTTCTTCCGGGGTGGGGTGGTATGTGGCCTAACTGCTGGCGTGGTTGGGGGTGCACAGCCTGCTTCCTGGAAGTGTAGAGGCTTGATCTGCCTATAAAAGCCATGTTACCCAAGCTGCTAAATGTGTCACTGGAGGCACATGACTTGATTTTTAGGGCAAAATGACTAAACCCTTTTTATTATTAAATATACATATATATGTATATAAAGATTATTTGTTTTAGTGTGTGTTGGCAAAAATATAACTAGCACACCAAACCCATGATGTCATGGATATTATTGCTTTAAGACAAGCTAAGTAAATGAGAGTGAGTCCAGTTAAAAGTATTAAGATAAATAATAGTACAGGAGGGATATAGACATGGCCAAATACCATGAGGGGGTACTAAAATGACTGATGTTTGGGAGACTCGGTGATAAAGAAAGGAAGTCATCTTTATTACATTAAGAGAGAGTAAACAGGGTTCCATGTGGAACCGACAGAGCAGAGGGACAGAGCGGTAATGGGGGTGGGGTGGGGTGGGGTGGGGGTGGGGGTGGCAGTCACAAGTCCTTCTGTGTGTCTGGAGGGTGATAAGAAGTTGTCAGCAGCCAGATTATAAAAACCATGTATTTTCTTAAGTATTATTGTTATTATTATTTGTGTGTGTGTGTGTGGGAGAGACAGAGAGAGTCAGAGAGAGGGACAGATAGGGACAGTCAGGAAGGGAGAGAGATGTGAAACATCAATTCTTTGTTGCAGTTCCTTAGTTGTTCATTGATTAATTTCTCATATGTGCCTTGATCAGGGGGCTACAGCAGGCCGAGTAACCCCTTGCTTGAGCCAGCAACCTTGGGTCCAAGCTGGTGAGCCTTGCTCAAATCAGATGAGCTTGCGTTCAAGCTGGCGACCTCAGGGTCTCGAACCTGGGTCTTCCACATCCCGGTCCGATGCTCTATCCACTGTGCCACCGCCTGGTCAGGCATTATTATTTTATTTTTTTTAATTTTAATTATAAAATCTAATTTAATGGGGTGACATTGATCAATAAGAGTGCATAGGTTTCTGGTAGCATTTCTATAGCATTTGAACTGTTGACTATGTTGTGTACCCATCACCCAAAGTCAAATCATTTTCTGTCACAGTATATTTATCCTTCTTTATACTCTCGCCATCCCCCACAACCCCCTCGTTCTGGTAACTACTTCACTTTTATCTGTGTCTATGAGTCTCAGTTATTATTTTAAAACACTGGCTCAACGGTTGTACAGTGTCTGGTCTGAGAGGTAGCACGGTTACTCATTGTGGCTGACCCAGGAAAAGTCAATAAGTAACAGCCTTTGAATTATTTACAGCAAATAGAAAAGGACACACACTGGCTTTCTGCAAACACACAAGCTATGGGTGTGTTTCCAGCCACCTTCCCCTCCCCCTCCCACCACATCCAGCCCACATGCCTGTGGCAAGTCATCGAAGGCTGAGAGAATGCAATTTATTTTAACACAGGTTTCTTAAAACCTTAACCAGATAGTTCTATGGGTTCTTTTTGCATCTATACAAGTTAAATAAGCTCAGGAACACAACACAACATTTCTGATGTTCAACAATTGTGCTGCCCAATACGGTAGCTACTAGCCACATGTGAATGAAGTTAAAATCATTAAAAAAGAAAAAAATTTAGTATCTCACACTAGCCACATTTCAAATGCTTTCTAGTCACATGTGACCATTGCTATAGTCCTGGATATCACTGATAGAGAATCTTTTTATTGCCAAAAGTTCTTGCACTGTTCTATGGTTACACCGAGCCTATTTCTTATTGATATATAATAGACATGTAATATTATATTAGTTTCAAAAGTAAACTAAAATTTTTTTTTTTAGCAAGCAAGAGAGAGACAGAGAGACAGAGATGAGAAGCATCAACTTACAGGTGTGCCACCGTAGTTGCTCACTGGTTGCTTTCTCATCTGTGCCTTAATACTGGAGAGGAGGGGTCCCAGCCAAGCCAGTGACCCCTTGCTCAAGCCAGCAACATTGGGCTCAAGCCAGCGACCTTTGGGCTGAAGCCAGTGACCATGGGGTCATGTCTATGATCTCATGTTCAAGTTGACGACCCCATGCTCAAGCCAGTGACCTCGGGGTTTTGAACCTGGGTCCTCAGAGTCCCAAGTTAATGCTCTATCCGCTGCGCCACCTTCTGGTCAGATGTGTTTTGTTTTTTATTTTAATTTTTTTATTTTTTGTATTTTTCCAAAGTTAGAAGTGAGGAGGCAGTCAGACAGACTCCTGCATGTGCCCTACCGGGACCCACCCGGCATGCCCACCAGGGGGTGATGCTCTGCCCATCTGGGGTGTCTCTTCATTTTGGCCAGAGCCATTCAAGCACCTGCCACAGAGGCCATGGAGCCATCCTCAGCATCTGGGTCAACTTTGCTCCAGTGGAGCCTTGGCTGAGGGAAGAGAAGAGAGAGACAGAGAGAAAGGAGAGGGGGAAGGGTGGAGAAGCAGATGGGCGCTTCTCCTGTGTGCCCTGACCGGGAATCAAACCTGGGACTTCTACACGCCGGGCCAATGCTCTACAGCTGAGCCAACTGGCCAGGGTATGATTCGGTTTTATACAAAGCCTACCTTTAAGTTAAAAAAAAGTCTTAAATTTACATATTGTAATATAAACATTTGTGTGTGTGTGTACATTTCTGAGTTTTAATAAAAGTACTACCACACAATGATACAAACCAGTTTCATAAGTGCCCAAATTCCCTCATGCTGCCCTTTCAGATGCAAACCTTTTTGCCACCCCAAGTAACCCCTAATCTGTTTTCTGCTCTTACAGTTTTACCTTTTCAGGAATGTAAGATAGATGAAATCATATAATTTTTAACATTTTAAGGCAGGCTTTTTTTTTTTTTTTTACTCTATTAAACTCATTGGAGTGACCTTGTTTGATAAGATTATATAGATTTCAAGTAGATATTTCTATGAGACGGGCTTCTTGTACACTGCTTGGTACCTTTAAGAGTGATCCAGTGTGTTGCAAGTACCCTCTTCTAGCCTGAATCCACTTTATATTTGTACCTCAATTTGTTTACCATTCTCTCATAAGAGGACATCTTTATTGTTTCCAGTTTGGGGAGTTTATTAATAAAACTTTTAAAACATTTGTGATCAAGTTTCAGTGTGAATATAGGCTTTCGTTTCTCTAAGGTAAATATCTAGGGTCATTGGGTCATATGGTAAGTATATGTTTAATTTTATAAGAAACTTCTAACAATGTCCCAGAATAGTGATGTTATTTTGTATTCATAACAGCAATATATGACTGCTGTGGTAGCTTTGCATCTTTGTCAATACTGGGTGTTGCCTTTTTTTTTTATCTCTCTAATAGATGTATGTATGTAGTATTTTATTGTGGTTTTAATTTGTAATTTCTAATTAATGACTAATTGTTTTTTGCTTCTTTTAATGTGTTTAGTTACCATCTTTGTATCTTCTTTGGAGAGGTACCTATCCAAATCTTTTCCATTTTAAAATCAGATTGTTTTCTGACTGTTGAGTTTTGAAAGTTGTTTTATATACTCTGGTTATAAGTTGTCAGATATGTGTAATTAGCAAATATTTCTTCTAATCTGTAGCTTTCGTTTTATTTTCTTAATAGTATCTTTTACAAAGAAAATTTTTTTAAAATTTTGGTCGTTCTGATTACTGTTGCTTTATAATAAACCTTCGATAGTGTTTTTTTTTTCAAATTTATTATTTTCTTTTAAAATTTTTCTGGTTGTTCCAGTTGCTTTTCCATATACAATTTAGAACCAGCATTATTGAATCTACCAAAGAAAATCCTACTGGGATTGAGATTAAAATTTAGTCAAATCCTGAGGTCATTTTTTTGGAGAAAATGAACATCTTAACTGTGTTGCATCTCTGGTTCATAGATGTGGTACGTCTCTCCATTTATTTAGATCTTCCTTAATTTATTTTCTTGTTCTATAAGTTTTATTATACAGAGTCTGTACATATTTTTTAGATTTCTATGCAATTAGGATATTTTGTGGACTTATTTTAAATTGCACTTGAAAATTTTTAATTTCTAATTGTTGGTTCTTGGTATATAGTAATATGATTGAATTTTAAAAATATTGACCTTGTATTCAATGACCTTGTTAAAACTCATTTATTAGTTCCAGGGGCTATTTTATAGATTCCTTGCAAATTTCTACCTAGAATACCATGTTATTTATGAATAGGCAGAGATTCCTTCCTAATATTAAGGTTTGGGTAACAATCTCCTAAAAGTCAGATAAAAAATTCAAGTCATAAGTGATGTAAAATAAAGCTGCATATTCATTTTTTTCCTCCTGATTTAAACTCCATTTAGATTATCTGCATGCTTTTCCTCCCATGCCCCTAATATAAGGGCTTTTGTATATTCTTCCAAATGAACGGTTTATGGCAAAAGTGGTTTTGGTGACCTGGTCTTTCTGAAAGATTAACTATTCTAAAACTCAACTCAACATTCTTAGGTGTTCTCAAGGATTTATAATCTCATACCCAGCAACACCTTCAAATGAGTTATTCTACATAGTTACTTGGAGGTAAAGGTGGAGTCTTAAGCACTAGTAATGATAAAATGAAACTGTAACTAGACATCCCTGTGGTCCAGAGGTCTCGTCAGGGGCTTCTGTGAGCAGAATGAAAAAGCAGCAGTCCCAGGAATAAGCCAGCCCACAGAGACGAGAGGAAGGGAGCTAACATTTATGCCCCCTCCAAGGCCCCCGGAACCAAACCACGGCTTGTGTCTTCCAGACATCAAGGTTCCATCATTTGTTTATAGGAAAATGGTCCTCCCACCACTGGCTGACCCCTCCAGGATTTTTCAAACAGCTTAGCCCACACAAATGACAGGCTGAAGTTAACTGTATTGCTTTAATTGAGGACTGTCAAAAATACCAACACGCGGGAGGTGGCAGGACATGGGTGTTTTGCACGTCAGAGTTGCTGGCTCCTGTATGATGTATTTGATCTGCTGTGGGTCCAGAATTATTGTAGGAAATAGGAAGGAAGGTGAGAGAAATATTTCTCTTGGGCTGTCTTAGCCCACATGCTGTGTATCATTAATCTGGCAACAAAACAGGAAGCAACATAGATGCTCAGAGCCAAAAATAAAGCCCAGGCGCCATGTCTGGAAGTCTTAAAGACAAGACGAGGGAGTCTTTTAATTAGGACTGACCAGCCATAATAAACCTATGGTTTATTACCAGGCTCCCTGGCATGCACTACAGAACCCATACAACAGTGTCAGTAGCTTAAAATTCACATCATTTGAGTGAAAAGAAAGAAAAAATAAGCCAACACAGAATCCATTAGGTCTCTAGGGATGGGTTGACTTGCCAAGTTTTGTCAATATGCAATGCACAGCTATGAGTGGATTCTATCAAATCCAACCTCTTTGCCTCTCAGGCACTATTTTCATTCTAGGGGCGTTGGGGGCTCCAAAGAATGCCTGGTGCTGTTGGTTGGAACTAGATTTTAATTTCTTTTCAATAAATACTCAGCACATGTTGCCACAGCCAAACTTTTGACATGCTACAGCTACTGTTTCTTGTTTTATTTTCTTTAAATTTCAGCTCTATTGAGATATAATTACATACACTATTGTGTGAGTTTAAGGTATACAACATAATTACTTGATACATATATATTGCAAAATGATTAGTGTAACACATGTAAGTGTTCTTGATAATGTTGAAGCAGGACTCATCCATCCATCCATCTGTCCATCCATTCATCCATCCATCCATCCATCCATCTCCAATTACCCAGCACTTACCATGTGCCAGCTACTAATCTAGGTGCTCAGAATACAAAGTTATGCAAAATACAGACATCTCTATTTCAAGAAGTTCATGGTCTTAGCTACCCCCTTTACAGAAGCCATGGTATCTACAACTTTTTTCCTTCATTTATTTGGCAAATACTAATTATAGTATAGTCCCTTTATATAAAAATATAAAGTAACCTTAGTTTTTTTTTTCCTTATTGTTAAAATAACATATATACGCTATAGAAAAAAAAGAAAATTTAGAAACTAGAAGACATATTGCAGTCAGTTCTGTATACTTTCTTAAGGTCAGGGTTTTCAAGATTGGCACCACTGACAATTCATGCCGGTTGAACTCTTGTTGCAGAGGGCTGCCTTGTGGATGGTAAACTATTTAGCAACATCTCTGGCCCCTACCTGCTACTCACTAGATGCCAACAGCAACTCCCTGCCTACTCCCCACCTCTGTCGGAACAACCAAAAATGTTTCCAGACATTGCCAAATGTTTCCTAGGCCCTAATTACCTTAAGTCATTCCAGGTTCCAGGGTGGGGTTTGTTGACTAAATTCTATCATTCACCCCTTACCACACCCAGAGTCTAGATGTCACGTGTAAATACAGGGAACTGAGCCCAATAGAATAAAAGTTATCAGCTTGGGTAATTGCTCAAGTTGAGGCAACTGGACCTCAGGTGAATCTGGCCGGTCTCATTCACCCAGAGCAGTCTGGGAGGCTGGGACCAGAGGAAGAGGCCTGGGAGGGCTTGTCTGAGGCAGGAAACAAGCTGTGCTTGACAGACCAGGAGAGAGAGAGATTTTCCTTTAGGGATTTTGAGGCAGAAGGACCACATCGTATTTGTTTGTCCATAATGCCAACTAAGATTAGCCACTCTCTCTAGGTTGGGCGGTCAGCTTCACGGCTGGGCACTTCTTCCTCAGCCCCTGGAGAAAGTCGGAGTTGGAGAGAGCTCCTGTTTTCTGCATTGCAGCAGAAACACAGGGAGCAGGCAAAGGACTCCCTCACATGGAGATGTTTTCTGAGAATATATAAACGCACACATCATACATTTTAAGTAAAAATAGTATTATACCGCACACTGTGTTCTGTTGCCTTTTTGCTATCGCACAGTACATACTGTTTCATAACCCTTTTTCAGTTACCATATCAACACTTTTCTCATTAAATTATTGAAGACATAATTTTAAATGGCTGCATATTGCTTGCTTGTACTTAATGCACCGAAGCCAATTCACTTTTCACTTTGGACTTTTGTTGTTTTCAGATTTCTTCTATTACAAACACACTTCAAGTTCTAAGAGGTGAAGACCACATTTGTCCCTGATTATTTCCTCAGGGCAAAGTAGCAGACTTGGAATCATTGGTTCAAATACTGTGTATTGCAACACCCTCCTTACTGAAGAGGCCCTGAATTACATGTTGCTGCAGGAGCTAAGAGAACTAGAGCATGAAGGACAATCCGTGTATATTTCTGAAGTCCAGAGGACTGCAGACGTCTGGGAGCCCTGGTTCCAAAGGTTGGAACCCTGAGATGGGTTTTGCTGCCCCCCACCCCCTAGCAACTGACAGCTCCCAGGTCCCCAGGAAAGTCTTCTCTCTCATCCCTGGGTGCGCTGGCCTCCTGGCATACCACAGACGTTTGCTGTTAGCTCTGTTCTGTGGACAGAACCAATGTCATCCTCTGGAGTTGGCATCCTTCATCAGGTGAGGTACATTTTTATCGGCTGTGGACTCAATTGAAGATGGCTAGGTGTATTGTACACCTTTAAGATTTTCTGTTTATTAGGACATTTTGACATCTTAGAAAAATTTTTCTGGCTGAGTAGAGAATGCCCCTCCCTGGGCTAGATGATTCTTGGAGATAATAAAGGACCCAGCCAAGAACATGCCCTTAATATGCAAACTAACCTACCTAGATCCTGACATCTTTTCTCCGGTCCATGGACCCCAGCAGGTAATCTTCCTCTGCCTTGATCATCATGGGACCAGAGCCAGGTGCTAGGGAGCTATAGACTATCCAAGAGACAGAGCCCACCAAAATGGTTCAAACTAGTCAAACCTAAATTATTTACCCTGCTCTGCCTTTCCTTTCCTACAAAAACCCCAATAAAGGCCTTGGCTTAAGCTGTCCCCTCAGTCCCGTCTCTGCCTCCTGACCACGCTGGTGTCTCTCCCACATGGCTCTGCTTGCTGTGCCCTGCCTCTTGTCTCTAGATCTGTGAGCCCAATAAACTTGGTGTCTCTCCTGTGACCACACCTGCCGACTGTCTCATATCAGGATATTGAACACGTCTTCAGGCTTAATGAGACCATTCCTCTAAGCTTCCAGTCTTGAGGTGTGCTGATTGGTTATCACCTGAGGAATTTTGCAATCCTTTCCAAGAATCTGGGCATTGACATTTTTTATTTTCATGTCTCTTGACCCCATCGAGAAGAGCTGCTAAAATTTACCCACACAATCCCTCAGCTCTAGCAGTTCCTAGAAAAAAATAGCCTTTAGCCAGGGTGGATTTTAAACAGTCGTACCAGTTAAATACTGTCTAGAAATCAAAAGCTCACTTTGTTCCAGGAGACTTTGCATCCTTTTGCTTCATTTCTCTCTTCCCCAACTTAAACAGGACCCCAAAAAGCACCGTGTAAGTCGTGAAGCAGGAGACGGCTGGATTGCCAAGGGTAATATTTGTGTTTGGAAGCACGGCCCCTGTCAGATGGGCAGTAGCCCTGGAGCCGCCTCCAAGCTTTCCCTCGGCCAGTGTGCTGGCCGAACAGACCTGCTCTTCATTCGTCTTTTACGGTTTCAAAGGGAGCTGCATGTTTTCATGGGAAGTGACTGACCGGGCACTGAGGAGGCTGTGACAGTGGTGGGGGTCTGTCCCCCGGAGTCCTACTCAGCGTTCCCAGCTGCCCCTCCTTCAACCTCAGGCCAAGTTGGGTAAACCCGCGGGGTTTGGGGAAACAGAGGAACTGGTGGAGCTGGCTCAGCGAACAAGCCCCCAGTGTTCCACCCACTCGGAGTCCGGGGCCATGGTCCATCTTCCGGAGACACTGACGGCTCTGTTCTACCAGGGCCCTGCCTTGCGTCACTCCACTGGGAAGTGTGCGTGTTAGACCTCCCTCTCGCAAGAGGCAGACCCACCAGGAAGCAGGGCCAGAGACCTGATATTGGATACATGCAGGGGTGTTCAGCGCAGGGAGGTGACTCATTTTTCTCCTGGCCCCTTGTGGAGGTCAAGGACACCACATGTTGTCTAGGGTAAGGACTGAGGACACAGCCCACCGAGCAGCTCCGTGGACGCCACCTCGCCATTGCTGAATTCCAGTGCCCAAAGGCCTCTGGGCTCAGAAAGTGCTGCCGAAGTGAAGAAAGACCAGCCAACGCGTTCCCTCCATTCTGATGACTACCGTTTAAAGAAGAAGAAATCTGTATGCATACAAGTAAGGACTAAACCAAAATAAAAATAAACATTCTATCTGTGGTTTCTTCATTTTCTGTAATGTGGTTATATTCTCTTCATACTAAAAAATATGGAAAAGAAATAACTTTAAACATTTCACCAGTTTTTCAAAGGCACAGGGCAGGTTTCTGCTCCTAGGTGTCCAGCCTAGTGACTGTGTGTAACATGCATAAACCTGGGTGCATCGGGAGTTGGGGGGTTGACTGGATGTGCTTACCTGTGTGAGGCCAATTTTTTTTTTAAACACGAAATGGAATTCAGTAACGACTGAAGGCCCCCACCGTGCCTCCAGCCACAGAAATCTTGGAGACCACTGGGGCTGTCTCCTGGGCCTGTGAGGCTCATGAATCAAGGTAGTCACTGAGTGAGTCTGGAGTGGAGTGAACACAGGGCCCACGTGGGTAGAGGAGGACCACCATAGGGGCGAGGGGTGAGGGGGACGTGGAGAAGACAAGGCCCCATGGAGACAGAGATGACAGAACAGTAAAGGGTGCTGGGGGACTTGGCCTCGAAGGCCCTCCGCTCTCACACTCGGTATCGACCCTGTGGGCTCACTTCACATTTTCTTCCCATGTTACCCAGCGTAGCCGGGAGTTCGCCGAGTCTAGGAAAGGCTCCCCTGGGCCCAGAGCTCTCTACTGGCAGGTATTTCCGCTGACTCCTTCAGCTCTTCTCTTCCAAGTCCCCCTCCCATTATGTAGACACCCACCTCTTCCCATTGACTCCATTTATTTACATTCTTTAAATTAAGCATTTATTTAAATTAATTCCGTACTTTGATCAAAATCTGCAAAGTCTGATTCTAAAGGTGTTATGAAGGAAACTTTGGGCTTGAGAATCTAGTCTGGGCAGGTGTGTGTGTGTATGTGTGTGTTTGTGTGTGTGTGTGTATGAATATTCCAGATACTCTGGACCGTGGAGGTCATCCCCAAGATCTGACCCCCCGTAGGATTCTGATTCTCATTCTAATGTATGTGTGTGCGCGCGCGCGCATGCGTGTGTGGTGGGTATTTTTTCACACTAGCTAAGTATCCTACCATTCAACTCAATTCCGACATTATTTACTCAATATAACATCAGATTCCACAAGTTAAGGACTCAATTCCACAGAACTGCCCCCATTTTAGCTACGAATCTCAAGCCCAGATTGTTAGGTACACTTCTGATCTACTGGCTATAAGTCAGAGATTCCCACAACCCTCTCCTTGGATCCTATTTGCTAGAGCAGCTCACTGAACTCAGGGTCTACTTGACTTACTAGACACCAGTTTGTTATGAAAGCTTGTAACTCAGGAACAGACAGAGATGTTCAGGGCAGCATATGGGCACGGAGCTTCCATGCTGTTTCTGAGTACACCAGTCTTTCCAAATTGCCACATGTCACTAACTTGAAAACTTTCTGAACCTCATCTTTTGGGTTTTTCTGGAAGCTTCCTTATGTAGACACAATTTATTAAATCACTGGCCATTGGAGATTGACTCACTCACTAGCTACTCTCCCCTCCCCAAGGTGGGAATGAGGTTTGGGTGGGGCTAAAAGTTCCAACTCCCTAATTACCTGCTTGGTTCCCTTGGCAACCAGTCCCCCATCCTAGGCAATTTCCAAAACTCACCTTCTTAACATAACAAAAGATACCCTAGTTGCTCTCATCACTTAGGAAATTTCAAGGGTTTTAGAAGCTCTGTGACAGAAATGGGAAGCCAGCCAAATATATATTTATTATTGTAAACCACAATGCCACGCCCCCAGAGCCTGGATGTCAAGATCAAGAGTACTTTCTGACCTTCAAAGGTCATGCTTCTCCCATCGGGATGTGATTTCTCCTGGTATTACACAACTTCCGCTGAATGCCAGAAAAGAGAATCCTCCTTCAAAAAAGATGGACTCAGTCTGGGGTTGTGAAGTTGAGGACAGGGTGGAGTAGGATGTGCACAAGCTGAAGGGCTCAGAGGAAGGACATCCCTCGGTGGGGTGTGTGCAGAGGCTTGTGGGCCACGAGGACGGATGGCCAGGCCAGCCTGGCTCTAGTGGCTGGCTGCTTTTGGAAATAGGGCTGATGTCTACGGCCATACCACCCTGAACGCGCCCGATCTCGTCTGATCTCGGAAGCTAAGCAGGGTCGGGCTTGGTTAGTACTTGGATGGGAAATAGGGCTGCCCTCTTAGGCTTAGGAACTTTGCCTGGTTCTGGGCTCCTCAGGAGTGGGCTCTGTTTGTTGGGGTCCCTCGCATCTTTCTTCCGATCGGCTGGCCGCCGCCGTCTGCTGAGAGACCCAGAGCAGGTGCTCCCGAAACAGGAGTCGCAGGTGCCACAGGTGAAAGAACAGAGGAAGCAGACCGAAGTGCAGTTCACCGGGGCCCGGGGGAGCACGAAGGTCTGACTGGGGACCCTCTGAGCTCACGTCAGGGTGAGCCATCTTTTGATTAGGAGTTTCGTAGTACTTAGGGCACAGACCGCAGCTGTGTGGCGCAGGTCCAGTGGCCCCGCCCAGTGGGGAGAAATGCGTAGGAAAGGAGATGGATTTCTTTTGTGTGTGTGTTCCCTGGTCCAGGTAGGGTGTGCAGTCTCCTTGGCTTTTGGATTTGGAAACCTTCACGTGGGTGAGAGCTGAATTTAGCCCTGTTTCTAAAGGCAATGTATCTGAGACATGAAGCCCAATAGGGACCCTTTCCAAAGCCAAACTGCCTCCCTCCGGCACTGCTGAGCCTCGGCTCTCCCAGGAGACTGGTGGGTGAGCGTGGCCACAGATCATTCTGGCCGAGGTTCTGGCTTTCCCGGGTGGGCCTGGGCCTCCTTTAATACCTACGGGCCTCATTTAATCCTTACGGGCCTCATTTAATGCCTCCGTGTGGGCTTGGCAGTGGGATCCCCCATTGTGCCCACTCACACAGGAATGCCACGGGCAGGACTCTGCCTGAGGTGAGCGGCCAGGGCAGGAACATGTGCCCCCACGGACTGAGAACCTACCCTGACTCTTCAGCGTCTCAGCCATGTTGCAATATTTCCTCTGGACAAGGCTCCATCCTCAGAGGCTCTGCCAGCAAAGTGCATGAGAGCAGTTTTTTGTTCATTTTGAGACATTCCTCCCTGCCTCTCTGCCAGCCGCATCCTCTAGCATCTCCTCATCTGGCCCCTGATGATGAGACGTGACCCCAGCTGGGTAGGCACCCACTCTGCGACCCTCACATGCCTTCAGGAGGTACCCTGTCGGGAGTCTGTGACTCTTCCTCATCCCTGCCCAGAGGGGCCCCATGTGTACTTTCATCAAACAGGACATTCCAAGGCCCTCTGCAACCTTTCACGTCCCTTGTGCAATCTCCAAACTTGAAGGCAGAGAAAGTGTGAGCCAGAGATTGTCATCGAAGGGCCGGGAGTTCCACAGATTCATCAGGCGGGGAGTGTCTCCGATTAGCTGGGGAGGTGAACTCCCCTGTCACTCTTGGCAGGGCTGAGCTACTTGGGTCAGGCTTTGGACTTGTACAACCCTGGCTGCCAGGCAGCTCCACGCACCTCAGAAGGGAGATTGTCTTCTTATTTTGGAAGGGCAGGCTCCAGTGCCCCGAGGGCCTGCCCCGGTCTGCGGGACTGTTCCCACCAGGGGCCAGGGCCTCTGTGACCACAGAACGATGCTCCATCACAAGTCATCTCAATACAGATGGCAGACAGAACTGAGCCCTCTTCTCTCTGGAAGAAACATCCTGGAAATAGCTAAAAGTCAAAACAAACACAAAAACAAACACCCGTCCAGACCTGCAATCTGTGCCCCACTGGAAAAATAAACTCTGTCTGGATTTTCGGGCAGAGAAGATTTGGGAAGGCTGGCTCATACATGCGGCTCCAAAAGCTGGCCGAGGAATATAACTGGTTGCTAACATGGCCACAAATTCTCCTGGACTTTGCAGCTCTTCTCATGGAGGGGTAGAATCTACTTCCTCACCTGTGGAAGCTGGGTTGGCCCGGGACTTGCTTGACTGATAGAATTTAGCAGGAACGAGCATGTGCCAGGTCTGAGTCTGGGCCTCATGGGATAGTGCACCCTTTCTCTGTCTCTCTTGTGACCATCATATGAATCAGTGCAAGCTAGCATGGTGGAAGGGGACAGACGTGTGGCCAGTCCCCTTATTGCCTGACCAACAGCTATCCAACCACCAGGCGTGGTTGTGGCCACTCTGGGGCAGCCAGCTTCCAGCTGATCACCTCCATTAGCTCACAGATGCATGAAAGAGTCAGCTAAGCCATCCCAGATGACAAGAATCACCCAGCACATGCATAGAGTTTTGAAAATTAATAAATGGTGGTGGTTTTATGCCACTAAGTTTGTATGGTTTCTTTATTTTTCTTTTTGTTAAGTGAGAAGCGAGGAGGCAGAGTGACAGACTCCTGCATGCACCCCCCAGCAGGATCCACCTAGCAAGTCCCCTAACCAGGAAGGCGATGCTCTGCCCATCTGGGGCTGTTTCTCTGTTGTTTGGCAATAAACTATTTTAGCAATAAACTATTTGAGGCCGTGGAGCCATTCTCAGCTTCTGGGGCCAATTTGCTTCAACTGAGACATGGCTGTGGAAGGGGAAAAGAGAGATAGAGATAGAGATTGTTATATCTCAGGTGGCAACTCCCCTGCTAGCTTTCTGCTCCTGGCAGTCAGACCGAGGAGGTCAGTGCCCCACTTGTGTTGCAAAGACAAATGAGTCCAAAGGACTCTTATCTCACTGGGGCCTCCATATATGTTATATTGGAACAGTGAGAAACAAACATCTTGCCACACAATCAATCAATTAGCCAAATTAAGAAATTATAAGAGTCTTTAATTAGCCGGCGACGAGGATCGCGTGGAAACCTAAGTCATTCAAATCAGTGCAGCGCTGAACACAGTTTGGGGCTGGATTTTATAAGAAAAATTACATACTGACTGAGAAATGGGAAGGGGAGAAAGCATAGCAGTAAAACAAAGCAGTGAAACAAGCTTTCTTACAATGTTTATCTATAGAGTTAATTCAGGGAGAAACATTCTGAGAACACCTGCTACTTCAAAGCTACTCCAAGGCCAGAGTCTGGGAAACCAGCTTCAAGGCCAATAGGGAATAACTTACTTTCATAAAAAGTAAGTTCTGCTTATCTCTTTGTTTTAGAGAAAATAGGTTTTGCCAAAAACATTATTCATATCAAGAGCCTTTCTTTTCTACACTTCATTCCCTACTGGTTTTAATTAAATTTTAATCAAATCATTGATTTATTTTTGTTTTTGTTGCTATCCTCTCTCAAACAAACCTTGCTATAAATTAATTAAATATGGTCCTACTATTAAACAAGTTAAAATTAAAGTAAGAGGACCAATTGCTGCAGACAAAGGGTAGTGGTGACCAATTAAACATTCTTTAAAACCAATTCTCTAACTGTTCAAATTTTTTTCTTCTCTTTTCTATGTTTTCCCTAACTAAAGATAGGCTTTCTTTAATTACACTAGAATTATTAGCATAGAAACAAGTTTCTCTTAATGATGCACATAAGCTACTTTGTTGAAGGAAAAGTAAATCTAAACCTCTTTTATTTTGTATACAAATAAAATTGAGGAATAACATTTGCTAGAATATATAATAGAGGCTTATTCTGTTCCCCAAATCTGTTTTTTGTTCTCTTTGTATAAACCACTTACAACCTGCACAAACTTTCTGCAACATACATAAACCCTTAGCTTTCATGAACTTTCTTATCTATTTAGAAATAACTAGCTTTCATAAAAACTTATTTTTTCTTTTCTTTTCTTAAAAGTACATTTATACCTTATACCTTCTATTATCAAAACTATATAATCCCTTTTTTTCAGAACTCTTAATTTTAAAGATCTTAACCTTCAGTGATAACTTAAGTTAGCAATAAGCATTTTTTTTTTAAAAATAGTCTTCTTTCTTAGCAAAGAGACTTATATCCCCCTTCTTTAAGACTCATAGCAGCACATGTATTAAATCTTAAGATGACTCGCTCTGGCCTTCCCTTGACCTGAGCTCCCCATTTTCCCAAAGTTTAATTATAAAGGAGTCCCATGGTGGCAAAGTTCCTTAAGCTTCTGCTGTGCATAGACCAGCCAGCTTCTGGTTTGTGACTGGAGCAGGGCATGTCATCCTTCTCAGGGTCAATTTACAGGGGTTGGAAGGATCCATTTGCACCATCTCTGTCTCTGATAAGGTCTTCAAGGGAGCCTCAGGAGAAGGGGCATCACCCTGCCTAGTACAATTCTATGTGGGGTGAAATTTTCCCAAGGTGTACAGTAGTACCTTGAGATAGGAGTTTAATTCATTCTGTAACCAAGCTCGTAGGTCAGTCAACTAGTATATCAAACAAATTTCTCCCATTTAAAATAACTGAAATAGGTTTAATCCATTCCAGCCCTGTGAAACATTCCTAAACCATTCTAAATTATAAAAAAAGAAATGTTTTTAATTAAGGAACACACATGTATGCTTTACCAATGCATAACAAAATATATGAAATAAAAGAAAAAAGTGTTATTTAGTACTGTATTCTTACCTTGGAGACAGACGAGTGCGGCTAATGGAGGTGAATGGCGGAGGAGGAGGGAGGGAGGAAGGGATGCAGGCACTGTAGACATGTAAACTAAAACTGTACTTTCTTAACACTAAATGTAAACTAAAACTGCATTTTCTTTACTTTAAATAAAACTAAAACTGCACTTTCTTTACTTAAAATGAAACCACAAAAACTTAATTGTAAAAAAATGCTTTCTTAATTTTAAACTTAACCTAAGCTTAACATTATGTATTTTTCATTTAATTATCACCTGTTTTTACCTTTTTGGCTGCACTTTCAGCACTTTCACTTGCAGGACTTTTGAATAAAAATCTATCCAAAGAGGTTTTCTTTTACCTGCCTTTTAAAATGTTATGGAAATATGACAAACAAGTGTCATTCAAAAGTGCTGAAGCATGACCAGTTGGAACTTTTTCTGGGTGTTTCTTTTCAATGAAACTTGAAAGCTTCTCCCACATTGCCAGCATGTCTTAAATTTCACTTGTAGAAATTACTTCCTCCGACTCTACCTCCTCCTCACTACTAATCTCTTGCAGAAGCTCGTATGTTGCATCATCTGTAGCTACTTCAACTCCTCAGTTGAGAGTTCCTCCTCATGTTCCTTGATGAGCTTGTTTATGTCACCCTCATCTACCTCCAGACCCATCGACTTTCCGAGGGACACAATCTCCTCCAACGCTTCTACCTCGGACTCAGTCTCTGGTTTGAATCCTTCAAAGTCCCTATCTGCAACAACATCAGACCATAACTTTTTCCATGCCAAGTTCAAAGTTCTTCTTGTAACCTCTTGGCATGTCAAGTCAATAATGCGTAAACATATCACGATGTAGTGATTTTTCCAAAACTCTCGAAGGGTTAGAATTGTATTCTCAGTCACCTCAAAGCAGCGGCGGAACAAGTGCTTTGTGTAAAGCTTTTTAAAGTTGTAAAGGACCTGCTGATTTATAGGTTGCAAGATTGAAGTCGTGTTGGGTGGGAGGTAGAGGACTTTCCCAAATTTGAACTCATTGAGAATGTCATCTTCAAGACCAGGTGGGTGGGCTGGAGCATTATCAAGAATTAGTAATGCTTTCATCGGGAGTTTATTTTCTTGAAGATATTTCTTCACTGCAGGACCAAAGACGAGATATACCCATTCAATAAAAAACTGCCGTGTAACCCATGCCCTAGCATTGGCGAGCCACATAACTTGCAGTTTTTCTTTAAGAATCTTGTGAGTCTTAAAGGCTTGAGGATTTTTGGAATGATACACTAGCAGTGGCTTTACTTTACAGTCACCGCTAGCATTTGTACACAATGTAAGAATTAGACGGTCCTTCATGGGTTTATGCCTGGCAGCTTCTTCTTCTCTGCAGTGACGAAGTCCTCCAGGGCATTTTTTCCCAAAACAATCCTGTTTCTTTACGGTTGAACACTTGTTGGGGGATGTAGCCTTCCTTTGTGATAAGCGCAGCAAAATGTGCGATGTACTCCTTCGCTGCCTTAACATCAGCACTCGCAGCTTCACCATGCCTCACCACCGAGTGGATGCCAGATTTCTTCTTAAAATTTTCAAACCAGCCATGACTTGCCTTAAACGTATCTTCTGCTGCCTCTTTTGAGGTTGATGGTTCTTTTTTTTTCAAGTCGCCGTAAATAATACATGTCTTTTTGCATATTACAGTCTCTGTCACTGTATCTCCTACCAGCTCTTTCTCTTTCACCCACACCAGCAGAAGCTTCTCCATTGCTTCATGGATATTTGTCCTTCATTGGGACAGAATTGTAGTTCCTTTCACTGGATTTGCGCTTTTGATGGCATCCTTTTGTTTAAGGATGGTACAAATTGTAGATGTATTGTGGTCGTACAGCCTTGCCAGTTCAATCACTCATACACCACGCTCATGTTTTTCTATTATTTCTTGCTTTACTTCTATAGGCTTCTATTATTTCTATTTTCTATTATTTCTTGCTTTCTCTTCTTCTTCTCACCACTCTCCTTTACACTCACTTTCTTTGGCCCCATGATAACACACAAAAAAAGTTAGTGAAAATGCAAAAAATGATGCAAGAAAGAGTACAGCGCATGAGATTCGACTTGCTTCTGTGGGTAACATGTGAGAAAGAACGAGATGCTGGTGTTGTGCTGCCAATACTGGACCCATGTGCCAATGGGCCAACTAGCGGCAGCTTTCTGAATCATGACTCATATCTTGGAATTTCACTTGGATCTCGAACAAAAATACGGACCAAGTCACAGCTTGTATCTTAAAAATTTGTATGTTGGTCTGCTCATATCTCAAGGTACCTCTGTATTTAGCTTCTAGCAAACTAAGCGAGTAAGTCAGTCCAGTTTTCACCAGTTTATAAAGTAAATTTAGTTAGGACTTCAGAGTTTTAGATAAGTTGAAAGAATAAACCAAACTCTGAGGCCTGTAAGCACAATGAAATTTTATTTAATGTTGAGTGCCTTTCCTACTAGCTGTGAGACCTTAGATACAAATGCAGGCCCATTATCAGACCTAATATTAATGGGCAAGCTAAATCTGGGAATAATTTTGTATAGCAATTTCTTAACAACTGTGATTGCAGTCTCATTTCTAGTAGGAAAAGCCTCTACCTATCTTGAAAAGGTGTCAATAAAAGCTAATATATACTTATATCCCTGTGCTGGCGGCTTTATCTCAGTGAAATCTATTTCTTAATGTTCACCTGGGAAACCTTCTTTATTCTTATTTCTCTTTATGACTTCTTTATTTTGTTTAGCGTTTACTTGGGCACAAATTAGATACTTGGACACTATGCTTTCTGCTGTAGCTTCTAACCCTGGCAAGTAGTACTTTTTCTTAGATAATTCTATAAGCTTAGTTTGGCCTAAATGAGTAGCTTGATGTAGCTGACTGATAACCTCTCTGTTCAGGGCTTCCAGTAAGAATTGTCTCTTGTCTGTCAACTTTAACTACCCTTCTTAATTTTAGATATTCCTTTTCTTACAGCAAAATCCTCCTCTAGTTGGTTATAAAAAAGCCTCTGAGGCAATAAGCATTCTGGTAAAGATACTAAGATTTCTAAAAGCCCTACTGGGTTTTTTTTTTTCTTTTTGTATTTTCTAAAGTTGGAAATGGGGAGGCAGTCAGACAGACTCCTGCATGCGCCCAACCAGGATCCACCCCAGCATGCCCACCAGGGGTGATGCTCCGCCCATTTGGGGCATAGCTCTGTTGCAACCAGAGCCATTCTAGCGCCTGAGGCAAAGGTCATGGAGCCATCCCCAGCACCCGGGTCAACTGTGCTCCAAAGAAGCCTTGGCTGCAGGAGGGGAAGAGAGAGACAGAGAGGAAGGAGAGGGGGGAGGGATTGGGGAAGCAGATGGGCGCTTCTCCTGTGTGCCCTGGTCGGGAGTCGAAACCGGGACTCCTGCACGCCAGGCTGACGCTCTACCACTGAGCCAACCGGCCAGAACCAAGGCTCTACTGGTTTTAAAGCAACTTCTGTGGCTGCCTTATCTCCTTTCCGATTTCCTTTTGCCTCTATTGAGTCTGCTCATAGAACAGCCTCGCATTAAGTTTGTTCAATGAATAAGTGCTCCAGTGTCCGGCAACCAAATAGCTTCTAGTGAAGCTAAAATCTCTTCTTAGTTTTTGATGTCCTTACTAGCAGATGTCAGGAATCCTCTCTCCTTATAGATTGCTGCATGAACATGGGCAGTAGCAAAAGCATACCTACTGTCGGTGTAAATGTTGACCTTCTTTCTTTTGGCCCACCTCGATGCCTGGGTGAGAGCGGTAAGTTCTGCCTACTGAGCTGAAGTACCGTGAGGCAAAGCTTGGGCCCATATGGTCTCATCAGGAGTAACTACAGCCTCCCCAGCATATCGAACCCCATCTAGGACAAAACTGGGGCCATTAGTGAATAGCTGTACTTCTGCATTAAATAGAGGTACATTAGTAAGGTCTGGTCTTGCAGTTTGAACAGAGTCTAACACTTCAGAGCAGTCATGCAAGGGGATGCTTGGTTCTTCGTCAGGCATCAGGCTTGCTGGGTTGATAGCCTGCGTCTGGACAAACTTAATGCGAGGCTGATCTATGAGCAGGGCTTGATACTGCGTGATCCTAGCATTAGACATCACCTTTCTGGAGTTCCTCTAAGCAAAGTCTCCACTGCATGTGGGGCTGTCAGGAACAGTTCTTGCCCCATGGTTAGTTTATCTGCCTCCTTCACTAGTATGGCAGTGGCTGCTATGGCTTGAATACAGTTTGGCCATCCAGATGCAATAAGGTCTAGCTGCTTAGAGAGATAAGCAATAAAGTTTGGCTCTAAAGTTTGAGTCAAAACCCTCTTTGCTATTCCTTTTCTTTTGTGAACAAAGAGCTGGAAAGGCTTGGTAATGTCTGGCAAAGCCAGGGCAGGGATCTCAGTGAGGGCCTTCTTGAGGGTTTCAAAAGCTTTTTGTTCCTTATCTGTCCAAATTAACTCTTGGGTTCCTGCTGAACAGGAGTATAAAGGCTTGGCTATCTCTGCAAACTTAGATGTTTACAACTTGCAATATTCAACTGCCCCGAGAAGAAATTCTTGAACTTCTCTCTTGCTAGTGGGGGTTGGAATTTGAAGGATTGCCTCTATACGACTGGAGGAGAGAGTGTGCTTTCCTGCCTCAATGTGGTAGCCCAGACAGGTCACCTTAGAGGTGTAGAGTTGTGCCTTCTTAGCTGACACCCGGTACCCTAGGGTCTGCAGTGTTTGTAAAAGTTCCTCAGTGGCTGTGCAGCCGCTTACCTCCGTTTCCGCAGCTAGAAGCTAATCATCTACATACTGTAGCAGCGTGCATTCTGGATGTTTCTGGTGGAAGGTGAACAGATCCTGGTGTAATGCCTCATCAAAGAGTGTCGGTGAATTCTTGAAGCCCTGTGTCATCTGGTCCAGGTTAGTTGTCCTGAAATGCCTGCCGCTGGGTCATTCCACTCGAAGACAAAGATGGGCTGACTTACAGGGGCCAGGGGAATACTGAAGAAAGCATGTTTCAAATCTAAGACTGTAAAATTTCAAGTCCGGTGACAACAGGCTTAAAAGTGTGTAGGAATTAGGCACAGTTGGGTGTATTGTCTCAACCTGTTTGTTTACCTCCTGTAAGTCCTGGACTGGACGATAGTCTATTGTCCCTGGCTTTTGAACAGGCAGTAAAGGAGCATTCTTTTGGGATTGGCGAGGAACAAGAATGCCAGCTTCTAACAGTCTTTTAATATGGGCGGTTATTCCCTTTTTAGCTTCCCTTGACATAGGGTATTGCTTCACCCATATGGGGACGGCACTTGCAGTAAGCTGAACATCTACTGGGGTTTGATCCTTTGCAAGCCCAGGTGGGTTGGTTTCCACTCAAACTGAAGGGAATCTATGCTGTAGGACTGTTAAATAGTCATTTGAAACTCCTTGTTCTTTCTTAGTATCCATATTTAATAGATATTCTTCTGACAAAGGGCAAGTAACCATAAGCTGCACATGGCTGTCAGCTTCAGCGTGGAACTCAGCAGAGTTATGACTAAAAGAGATAGTAGATTTTAGTTTTCTTAGCAAGTCTCTCCCAAGAAAAGGATAAGAACAGTCCGGAATAACCAAGAAGGAATGGGTGACAGTGTTATCTCCTAAATTGACAGTTTGTCAGGAAGTCCGTGAGCAAAGAATTGAATTCCCAGTAGCACCTTGTATGGGCACTTGCTCCCCTGAGGGAGATTTGAGGGGGGCAGTGAGAACAGAGCGAGAAGCTCCGGTGTTAGTGAGGAAGTCTACTGGGTAGCCTCCTACTCGTAAAGACTAACATGTACGGAGCCCTGGCCCCGTTGGTCCTCCTTAGATTAAGGATTCTTGGGGTCTGCTGTAACTTTTCTTTCAGCTTTGGACAGTCGTTGTTCCAATGTCCTTCTTTACAGTAAGCTCACTGATTTGTGCTTAACTTAGGCTTCCTTTTCTTTTTATTCTGGTGTTCTAAAACAGCTACAACTACCTTTGTTATTTTCTTAGTCTGTTTCTCCTCAGGGGTGTCTCTGTTATTATAAACTTTCTGAGCTATTTCTAACAATTGGGAAATCACTTGTCCCAGGAAGGCTTCTGATCTTTGTAGCTTCCTCCTGATATCTGGAGCAGACTGTGACACTGAAGCTAAGTTAAGTGCCCTAGCATTCTCTGGTGCTTCAGGGTCTAGAGGTGTGCAGACCCTGTAAGCTTCTTGCAGTCTCTCTAAGAAAGCTGAGGGAGTTTCCTGGGGGCCCTGGATAACCTCCGACACCTTAGACAGATTCATGGGTTTCTTAGCAGCTCCCCTGATCCCGGCTAACAGAAACTGCTGAAAAGTGTTCAAAGCTTCCCGTTCCGCAGTAGTGTTAGGGTCCCGTTTAGGCCAGACAATGGGGAATACCTTATCAAAGTGGTCCTGATTGTCCTCCTCAGAGCCATTTTTCCCCAGCATGACAGCTTTTCTAGCCTCTGATTTTATTTTTCTCTTTTCAGTAGTAAACAAAGTAACTAAAAGCTGCTGGCACTGGCCCCAGGTGGGGCAATGTGTGTACAGCACAGATTCCAACAGTCCTGTTATAGGTTGAGACTTGTCCGGGTTGGATGGAGCCCGCAGAGGAGGAAGATATGGAGGGGGCAATCCTGAACCTTCCCGAACAGCTTATAAAACAGGGACCTTCTTGTCTTATTTTGAGGCTGTTGTTAGCGAAAAATGATGACCATCTCTGATAAAACAGCCTTTCAGCCAGGGAGGGGGATTCTCTACCAGAGCCCTCCACTGATCTATATATGGGAACTGGTCTGGGTGGCCCAGTGGCTTAGCTATTACATTCCATACGGCTCTGACATCTCTACGATCTAATGAACCCTGTTTTGGCCATTTTACCACAAAGGATGGTCATTCTAGTTCACAAAGAGTTCAACGTCTCCCTTTGCTTAGTTTTACAACATAATCATCAGAAAATCCAAATTTGAAATTCTTAAGCATACACTCAAGAGGAGTTTGACTCTTTGACCTTCCCCCATTGTTACAAACAATATGAGTCCAATGAACTTCCCAATATTACAAAACGGGTCATGAACCGAGGTTTGTGCCAGTTCTGTAAAATGTCCCCCGTTGGATCATATCCTGTAGAACCAAAGAACAAAGAACTTTCAGACAAAAAGGGCAGGGGGTGCCCGTGGAGAGCCACACACTGGAAACTCAGGCTCTGGTATCGGAGATCTTTATTCACACATTTACTCAGTGGTTTTCAACACAGAGACAGACAGAGTAACAAAACAAAAGTGAAGAACGAGATTTCAGCAGGAGTAAAATCAGAGAGGGACCCTTGAACATAAAGGTCCTCTATCCAGAGAAGAATGCTGGAAGGAGGTCCCGAAGAGGGACCGAGCCAGGAGATGTCTTAGGACAGTGGTCGGCAAACTCATTAGTCAACAGAGCCAAATATCAACAGTACAACAATTGAAATTTCTTTTGAGAACCAATTTTTTTAACCTTAAACTATTTAGGTAGATACAATCCTTATCAAGGTAGCGCTACATGTGGTATTTTGTGGAAGAGCCACACTCAAGAGGCCAAAGAGCCACATGTGGCTTGCGAGCCGCAGTTTCCTGACCAGGGTCTTAGGATACCCTGTAAAAATAAATGAAAGTGGCAAACCAAACAGAGGGTGGACATATGGAGGCAGCTCCAAACGTGTCCTGGGAAGCTTGAGGTGGGACTCAGTCCCAGCAACTGTCCTCCCCAGAGCACACAGATTCCTCTTTCAGATAACTCTCCGCCAACGTCTTGGCCCTGGAAAGCCTATTGTGTGAGTTCGGTAGCATCTGACCCTCGATCATGATAGTACAGACGGCTGGCCACAGACAGATTACAGATTGAGCAGATTGCAAATCTGCTCTGCTTACCTCTGGAGGCTTTCTTGATGACTCCAAATGGGTGGATGGGGATGCTGATTGTCTACGGCTGATTGTTGGTCAGGCAGAAAGACCAGCGGGGCCCTGGAACTTCTCAGGTGGCACCTCCCTTGTAGGTTTCTACTCCCAGCAGTCAGACCGAGGAGGTCATCACCCCGCTTGAGTTGCAAAGACAAAAAGATAAATGAGTCCAAAAGACTCTTATCTCACTGGGGCCTCCATATATGTTATAACGGAACAGCGAGAAACAAATGTCTTGCCACACAATCAATCAATTAGCCAAATTAAGAAATGATATAAGTCTTTAATTAGCCAGCAACAAGGACCGGATGGAAACCTAAGTCATTCAAATCAATGCGGCCCTGAACACAGTTTGGGGCTGGCTTTTATAGAGAATATTATATACTGACTAAGGAATGAGGAGGGGAGAAAGCATAGCAGTAAAACAAAGTAGTGAAACAAGCTTTCTTACAGTGTTTACCTATAGGGTTAATTCAGGGAGAAATATTCTGAGAACACCTGTTACTTCAAAGCTAGTCCAAGGCCACAGTCTGAGAGACTATTCTCAAGGCTAGGAATAGGGAGTAACTTACTTTCATAAAAAGTAAGTTCTGCTTATCTCTTTATTTTAGAGAAAGTAAGTTTTGCCAAAAAAATTATTCATGTTAAGAGCCTTTCTTTTCTACACTTCAAGATAAGGGAGAAGGGGAGGGGTAGAGAAGCAGATGGTCACTTCTCCTGTGTGCCCTGACTGGGAATTGAACCTGGGTCATCCGTATGCCAGGCCAATGCTCTACCACTTTGCCAACCAGCCAGGGCCTGTGGTTTGTTATATCTAAAAGTAAATAGGTATACCAACAGATATGTCATCAGAAGAAGGGTGAGGAGAAGAGAGAGGTGAGAGGAGGAAACTTCAGGGGAGGAGGTTGTCAGTGCTGTTTGCCCAACCTTCTCAGGTATACATCATCTCCTTTGCCTAAATTTATAGGCAAAGTTCAAACAGGACAGGTAAGGTGCTCATTTTTATTACAAAATGGCAGACTGAAGATTCAGACCCTGACCTGTCTAGTTTTTTGTAAGGTCTTATTCTCCCACCTGAAAAATTTACAATGAATTTTCACAATATTTGAAAACAGCAAACAGGTGCTGTAGTTGGACAGTCCTGCCTAGTGAATTAGCCCCTGGGCCTTAGAGTCAGATCGGGGTGAAAGCCTGGCTCCGCTCTTCCCAAGCACTATGATGTTAGGCGTGTGGCTTGATGTCCGAGATAAGGAAAGGTGAAAGTACTCTGTTTTCAGAGGACTAGAAAAAGATAGCATGCTGATCTGGTTCCACGATGACACTTTAGGATGTGTCTTAGTCAGCTAGGGCTGCTATAATAAAATGTCATAAACTGGGTGTTTTAAAAAACATTTATTTGTCACAGTCTGAAGGTTGAAACTCTGAGATCAGGATTCTGACATGATTGGGGGCTTGCTGAGGACCCTCTTCCTCTTTTTCAGGTGGCGATCTTCTCATTGTATCCTCACACAGTGGAAAACAGAGCTAGCCCTTTGGCTTCTTATAAGGGCACTAATCCCATTCATGAGGGCTCCACTTGTGTCTTATTTACCAACCAGAGGCCACACATCCAAATGTTGTCATATTAAGGTTTCAACACATGGATTTGAGGGCACAAACATTCAGTCCATGGCAGGAAGCAAGTCCCACCTTTAGCACAGTTATGAGCCCTAGGGACACCAGGCTCTGTCTGGGTGACCTGTTAGGAGGTAAAACTTTCTGTGCCTGGGACTGATATCTCAGCTGGCTTTTAGAATTGACCTCAGCAGAGTTCCTGTTTACTCAGCCTCTAAGCTGCAGTTTTGAGTATTTGCTAGAACTCACTAGAGAAGACAGCATGGAATATGCCTGAAAGAGACAAGAATTTACAACCACAATACTTTCAATTCTTTAGAAGAATATGCTTTTTTTTTTTTAAAAAAAAAAAAATGTTTTCTTGGGGAGAGACAGAGAAGGAAAGTGAGAGAGAGAGAAACATCAACTTGTTGTTCCACTTATTTATGCATTCATTGGCTGATTCTTACATGTGGGATCAAACCCTCAGGAGCAATACTCTAACCAACTGAGCTACCTAGCCAGGGCCCACAATACGTGAATTTAAGCCCCACTTACTTCCTGGGAAAAAATTTTTTTTTTTTTGTATTTTTCTGAAGCTGGAAATGGGGAGAGACAGTCAGACAGACTCCCGCATGCGCCCGACCGGGATCCACCCGGCATGCCCACCAGGGGCGAAGCTCTGCCCACCTGGGGGCGATGCTCTGCCCCTCCGGGGCGTCGCTCTGCCGCGACCAGAGCCACTCTAGTGCCTGGGGCAGAAGCCAAGGAGCCATCCCCAGCGCCCAGGCCATCTTTGCTCCAATGGAGCCTCGGCTGCGGGAGGGGAAGAGAGAGACAGAGAGGAAGGAGGGGGTGGGGGTGGAGAAGCAAATGGGCGCTTCTCCTATGTGCCCTGGCCGGGAATCGAACCCGGGTCCCCCGCACGCCAGGCCGACGCTCTACCGCTGAGCCAACCAGCCAGGGTGCTTTCTTTTTTTATTCCCAGTTTTATTGGGATATAATTTACAAGCAATATAATCACTAGATATATATATTTGCAAAATGATTGCCACAATAAATCTAGTTAACATCTCTCACCTCACATAGTTACAATTTTCTTTTTTTTTTCCTTTTTGTATTTTTCTGAGGTTGGAAACGGGGAGGCAGTCAGACAGACTCCCTCATGCGCCCAACCGGGATCCACCTGGCATGCCCATCTGGGGCATTGCTCTGTTGTGACCAGAGCCATTCTAGCGCCTGAGGCAGAGGCCATGGAGCCATCCTCAGCGCCTGGGCCAACTTTACTCCAATGGAGCCTTGGCTGCGGGAGGGGAAGAGAGAGACAGAGAGGAAGGAGGGGGGGGTGGAGAAGCAGATGGGTTCTTCTTCTGTGTGCCCTGGCTGGGAATCGAACCTGGGACTCCTGCACACCAGGCTGATGCTCTACCACTGAGCCAACTGGCCAGGGCCAGTTACAATTTTCTTGTGATGAGAACTTTTGAGATTTACTCTCTAGCAACTTTCTCTTGTTTATTTTATAGCAACTTTCAAATATACAACACAGTATTGTTAACTATAGTCACAATTTTCTTACTTTCAAGATAGAGATAAGAGAATGAGATAAGGAAAATTAAAGTACCATAAGAATATCAATTATAATTGCTACTATTAATTATTATTATAAGATTAAAGTTATTACTGCAGTTATTGTAAATGGCAAATTTGAAAAGTTTTGGCTAAACAAGACATGTGTTCTACCTCTTTTAAAAGCAAAAGCCTTAGAACACTCAGAACACTTTAGCACAGTGGGATAAGGAATGTATTCTAGGTGGCTGGGTGTATCAGCTAAGAATACTGCTTACTAGAGCAAATGCAACTACCAGTGGCTTAAATAAGTAGGTAGTTATTTTCTTACCATGTAAGAAGTCTGGAGGTGGGAGGTTGCTGGCATTGGTTCAATTGCTCAATGATGCCCAAATATCCACTCTGTCACCCTTAACATATTTTCATTTTTATGCTTACTGTCTCCTGCTATGGTCCCAAGATAGCTGCTGGAGCTCCAAATCAAGGAAGGAAGATGGGAGAATTCAGAGTTTTTCCAGAATCTCCCGTAAGAGTTTTTTGTTTATTTGTTTTCTATTTAGGTCTCATTGACTAGCACTGTGTCATACAACTACCTAAGCTGCAAGGGAGGTTGGGTATGATTTACTTTTTTCAGACTCTTTAGTAGAGACAGCCTAGTAAGGACCAGCGGTGATCCCACAGGAGAAATTTGAATTTTTATTTATTTTTTTCACCTTTTGCTTGCTTGTATTTCCTGATATTTTGGTAAGTGACATATTATATGTTTCTAGAATAAAAAAGACATTGGTTAAGGTCTGTGATTTTTAATGTAATCAAATAAAAGACCTCAACCTACTCTTGGCATATTGACCATGATGCGGGAACAGCTTGATTACCCATGTGTTGTTGCCTCTTGTTCATGTTTCCTCTTGTCTTTCAAACCAACTGGAAGATTAACATTCAACGCTTGAAAAAGGTTGACAGACCACCACTTGTGACAGGGGAGACAAGAGCCAGGTCTAATTGAGTCATTCTATATCATGCCCTCTGCAGATCACTTTTGGGGTGCTGTTGCTACCAAGAATCCCATATAAGGAAGGAACAAAGTCCTGAGACACATACAAGCTCAAAAGCATATTGCCAATATCAAACTTTGGTGGGATGAGGTATGCAAACAATTCATAATCAAAATTCTTTCTTTGAGTCTTGAAGGAAAATCACCAACTGTTATTGACAAAGTGGCTGGTTAGCAAATAAAGAAGGTGACAAATGATGACACCAGGAGATGTTGCAATCTGCAACATGTTACAGATTAGCTGATGTTGTCCTCGCCAATGAGACCAGTTTTAGGCAGAGGGGGAAAATGTGGCTTGATTTAGAGCTGATGAAATAATGTGTCTAGTCAATGGAGATCAAAAGAAAGCTTGTCTATAAAATATTGCTAATGAAATTGGAGCAAAGAGTAGGCTCTTCTCTTGGGTGTGTCAAAGGGAGTTTTGCTGTGTGCACCACGCCAGTGGGATGTGAATCACAGTACATTCTCTGGGATGTGGTTGTGGGCATGTGACCGCACATTCAGCACTACCAGCCATAAACACTACAGATTTATCAATTGTGTATATCAGTCCTTTTAATTCCTGATGATTTGGGGGACCAAATGTTTTTTTTTTTATTTTTCTACGGTGTATGACTAGAGATTGAAGGTGCTTTGTTTTGTATTGTTTTAGAAAGTGGCTGTTGCACATGCATGTGCATGCTTGCATGCGTGTAAGTGAGTGTGAATATGTGTATGTGAGATGCTGATGAGGGGGGAGTGTGGAAAAGCAATTCACTTTCACATTCTCACTCTGTAAGATCATATTTTGAACAGCCCATCTGTGATAGTTTACTATCTTTTCCTTCAAACTAGAAGGTGATTTGTGGAGGTTGACTCGATCTAAATCTTCCTTGGGTAACTTTGCAGAATGCCGAAGGCACGATACACTTTGGTACTGTGATTTCAGGCAAGTTTAAGAGGTGAAAGTCACCCTGCTTGCAGTGTGCAACGAGCCTGAAGGATAAAACATCGTTAGCATGAAACTCCCTTAAAAGAAACTTCCAGTATTCTGGAGTTTGGAAGAAATTCACCATGGAGAATTTATCCCGTGCAAGGGCAAATTCCTTCTTTAATACAGTGGAAAGCAGCGGCCTTGCTCTGCTCCCTTCCGTTCAGTTCCATGTGCCTGAATTTCCACCGCATTGCATTCCTATTTATAACGACAGCACAGAGGTGCTGAAGACCTGTCAGAGCTGCACTCAGAGCTTAACCGAAGCACTCACGTTTCCTTTCCTCGGGCCTCTGCTTACTGAAAACATTTGCTGAAAATTGCTGTCCCACTCAAGAACTGTCAAAGGTAATTGTGTTGCACAAAAGTTACCGAGAAACATGAAATAATATGGTTACCACCTGGCGACCGAGTTAATAGAACCTGTCTGATGAACCTCGGGCATGCCACATGTGTGCACGCCGGTTTCTGTCTGAAAACCACGACAGATAAATTTGTGAGGAAGACGTGTATCAGAAGCCTTTTAGTGGTAATTTACGATACAAATCCCTATGTAAAGGGCAGTTGTCAGGTCACCAAATCCAGTGAGGTCCGTGGGGCTGGGGGGTGGCAGCGAGGGAAAAGATGGGGGGAGAGTTAAGAGCTTTGGGAAGGTCGACCAGCGTGAAGCAAGTAGCAGGACTTCTAAAAGCAAGGTCACGACTTGGCTATTCTCGCTGCTGGCAATGACCTTGGTGTCCACGAAAATAAAAATCAGAGACTCAGGAAGTAGATGGGGTGGCTAGAGACCCTCCGAGTCCCCGACCCCTGCCCTTTGCTGCTGGCCCACACTGTGCCCATCCAGATGAGCAGGAATCTCTTTTCCTCTTAAAATTCCCCAGAGACGGACATCTTCCTCATTCTTGGATGCCTGTTTCAAAGTCTCACATTCTCCTTAAGGTAATATTGCCTTCACTTGGATTTACAAGACTCCAAGAAACTCTCCGAAAACAGGTACCTCTATTCATACGGCAAGAACTCCGCGAGGCCCCCAGATCCACCCATGAATTCCTTTAGGAGCATCGGGTTCTGTCTGAACCTGTCTTTTGGGGTCAGAAACTGTGGCTCTTTGGCTATGACAGAGGGTGCCTGTGTCAGCACCCTGATCCGGTCGGTATGTTTCAGAAAAGACGCACGGGAACCAGGAAATTCCAAATGTGGGACTGAGGGTCCACACTGGAACCATCTTGACATCATTAAAAAAGTCAACCAGTGTTAGGAGTACCTGCTCTTTTTATCTTTGGTGATATTCACAGTTGAGCTTTCGAGGTACAAAAAGAAAAATTCTTCCTCCTCAAGCAGTCTCTAAATTGAAACCAGAGATGGCAACATAATTCATGGGGCCCAGTGCGAAATAAAAATGTGGGACTTTTTTCCTCCAAAAAAGAAAGGAAAAAGATTTTTCACTTCCTTTGTGACCTCTCGCAACCTCTCACAGTATTTTTTTTTTTTTTATTTGCTATTTTAATGTCACGCTCTCTCAGTCATGGGGACACTTATGGGTTAAGTGTAGATCTATCTCCACAGACACCGAGAGCCCAGCCTGACAGCCAAGTTTGGCGCGTGCGCACGCCCGACCCCAATCCTCGCTGCACCTGTGCCAGGCCCTGCGAAGCCAGCGGCAGGGCTGGAGGGGAGCAGTGGCCTCCCGGAGGGTTGGGAGCAGGTAGCCGAGAACACAGGCCAGGGTGGCGAGGAGGAGGCAGGAGCAGCACGCGCACGCGCCACGCTTCTGTGGGCCTTCTCTTCCAAAGTACAAGTTCCAAGATAAAATGATTAAGATTTTAAAAATGGTGATCACGCCATTAAGCCCAAGTTGTAGCGCCCCCTCTCTGAGTGGAGGGCCCTGTGCGACTGCATTGGTATCACATCCCTGAAGCCAGTCCTGGTTGGAACTCATTCTCTCTGGGGATTGTGAAAGCATCATGTGAGTCCATGTACTCTTCTTGTGGGAACCTTCTCGCCCGATAACTTTGGTTACCAGTGTTTTCTATGTGATTTGTTATGGACTTTTGGAAGCTTTTAGAATCTTCTCTTTCACCTCAGTATTTAGGAATTTCTCAACTGTGTGCCTTGGTGTCAATTTTTCGTTTGTTGTCTAGAGCTGTCAGAACACTTTCAGTCTGGAAACTCGTGTCCTTCTATTTCAGGAAATTGTCTTGCACTGTTTCTTTGATAATTTTTCTTTCTCTTTCTCTGTTCTTTCTGCAACTCCCGTTGCTGGATGTTAAATCACTCCTCTGATTTGCTTTCTTTCTTTCCCTATTTCTCTTTGTTATTGCCTCCTCCCCTTGGAAAATTTTAGTCAACATTGTCAATTTTTTATTAAATGAAATAAATTTTCACAATTTTTAATTTTCTTTTTTCTTTGATTTTTCGTAGCAACATTTGCCTTTTGATACAATATTTTTATTACCTATTTAAGAATACCATTTTCAATATTTTTATTCATTCTTACTTCCATTTCTTTTTTTTTTCTATTTTTTATCTTATTCTTTTCCGTTGGAGGCATTTCATAATTATCATGTTTATGTGATGTAATAAAAATATTTGGTCTTGGTCTCCATTTCCTCCTCACAGAACTCTTAAACCCCCTGGGATCTGAGTGAGAAGAATGTTTTGGGTGTGCTAACACCAGTGAGATGACTTTTGGCAGAGGGGCTCTTAGATAGCTTCAGGATGATGGCTGGTCTCTAGAAAGACCGAACCATGATTAGAAGGGTTGTGACTCCCAGCTCTACCCCCTGACCTCTGGGGAGGAGAGAGAAGCTGGAGATTGAGTTCAAATCACCAAAGGCCAATGATCTAATCAGTTTATATAATGAAACTTCTGTAAAAAATTTAAGCCATAAGATTCAGAGAGCTTCTGGGTAGGTGGACACGCTGAAGTGCCAGGGGGTGAAACTCTGTGCTCTTCCCCCATACCTTGCCCTGTGCAGCTCTTGCATTTGGCTGGTTCTGAGTTGTATCCTCTATAGCAGGGGTCCCCAAACATTTTACACAGGGGGCCAGTTCACTGTCCCTCAGACCGTTGGAGGGCCAGACTATAAAAAAACTATGAACAAATCCCTATGCACACTGCACATATCTTATTTTAAAGTAAAAAAACAAAACGGGAACAAATACAATATTTAAAATAAAGAACAAGTAAATTTAAATCAACAAACTGACCAGTATTTCAATAGGAACTATGCTCCTCTCACTGACCACCAATGAAAGAGGTGCCTCTTCCAGAAGTGGGGCGGGGGCGAGATAAATGGCCTCAGGGGGCTGCATGCGGCCCACGGGCCGTAGTTTGGGGACCCCTGCTCTATAGTAAACTGGTAATACTATGTAAAGCATTTTCTTAAATTCTGTGAGTTGTTACAATAAATTATCAACCCCGAGGAAAGGGTCATGGGAACCCTTGATTTATAACTGGTTAGTCAGAATTACTGCTGGCCTGAGACTTATGATTGGCATCTGAGTGGGGCGGTCTTGTGAGACTGAGCCATTTATTTATTTATTTATTTATTTAATTTTTTGTATTTCCAGACTATTTTTATTCTATTATGTTGTAACATATATATATTATCATAGTGTCCCTTTCACAACATTAGTTAAGGAATTGTTTCATAGGTTGTTGAAATAGAACAATAACTTGGTTTGATTTACTTAGAAGATATCACACACGCATGCGTATATGCATACACACATGCACACACAGGATTTGAGAATTAATAACTAGATTAATAGACTACTTCTTAATATAGCTGCAATAATTTTCTTAGAAACAGCTATTGCTACTTATCAAAATATGTTTTTTCAACTCAAATCTACAAATTAAATATCACTGAGTCATTTCTGGTGAAGTTGTCATCCTTTCTTATCTTAAATAAAATTTGGGTAGGTAATCAAACCAGGAAGCATTTTGAGCCACACAATACATTGTATTTTGTCAACACGCACAAGATTTAAATGGTTCCTTGGCAATGGGACTGAGCTCTTTAACTTATGGGATCTGAACTGTTGGCTCTCCAGGGGGTGGCAGAGAGTTGGAAAAGACACCATGTACTCAGTGTCAGGAAGTAAAACCCTCTTGATCTCTATTCCAGAGTGAGGCACTGTGATTGGTGTGCTAAGACCAGGGAGGCAACATTTCTCTCAGCCTCACCAAAGAATGATCAGGAAGGGAATCACCGATTTATTGAAGAATTCCCCAATGTCATTCACTGTTTTTTCTTTCTGGACTGTTCTAGAGGAGAAGCTGACTCTCTAGCCCTTGTGTGTAAGAGGAGTTCTGGACGCCGAGTGAGGAGGGGGAGTGGGGAGTCTACAGTATGACATGTAGACTTATTTCACCCTTGCGTGTTCTCTGCATTTCTCTGGGCCTCCTTCCCAAGCCCAGTTACTCCAAAGAATAAACCTCCAGCTCTGCCAGGAAGCAAGGGAAGGGTTGCTGCATGAACACACGATGAGCAGAGATGTGATGGGCTCAACCACCCTGTGGGCCAACTTCCAACAAACGGTCTTTGTTCCTGGGGGTTTTGCTCTCACCTTCGTTTTGGAATATTCATTTCTTATAAACAGTGAGCAAGTCAGAGGTTCTTCGGGGTAAAGCAGCTCTGTTCCCACTTGTCTGCAAGCAATTGGCTTTCTTCTTTCTTCATTCAGCCAAGGCAATTACCGTTCCTCCATCCATTTCTCACCTTCCAAAAATTTGTTGAAAGCATTTATGGCAAATTGTCTCTTATTCTCCTTAACCTTGTTGATTAATTTGTTTTTTTAAAGTTCCTTGGCAGCCATTTTAATGAGATTGGGTTAGGAAGAAAAGATAGTCCTGATAAATTTCACTATTTTTAACCAGAAGTTTCCTTCAGAAATCTTAATCCTTTTTAAAGGCTAAATCCATGTGCTAATCTTGGTTAATCCTTGCTGTTTACTAAACAAAACAGTAAATAATCTAGAGAAATAGCATATTTTAGTCTATTTCTCAAAACATATTTATGCTTTCGGACAATTCTAATAATCTTGGTTATTTAGTGTCCTAGCTTTTAATAGGCTAGAGGCAGAATTTTAATAGAATGTGAGATCTGAGTTTATCTATATCCTGATAGACATTTTGATACTATGAACACCACCTGGCAAAACAAAAGATAACAGACTACTTAGAATAACCACTTAAAAACATGTAAGAGCATGACAGTTTCTATAGGTGCAAACAGTCCTACATATTTCAAAACGCATTGCTGCATTAAAGTGTAATGCTGATGTCATCCTCCTATTGCAAAACCTTCTAATGGCTTCCCACTGTCTGTAAATACGTTTAACGTTCTCTCACTGTTCCATCTATGGCCAAACACATGTGGTTCCAACATTTTAAATTATCTTGCTCTATTTCACGCTTGTCAGTTCCCATTTCAGCACTGTGAATTTCTTAGCATGGCACACACCTTAACATGCCCATCACAAATCATCCTTCAGGACCCATTTGAAGTTCTCACGATGTTCTCTCGCTTCCTTCTCTTCTGTGTTCCCATGGTTCTTGTTAGGTTTATATAATAGCACTTGTGTTTTGCTAAGAATTTTGAACTTTATACTCTCCAGTTGGATTATACACACCGAATATCAAGGGCCATTGCAATGAATTGGATGGATCCACCCCCAAGCCCCTAAATTTATATGTTGAAACCCTGCTCCCAATGTGATGGTATTTAAAGGTGGGATCTTTAAAAGGTGATTAGGTCATGAGGTGCAGCCCTCCAGAATAAGATTAGTGCCCTTATCAGAAGAGGCCATAGAGCAAGCCAGGCTTCCACTTACATGTGAAGATACATGGAGAAGTTGGCTGTCTGTGAATCAGCAAGGGAACCCTCCCCAAGAACTTAATCATGCTGGCATCCTGACCTCAGACTCTTGCCTCCAGAACTGTGAGAAATAAATTTTTGTTATTTAGAAGTCAGCCAGATTATGATGTATTTGTTATAGCAGCCCACATTGATTAAAACAGCTATTAATCTTGGCATAATGCCTTGCCTGTGAATACTCCTGAATAACTGTTTTGAATCCAATCACAGATATGATCATTGCTCTGGCTGGATAACTCCATTGGTTAGAGTATTCTCTTGAAGCACAGAGGTTGCCAGTTCGATCCCCAGTCAGGGCACATGCAGGAACAGATTGATGTTCCTGTCTCTTTCTCTCTCCCTTATTCTCTCTCAAAAATCAATAAATAAAAATTTTAAAAAATTATGAGAATTGATGTTTGACATGATAATCTTTAGTCTTCAAGAAAAGGTCAAGTAAGAGTCTGTACACTCTGTTTAAGAAAAAAAATAAGTGTGTAATAATTTTTTTTAAGATTTTAAAAATAATAAAAATGAAACAAGAAACATATTTATATAATGTATAAAGGGCAATGTTACCTTCAATTTATCATAAAATTTATTTCTTGTTGATAGAACAATGAAGCACTATTTTTCATATGGACAACAATCCTTTTATACCACCAAGATGTTTAAGTTTGAACATTATAACTTACAGATGGAACATCAACCCTGTCTCCTTAAAAGAAGGCTGTGTAAAGGGATTGTGGCAGGTGGAAAAAATGTGAATATTTTTATTTCACTATGTTTTGGAGAACAGCTATGTGTTTTTTGACATAACTGACCTGTTTCCAAAATGTTTGGGATCAAATCCTATCTTGCCATTGATTCATGTTGTAATTTCCAAGGTGCTTTTATCTTTGCTTTAGATTGATCTTTGATTAGGTGTGACTCCTGACACATTTGCTTTAAATTTCTCTCTCCTCCCCTGTCAAGTGGTTAATGATCTCAAAATGTCACACTGCATTCTGTAGATTTCCCAGGAAGTCAAGTGTGAGTAAAGCTGTAAAACAAACAAAAAAAAATGCAGAATCGCTTTATTGGCGATGTCCACACATATATGCCAGGCCAGTTTTACAGGTATGTAACTTGGGCAGTTGCACGAATTGTGCTCAGAAGGGCCTCATGTGTGGTTGAATGTTCTGCTGTTGTTATCTTGACAATCTTAATAATTTGATCTTTTAACTTGTGTTGTATAAATGAAGTCTGATGGGGCAACAGAGTATGCACATGAGCACAAGAGATATGTACAATAATATGCTGCTTTGCTGTCCTTTGCTGCTCATTTGCAGATAATATTTGAGATGACGCATGAACATAGTACTAGGGGGGACCCGTGGTGCATGGGAGTTCAGCAAGACTCAAAGCATGCATGTCTACAACATGAAAAGCAAGCTTTAGCATAAATAGCCTTGGGAGACACATTCTATGTTGCTTCCAATGCAGAAAGAAGAAAATGGTTTTGTAAGAAATGTGAACGATCAAAAAAAGTTATACCCTATAATAACCAAATGTAGATGCTGAGAATGAGAGAGAAGGAAAAGGAACGAGAGAAGACTGTGTCAGATTGTATTGTTCCTCTTCCTCTCAGGCTTTCCTAATTCATTTCTAAGCCATTTCCTAACTCATTTCTAATGTAGAGTCTGTTGAAAGTTTGTAAGTGCTTGAAGAAATAAAATGAAACAGTTGAGTTAGTTTTTGCAACATTTCTACTGTTCTGGTAAGAACGAAATCCATATGGATGTACAAGCCATGAAACACAAATTGTATAATTTTGGTGCTTCTGCATACAAGTAAAATACTCTTACATTTATACTTAAAACTGGTATTGCACAATATAAAGATGAACAGTAAAGTTCACCCAAATAACTTAAAATTGTATTTCAATTGTCCTTTACTTAGAACAACATTAAATAGCAAATAAAAAACATCATGACAAGTCAAGAAGGAGACCATGAAAGAAAAGAGCGTTATATTTTAGTAACCTTAATGACACTTTTTTCCTGTTTTTCTAAACAAGGGCCTTACATTTTCATTTTGCCCTGGCTCCACAAATTACATAGTTGACTCTGCATGCAAGTATTGACCTTGACAGACAAAATCACAAGCTAATACAATTTTGAAGTAAGCACAGTAATCTACATTTCAAAACTATAAAGGAATTGTCAGAGATTTTGTGATTTCCAGGGACATAGTCAATGAGTGTCTCATGATAACCATGGCCCAAGGGAGGAAGTCACATTGGGAATTACCACATATCATCCCAGTCATGGTCACAAAACATGGTCTAGCCTTATTACATTTAGGTCAACCAACCCATTTGCACCCTGACACAAACTAACTACAATTGATGACCAGTGACCCTTCATTCATTCTACACATATATGTTAGTCATAGAATATTGCACAGTAAGCAAGACAGTCACAGTCCTTGTCCTTTTGGAATTCACAGGTCAGTGTCATAGAATATAACAAATAAAGAAGGGAGTAAAGTAAAAAAAAATACTGAAAAGCACTATGTAAATTCCTGTTTATAGAAATTTTTATTAATCATCAAGACCCTTTCATTGCAAGTGACCAAAAACAAACAAACAAACAAACAAAAAAATACAAAAAGACAAAAACCTCATTTAAAACAGTCTCAAATAAAAATAAAAAACTGTAAGTTTGTATAACCCAGGTCCCAAGAAATATGAGTGGGGCAGAGACAATTCCCCAAAAGAAAACTGAGGTGATTTTATCAGAACAAGGAGACTGAATATTCCACTACAGAATCTTTCTTTCTTTTTCTTTTTTTTTTTTTAGGTGAAAGGATGAGAGATAGTGAGGCAGACTCTAGCATGTTCCCTGACTGGGATTTAGCCAGCAATTCCATCCGGGACTGATGCTCCAGTACCAAGCTATTTTTAACACCTGAGGCTGATGTGCTCTAATGGAGCTATCCTCAGCTCCTGGGGCTGATGCTTAAACTAATTGAGCCAATGACTGTGGGAAGAGAAGGGGGAATGAGAAGAAGGAGAGGCAGATAGTTGCTTTTCCTGTATGCTCTGACTGGGAATCAAACCTGGGATGTCCATATGCTGAACTGATGCTCATCCACTGAGCCACTGGTTAGGGCCTACAGAATCTTTAAATATATTTTTTGATGTAAATAATCACTCATGTGTCTACTGGAATATATACTTTAAAATGCTGGCATGATGGTTTTTCTTAAAGCAGGAGAATCCTGAATGTCCTTGTTATTTTTGGCTGTATCTGGCATCAGGAAAAAAGCGCCACTGGTTTGTTGAAAGTGCCAATATGAGACTTGGGTAAAATGTCTTAGAATACCGAAAATGTTCAATAACCCAAAAGGAGGCAGGAAAGTGGAAACAGAGATTGAAGAAACAAAAATAACAAACATAGAGACTTTAAGAGATGTTTTAAACTAGACAAAATGAGAACACAACATATCAAGATTGTAGGATGCAAATAAAGCAGTTCTTAGAGAGAAATTTAAAGCATTAAATGCTCATGCTAGGAATTAAGAAATTTCTCAAATCAATTTAAGCTTCAAGCTTAAGAAACTAGGTGAGCATAACAAACCCAACACAAGCAGAAGTAAGAAATCATATAGACATGAACAGAAATCAGTGAAATTTGAAACAGAGAAACAATGGAGAAAATCCATGAAACCAAAAGTTGCTTCTTTGAAAAGTTTAGTAAAAATTTTAAACTCTAGCAAGACTGATAAAGAGAAAAAAAGAGAAAAGACAAAAATTACCAATGTGAGGAATAAAAGAGGAAAGCAGTAATACAGACCCCACAAACACTAAAACAATCGTGAGAAAACACTATGAATAACTAGGTGCACATAAATTTTACAACTTAGATGAAATGAAGTGATTTCTCGAAAAACACACACTTCTAAACTTACCCAAGATTAAATAGATACCTGAATAGTCCTAAAACTGGTAAATAAATCGAATCTATAGTTAAGCTTCTGCTAAAGAAGATACCAGGCCTGATTTTTTTTACTGGCACATTATACTATTTATTTTAAGAAGACATAACACCACTTCTATACAATCTCCTCCAGAAAGTAAAAGAAGAGGGAAGACTTCTAATCTCATTTTATGAGGCCATTTTTATCCTGATACCAAAATCAATGACACTACAAGAAATGAAACTACAGATCAATATTCCTCATGGGTACAGATCAAAATCCACAAAAACATAGTAGGAAACAAAATGTAACAATATATAAAACTAACTAAGGTTTATTGAGCATATGCACAGCTGATTCAATATTTACAAATTCATCAGTATAATCCAGTATATTAGCAGTTAAAAAAGAGGACAAGCCACACGTTCATATCAATAGGTACAGAAAAAGTAATTGACAAATTTTAACATCCATTCATGGTAAAAATAATCAACACATAAGGAATAAAATGAACATTCTCCAATTTGAGAATGGTAAATTAAAAATCTTATACCTATCATCATATTTAGTGGCTAAAGACTGAATGTTTTCTCTAAGATTCGGCACAAGGCAAGGAAGTCTTTTCTTATTGTTCCTATTCTACATTAAGGAGAACGTCCTAATCATTTCAACAGTAAGAACAAGAAATAAGAGGCATTTAGATTGGAAAGGAAAAATAAAAACTGTCTTTATTTGTAGATGACACGATTATCTATGTAGAAAATTTCAAGGAATCTCTAAAAAAAGAACTAAGGTGACAGAAAGAAAGAAAGAAAGAAAGAAAGAAAGAAAGAAAGAAAGAAAAGAGCTTGTAGTACTAATAAGTGAGTTTTAAAAGATGACAAGATAAAAGGTAAACAGAAATCAATAATTTTTCTATATACCAGCAATGAACAACTGAAATAAAGTTTTTGGAAAAGGTGAGATGATTGTATGAGGAGTTTGCTAGGGCTGCCATGATGAGGTGCTGCAGACTGGGGGGCTTAGGCAGTGAAAAGTGTATTTTCTCACGATTAGGGAGGTTGGTAGTCTGAGATTGAGTTGGTTTCTTTGGCTTGTAAGTGGCTGTCTTCTGTCTGTGTCCTTGCATGGTCATTCCTCTGTGAGTGTCTGTGTCCTAATCTCCTCTTCTTCTAAGGATACCAGTCATATTAAATCAGGGCCCACCCTAATGACCTCATTTTAACTTAATCACCTTTTTAAAGTCCCTATCTCAAATAGAGTCCCATTCTGAGGTACTGGGGTTTCAGACTTTAATATATAAATGTTGAGAAGACATAGTTCGGCTCCTAACAAAGATTAACAATAGCTCCAGAGAAAAAGAAATAATTTATAAGTCTAAGAACACTTGTGCAGAATCTGTATGCTAAGGACTTCATTGTATGGTGGGGAAAAAAAATCATGGATGTCCTAAATAAATGGGAAGGCATACCATGTTGGTGGATTATAATATTAAACACAGTAAAATGTCAAGTCTTCCCATATTGATTTATTGCAATTTTAATTAAAATACTATCAGGATTTTTCTAGAGATAAGGCAAGCTGATCCTAAAATTTATATAGAAAATTTTTTAAATTATAGTAAAAAAAAAGTTAAAAAAAATAATTAAAAAATTTTAAAAATTTGAAAAAAATAAAATCGGTGGGCTCAATCTGATTTAAAGACTATCTTAAAGCTATAGCAATCAAGACAAACAAGTATTGGGGAAGGGATATACTTATAAATTAACATAACAGAAAACGACCCACACAAGTAAAATTAACTGATTTTTTGGCAGAGGCGCAAAGATAATTAAAAGGAGAAAGTACGGTTTTTATTCCCAACAAATGGTACTGGAATAATTGAACAGCCTATCCAAAAAATAACTCTTGACTTAAACTGCACTTTTTATACAAGTTACTCAAAGTGAATCATAGGTCTAAATATGAAATGTAAAATTATATTAAAAAATTTTAAAGAAAACAAAAAACAAAAGAGAAAAATCTTCCTGCTGTGGGGTTTGACAAAGATATCTTAGACATGACACCAAAAGCACAATAAGTCAGAGAAAAATATTGATAAATTAGAATTCATTAAAATGAATAACCTTGCTTTGCCAAAGACACTCTTGAGAAAATGAAAAGAAAAACTACATCCTGAGAGAAAATATTTTAAAAAACACATACTTGACGACCTGTATCCAGAGTATATAGATCTCAAAACTCAACAGTAATAAAACAAGCAACCCAATTTTAAAAATGCACAATGTATATTCCATTATAGAGGCTATATGGAAGGAGAATAAACACAGGAAAAGACATTCATCATGAACTATTAAGAAAATTCAAACTAAGAAGATAACTAAACACCACCACATACTTATTAGAATGGCTAAAATTAACAATACGGACAATAACAAGCGTTAATGAGGAAATGTGGCAAATGGAATGCTTTCTACTTTGCTGGTGTGAATTCAAAAACGGCACAGGCGCTCCAGAAAGTCATTAGGTCATTTCTTACAAAGTCAACCATATACCAAGTTATGCCCCTCTCAGATATGTACCCTAGAGCAGTGGTCCCCAACCTTTTTCAGGCCACGGACCAGTTTAATGTCAGAAAATATTTTCATGGACTGGCCTTTAGGGTGGGATGGATAAATGTATCACGTGACCGAGACAAGCGTTAAGAGTGAGTCTTAGACGGATGTAACAGAAGGAATCTGGTCATTTTTAAAAAATGAAACATCGTTCAGACTTAAATATAAATAAAATGGATAATGTAAGTTATTTATTCTTTCTCTGCGGACCGGTATCAAATGGCCCACGGATCGGTACCAGTCCACAGCCCGGGGTTTGGGGACCACTGCCCTAGAGACATGAAATTCTACGTGCACACAAAGACCTGTACATAATTGTTTATAGTACTTCTGTTCATAATTGCCCCAAGCTAGAAACTAGAAACATCTTAAATGTCCTTTAGTGGGTGGTGGATAAACAAACTGTGGTATATTCCTACAGTGGGATACTGCCCAGCAATGAACCATTCACACACACACACACACACACACACACACACACACACACACACACACCCCAACTTAGATGAATTGCAAAGGCTTTATGCTCAATGAAAGGGTCTAGTCACAAAAGAACACACTGTATGATCTTATTTACATGACATTTGAAAAGACAAAGCCGTAGTGATCAGGTTGCCAGGGGTCAACAGGGTGAAGGCAGAACATGTGACTATAACAAGAGGTAAGACATAATTTTTGGTAGTGGTGGTGGTTGATGAAACTGTTTTATTTTTAATCCATAAAGGAACCTGCCTTTTAAACTACTGGAATTGAAGAACAAAGTTTTGTTTCAAGGTGAAAGTTAAATGCTCTTCTTTTTTAAAGTTTCTTTTAATAATTAGCTCTGTAAGTACTTTATGGTATATACAGTATATGACAAGTCATGCCAAAATTAATGAAGCCAGTTCTCCAAATGGGAATTATGCATGAATACATATAACCCACATTTCAGTGGTTTGATGCAGGTGGAGTTCATTGAAGAGCTGATCATGTTGGATCTGGCTTCCTCCTGAAGGGAGTTTTGTCTCTGAAGCCACCAGAGGGGTTTTGTCCATGGTCAAATCTCTGGAGACAACCAGAAGACTGTTTTAGAAAACAGGTTGTGGAGGGGTGAGTTATATGATAACCTCTCCTGTAGCAGAAATTGTGAGCTCTCTCATGACATCTAATCTCAACTCTCTTCTGCCTTGCATGGAAATCAAAGCGACAGGATTCTCCTGATTTTATTTATGGAGACAGACATCAGAGGAGCAAGCAAGAAAACGAGAGCTCTAAACAAATACATCTTAAGCAGGAGGTTTGCATGTGGTGCAGATTTTCTTTCCCAGGACAGATGTGCAACCTCGCTTTTCAGAAGGGACCTGAGACCTCTAACCCCTTGCTAAGAACAAAAGATAATAGTCTTGGTTGTGGTATCACATGTGTTTCCCATGAGAAGGGAGACTCTCCAGGGTCACCCCCCCATTTGTCAGACTGTCTTGTGGGCACCCCCTGGTGGTCACTTAGGTGACTGGCTCCCTGCTCTTTGCATCTAGAAGTTCCCTGGCTGCAGTACTGGTGTAAAACAAAGAGAAACATTCTGATTTGTTCCTTTCCATCAGAGAGAAAAAAAGAACTGACCACCGAGAGAAGAAGCAGAAGCAGAAAAGGAAACATTTTCTGACCAAATGGTGTTAACATGTGGTCATCAGAGCTCGGAGTCCTTGTATTTTTCTTCAGCTGCTTGAACGAGGTTTTTTGCGCCCCTCCCCCTCCCCATGCTGTAGTTTCCTCAATTGGCAAGTTCAGAAACAAACTAGGTTATTTCTAAATGTGCTTCCAGTTTTAAACTTAGCTAATAGCTCTGTGTTTACTAAGCGTCTTCTGCAGGGGTGTTGGATGCCATTTCTGCCACCGGACTGCATCAGCCCTGAGCAGAGAGATCAGTGTCTGGGAAGTTGAAAAACCGTAAAGGGAACACATGGACTTCTCTTTGACCTCCATATTGCAGCCTTTTCTATCTGTGGCAGTGCAAGCTTCCTTAGCATTTATTTGAAAGAGGCGATCATGATTAGAGCGTAATTATGCCAACTGAAATTTAGTTTAGTTTTTTTTGCCAAAAAATTCCCATCCAATGACTATTATTAAAAGCCACTCATTTTCAGAGGGATATAGAATGTACATTTAAATCCTACACTACTGCTGAAAAATTGGGCAAGGTCCTCTATCACACCTTTGAGTCCTCTTTATCATTTTAAGGCTTCATAAGTCCTGAAGCTAGAAGTTATATTTTCTTTTTTAAATCTTCATTTATTAATTTGAGAGAGAGAGAGAGAGAGAGAAAGACAGGAACATCAATCGTATGTGCCCTGACGGGGGGATTGAACCAGCAACCTCTGAGCTTCTGGACGGAGCTTTACCCACTGCACCACCACAGGGCAGACTGTATTTATTATTTTCAAGTGTGCTACTTAATGGCTCTCTCACCTTCCTTTTCCTTACCTGTGAGTTGGGGCCGTGAAAGTGAGAGATCCCACAGGGACTTGCTGTGTGAAGGCCCACACAAGCCTTAGTGAGTGTTATTAAAGATGATTTCATGGCCAGAACCCAGAGATGGTACCTAAAAGTTAAAGTGCTTTCCTACAAAAAAAATCAAAAATTACTTCCAATGTTTCTTGGATTATAATTATAATTCCAATTAGTGCCGTTTGTTTTCCTTATTAGAAAGACAACAGATAACATTTTTTAGGAGAACACATCCTAAGAGCGATGAACTAATTCCATAGAAACCCAAAAAGAATCATAAGAGATAATGCAATTCTCATAGATTTGGTTGTTCAAAAAATAGAGTATTTGTTTGGAGAAGAGGACAGAAAAAGATTTGTCTATTTAGCCATTAGTAAGCCTCCTTTTTGAACTGCTGGGGTTGAAGGACAAGGTCTTCTTCAAGGTGAAAGTTAAATACTCTTAAAAGTATATCTTTTATAGGGTTAGGGTTAAAAAAAATTCTTTTAATTATCAACTCCAGAGCCATCCATAGTATGTATAAGAAAACTCAAATCCCAATTGATGAGCCTAGTTCATCAAATGGGAGTTATAATCATAAGGTACTTATGAAGATTAAATAAGAGAATATATGTTTTAAATGCTCAACAAAGTAAATGACTAAGAAGTCTTAGCTCCTTCAAATAGCTCTGTACTGAGGGAGCCATCTATGGTTTTGGAAGAAAAGCATGCACGGAGTTAACTGCACTGGGAGAGAAATGTTGCTGAGCTTTCCCTATGACAGTGCATTAGAAGTGACCGGAGCTCTGGGTCTATAGGTTACTATTCTGGAAGATGAACTTTTCTTCCTTTGTAGTGTGATACCAAGTTTTCTGCCTAACTTCCCTTGTGCCATTGAATTTCCAGGAAGTGACCTCCTCTTCTTGAACCAGTCCCTGGTCCCCTCAACACCTGTCTTTTCTTCAGCCTTTGTGTCTCTCTTGCTTTATGGACACACCCCCAACCCCGGCGCCGCCACCCACCATCCCATCCTTGGGGCCAGAGAAGGCCTGAAGATGGTTATCTCTGCTTTCTTGGCCTCTGTCCCTCACCATGTCACATCATGGTCCAGTCGCTCTCTCTTACAGCCTGCGTTTTCTCCGAGTTGCTCGGCACAATGCCTGGCAGGTTGGGGAAAAGGCTTGTGACAAGTGGTTTTGTACCCCCACCCAGGGGACTCCTTTGATCCTGAGGAATGGCAGGTGGTGGGGTATCTACTCAGAGACATGAAAATGGTGGTGCCGACCCTAAAGCGCACACCTAGTTGTCCTGGGAAGCCAGCAAGGATTGTGGCTTTGCCAAGTTTTCTACCCTGCTCTGTCATATGTTGTGTCTTCCTACAGTAATCCCAGGGACTCTTTTCATCCCAGGGTTTTATTCCAAATGGAATGTTAAGAGGGTTCAGATGGAGAGAGACAGGTCAGGGCGGTGGGGGTGGGAGAGGTGTGAGCTTGTCCAGATCTGTGGCTTTGCCAGGACTGTTTTTAAGTTGACACAGGGCTAAATAAAAGGCCCCTTGCTTTGATCTCAGGGACTTCCTGGGTAGACTGTCTGATTAGATAAAGATCATGTATCCCCACCCCCCCATACGTTAGGAAGTAATCTAAGCTTTGCAGCCATTCTGCGTCCTGCACGTCTGTCTCCTTCCCAAAGTCTGCCTCTCTCTGTCTCTTTGGGTCCCTCCCTGGATCTTGAGTTTTTCTTTCTGTTTGAGCAGGAAAAGGAGCCAGAGAAAACAGGGTTCTTCTTCCCCCTTGAATTCTTCTTAAGTTGTTTAGAAACAAAGCAAAAGCTTTGTTTGAGAGCCTCATATGGACCTCGTCTGGTGCTGGGCATCAAAGGGAACTGGTCTCTGTTTGCAACATGGCCAGCGGCTGGGATGCTAAGAACAGAGCTAGTTGGCAGGTGGAGGGTTTGGAGAGAGAAATATAGTCGGTTCCGGCACTGGATTCATCGGCTAAGACAACAGGGTGTGAGGTGTATGTAAGCATGGCTGGGGAGGAGGAGATTCCCTTCTTCCGGGGCAACTGAAACTAACCTAGATTGGGACACCAGGGAGATTTACCAGAAATGATCTCTGATGAAGAGGAACTGGGGGCAATTTTAAGAAATGCTGGAACCTAAAGAGCTGCCAAATTGAAAATCCTCTAGGCTGGACCTAGCGGATCCTCTAACTTGGCCTGTGGTGGCACAGTGGATAGGGCGTCGACCTGGAATGCTGAGGTCGCTGGTTCGAAACCCTGGGCTTGCCTGGTCAAGGCACATACAAGAAGCTACTATGAGTTGATGCTTCTCAGTACTCCCCACCTCCTGTTCTCTCTCTCTTCTCTCTAAATTAAAAAATAAAAAGGTGCCTTTGCAAAAGAAGACTTGCATTTTTATATTTTATTTTCCTTCACCCTCTGTGCCGATCACTGTTATAAGTGATATGCACACAAATTACAAAACACCAGTGCTAACTCATAAGTCTTCATGACAACCTGATGAGCAACAGTACCATTTAGTAACCATATTTTACAAATGAGGAAACTTAGGCACAGAGAAGTTAAGTATCTTGCTCAAAGTCACACAGCGAGCATGAGGCAGATGCAGTATTCCAAGTATAGTATCTGATTTTTTTGCCTGCCCAACCCCCACAACTCAACACACATATGCACACTTAGAAATTCACCAAGAAAATACACATGGAAAGAAGTTATAAATTTATGAATTCAGTAATATTTAAAAGTATTTACATACACATGAAAACTAGTCACATATTTATGTGGGAGGCAGTTGAATGTAGCAGTTTATTCATCAGTTTCACAAACATTTCTTTGAGAGCAGACTGTGTATGCCAGGCCTGGAACTAGGTGCTGGGAATCAAATAGTGACCAAAACACACCAGGTCCCTGTGTTTAAGCTGATGCTTCAAGGCAACGGGTCTGGGCCAAGAGACCAACAATCACATTTACACTGCAATGCTGCTGCGGGTTTTAGATGCTGTGGGGCTAGGGTCCTGGAACTTCCTAGAGCAGGGGTCTCAAACTCAATTCAGCATGTGGGCCGCAGAGCAAGATCACAGCCGTTCGGCGGGCCGCACTAGGTCTACAAAAGGCAACTGTTACGCAACACTTTTCTCACTGCAGTTGAAAACAAAAAAAAATCAGTACAACAAGCACAATCGTACATGCAGTTTACTCAGTGTCACAAAACGACCAGAAACTGTAGTTCGCATCACAACTGCTGTTAACTAAGCTAATATCTAGCTAGGATGCTAGAGAAATGAAAAATACAAGTAGGCCCCTAGGCTTACTTAATTTTATCCAAAATATTTTGAACTTCGTGGATTAGTCTGCGGGCCGCACAAAATTGTTCGGCGGGCCGCGAGTTTGAGACCCCTGTTCTAGAGCAAGGGCATTTTTCTCCTTGGATCCAAACAGCGATCGTCAGTTATCCAGAGGGGACAATCCCTGCTCCAGGCAGCGTGCTCCAGAGGGGATCCCTACCTGTTCCGCCCACACTTGATATTAGAATTTTGACTTCCATCGTCATAGTCATGATTCATATGTTTTAGACCCCTGTGGGAGAAACTACCCGTATTTCCCAAGTATAAGACACACCTTTTCCGAAAAATTTGGGGTCTAAAAATTGAATGCATTTTATACAGTATGAGTAGATTTTCATTTAAAAAGTGTGGCATTTCAAATGCCGTAGATGGAACTGAGGATGAGGAATACTAGACAGTGATTTGTTATCAGATACAGATGAGGATAAGTTAATGGATGGGAGTTTTGACAGTGATGAGGAATTGTATAAATTTTATGATGAATAAAACCTGAGTTCAATAACATTATGTAATACATTCTTTTTTTTTAAATTTCAGGCCTCAAAATTAAGGTGCGTCTTATACACGGGAGTGTCTTATACATGGGGAAATACGGTACTAATTTTCTCTCCAGTCTCTTCTTTAGTTGACCTAGAATTCTTATTTGTTTGCTTGGGCATATGATTGCCTTACATGAAGATAGCATTTCTCATCATCACTTGTGTGGCCATATGACTAAGTTTTGGTCAATGGAATGCACAGAGAAATGGTGTGTGCAACTTTTGGAAAGTCCTTTTTTGCTCTTTGCTTTTTATTTTTTCTGACTGGAATATACACGTGATGGGTGGAGCTTTGGCAGTCATCGTAGACCATGAACTGGAAACCGCTTAAAATATGAGACAATGGGATGGAAGGAACTTGGGTCCCGTACCTTCCTGGGACTATCTACCTCCAGACTTATTTTTCACAAGAGAACAAGAAATTTCTATCTTATTTAAGCCATAGTTATCTTGTTGTTTTTTTTTAACCTAATGTAGTTAAACCTAATATGAATTGAAATAGCTTCCCTCTTAAAATAAGCATTGATGTGGATTTATGCATTTAGATCTTTGTAAAGTGCCTAATATCTGTCCAATATGCTTCCTTCTCTTTAAATTCACTAGAGTTAAGTTATCTTGTTTTGAGCCTTGAGCCCTGGCTGATAATGTCTGTCTCTAAGTTCTGCCCTTGGGTCTGCAAACAGGGTATGCCGATGCTTTTAGGGTTAAAATGCCCGTTCAAACAAAGCTAGTATAAGTGTACCACAGAGAAGTCTGAACTCTCTTGGGAATTTGGAGATTATTTTTACTAAGGTGTACTCTACCCTTTTTTCCTGTGGGTTTGAGAACATGCTGTGCTTTCCTAGGGCCCATGAACCCCTCAGCAGCACTGGAGGTGAGAGCGGGTTCTCACTGCAGGGCACTCTGAGTGGGGCCACGGAGAGGGAGCAGCCCCTGCCTTTCCTTCCAGCTTCGCCCGCTGCCCCTGCCTCAGACTTTGGAGTCCAGGATCACCTACCTCCTCAGAGCAGGCTGTGCAGCTATGCTATCCCCAGTGCTTAGGTGGCCTTTTCAGAACTGCCCATGTTTTCTTCCCTGGGCACCGCGGGCACCTCCCTGCTCACCGCAGAGCCCTGCACAGGCTGTGGGACGTAAGGGTCAGAGAGCCCCTTCCTTTAACCAGACTCCAGCCGTACCACGTGCCAGGTGCTGCCTGGGGCCTCCGGCCAGGTGGGACAGGATGCCGGGCAGGCCCTTCATAGGCCTTTCTTATGTCTGGTGCGAGTGTGTATGTGTGTGTGTGTTGGGGATGAAGTTAATTTACAGTAATCTTTCTTGTAACCAAAAGGTAACCCATCCAGCAACTGCAGGACTGAAAACCAATCCTCTATTTTCGGCACAAATCAATGAAGTAGAAGGGGATTTTCCAGCTGCCATTTCATCTCTTTTTTCTTTTCAGTTTTCTCTCTTCTCTAACTTGTGCCTTGTGTTGCTCTCTTCTGTTCTCCAAGGACTAAGGGAGGCTCAATCCTCAGCGTTTGGCTTCTGGGATGCCAGGACGGCAGGTGGATCAGTGGCCCTGGGCGCCTACACTGCCTTCTGTAATTCCCATTTTGGACAAGAAGTAGACACACCTGGCCTGCCAGGCTCACATCTGGTTCATCCCGCGGAAGCCGAAGTGGCTGAGAGTCCAGTTGTTCTTACGATGTTTGGTTTTAGACAATTCAGTTTTTCAGAGAGTAGGGCACATCTGTGGGCCCACTCAGACGCCGAGTCACCGGTGATGGCGGGGGGATGGGCCACCAGGGCTGTGGAGGGCCGGGGAAGGCCCGTTTGGTTTCACAGGGCCCCGCTCGGATTTAGGAGGGGCCCAGAAGAGAACCAGATTTCGCTCCCCGGTACCCCACCCAGCGGCTGGTTTGGTGCAGACAGGGGGATACCATCGCCACATTCAAAGCCCAAACTGTGAAAGAAACACAGGTTGGGAGCCAGACAGATCCGGTTTTCAATACGAATCTACCCCTGTGATGGTGGGCAAGTGTTTCGGAGCTTTGGGGTCCTCACCTGTGACATTTTAAAATGGTGATTACGCTGCTTTCCCAGGCTGGAGTTTAGCGCGAAGGCGAGGACCCGGCACCGGGCGTCCCAGAGGGAGGCGGAGCCAGAGGCCGGAGCGGGCGTTTTCGTGCTGCCCCAACCCTCCTGCAGCCCGGAGGCTGGGCTGCAGGGGCCGGGCGCACGGTGAGGCGGCAAGCTGGGGCACTGGCTGGAGGCCTTTTGTCCAGGATAGGCTTGTCTGGGACCAGGTTCCCAGTCCGGTGCTCTGTTTATCCCAGACTGGGCACAAGAGAGAGGAAGGGAGAAGTCGGGGAGAGGCAGTGCACGCTTCCCCTGGAGGACCCAAGGTGGCTGGTAGGAGTGGCCTCCCTACCTGGCACTGGAGACCACAGATGACCGACTGCTATCAATCCATGTTGCCTGCACACTCTCCTCTGTGTGTGGACTCATATGTGCCCAGGAACCTTAGACTCATGACCTGGTAGGTTGCCATCCAACCTAACGACATCATTGATTTTTTTTTTTTCAGCTTTGCTCATTTTTAGTACTTAGTTTAACATGTATCACTATACAGAAAATAATATAACAATTGTCATTTAACCATATTAACATTCACCATATACATGTTTTTAGGTTTCTGTTTTTAAAAAAAGAAATAAAACATTCTTTCTAAAGTTTGTCCCTTCTTCCCAGTCCTGCTGTCATCGTCCCAGAAGTAAATGTTATCTTGAAGCTGGTGGTTAGCCTTCCCAGGCATAACTTAGTAGTACCTTTATGACATACTACAGTATTGCTTTGTGAGTTTTTACGTGATTGAAATTGTATAATACTTTACAAACCTATTTACAATTTGCTTTTTTACCCACTCTATTTTTTATGACACATCTGTGACACTATTTGTAGCTCTGAATCATTTCTTTCAATGGCTGGATGGCATTTTATCTCATTAATACAATGTGGTTTATTTGGCCATTTCCCTGTTCATGGACAACTTGTTTCCAATTTTCGATAGTACAAAAAAAAGGGGGGGCCCATGGAAGTGAAATTGATGGATTCTGCTCCATGACAGTTTCAACTTTACTAGGAATAGTCAAATTATTCTCTTAATTCTCTCATTTACATCACCACAAGCAATGGCAATAAGTATTTGTTTCCTCAGGATCTTGCCATCACTGGGTATTATCAGATTTGTTTTCCTAAATAAAATGTAGCAACACTGGTTTGTTAATTACAACCACCTCCCTCATCTAGCCCCATGGTACCTATCATATTGTAGTATAGTCATTTGAGTTAGTCAACCCCATGGACCACTCATTTGTGACAAAGGTTTCTGATCATTCCTTTTTGTGTCACCCAGCATGGTGAATGGCAACATGCACACAGTAACTGTTCTGTACATGTATGGTGGCTTCAACCTAAAGAATGAAGAGATCAAAGAACAGAATGGTTAGGGAAGATTTAGTCTAGGAGTAGAAACAAGATTGGTCAAAGAACCAAAGCCTTCAAACACTCCTGAAGAGAGTCAACCAATGGGACCATTTTGGAAGACACTTGACAGTATCTGCTAAAGTTGTGTATGCCTTATGACCTGTTAATTCCACTCCCAATAGAGATGTGTGCATATGGGCACTAAAAAGCATGCCCTGGACTGTTCTCAGCAGCGCTATTTTAAAAGCTCCAAACTGGCAACTGCCCAAATGCTGACTCAGAGTAGAATAGTGAAATATTGATGGGAATGAATGCTCTGTAGCTGCATGTAGCAGTACGGAAGACCCATGTAATGTGATGTTGAGCAAAAGATGCCGAACCTCAAGGAGCACATGTGGTATGACTCCATTAACTTGAAGATCAAAATCATGCAAAACTAATCTAGTGTAGAAATTGTGATGCTTTTGTAGGAAGTGGGTACTGACTGCAAAAAGGTACAGGAGTGCTGAAAACGTTTTATTTATCTTGTATTGAGGTAAAAGGTACATATGATGAAATTCAATTCAATTTTTTTATTTTTTTGTATTTTTCTGAAGTTGGAATCGGGAAGGCAGTCAGACAGACTCCCGCATGCGCCCAACTGGGATCCACCTGGCATGCCCACCAGGGGGCGATGCTCTGCCCATCTGGGGTGTTGCTCTGTTGCAACCAGAGCCATTCTAGCACCTGAGGCAGAGGCCATAGAGCCATCCCCAGCACCCGGGCCAACTTTCTCCAATGGAGTCTTGTCTGCGGGAGGGGAAGAGAGAGACAGAGAGGAAGGAGAGGGGGAGGGGTGGAGAAGCAGATGGGCGCTTCTCCTGTGTGCCTTGGCCGGGAATCGAACCCGGGACTCCTGCATGCCAGGCTGATGCTCTACCACTGAGGCAACTGGCCAGGGCCAGAAATTCAATTTTTTAAGTGCACAATTCAATGAATTTTTTTCTTCTTGTCCAAGTGAGAAGAGGGGAGATAGAGAGACAGACTCTTGCATGGACCCCAGCTAGGATCTACCTGGCAACCTCCATCTGGGGCTGATGCTCTGTCCATCTTGGGCCATGCTCACAACTGAGCTATTTTTAGCACCTGAGGTAGAGGCTCCACAGAGCCATCCTTAGTGCCTGGGCCCGATACACTTGAACCAATCAAGCCATAGCTGTAGGAGAAGAAGGGAGAGAGAAAGAGAAGGGGGAAAGGGAGGGGTGGAGAAGCAAATGGGCGCTTCTCCTATGTGCCCTGGCCGGGAATCGAACCCGGGTCCCCGCACGCCAGGCCAACGCTCCACCGCTGAGCCAACCGGCCAGGGCAGCTGTTTCCTTTTAAACAGTCTTATCAGTGCTTGCCAGAGCAGCGTTCTGCCACCACAGGATTTAGCATTCCAAAGTCCACACCAAAGACTTGTCTCAGGACAACAGTCTAATTTCTGGCCGTTTTCCTAAAGGGGGGGGGCAATAAAAGAGGGCACAGATAGATGAAGTAAAATGGCACGTTTAGCGGTATTAAATTTTAAAGTGGTCCTTAATATCTGCTACCATTCTCTTTCACTAAGGAATTAAAAGTGTACTTCATTTAGGCTGTTCTCTTCCATGGCCAATAAAATATTTAGCTATGACCTTTGTGAAAAATAAACTTAGCTGCATAGAAAAAAAAAATCTTTTTTATTTTTTAAAAGCCAGGCTTGAAATTTTTATATCCTTTGAGTCATATCCTCGAAGCAATTGGCTGATTAATTCAAGAAATGTTTCTTTCCCAATTCAAACATGACATTTTGAAAATCATCCATGAAGTACATGCTCCAAGAATGAAAGGCTTTTCTGTGTCATTTAAAAGACTTTTTTTTTTTCCATTTTGAAGGCAATTATGAATATCTATAAGGGCACATTTATTACTCCCAGAACAGATAGAAAATTAGCAAAGTCATAAAAATCTTATCCAGCTCTGCTATTGCAGCTGTGTTTCAACTGTTCCTCCCACCTCCAATTTCCTTGTTGTTAAAATGTCTAAGGATGATGCTATTTTTGCCATTACAGTCAAGGAGGGGTCGTCAAACTTTTTGTAAAAACCGCCCACTTTTGCAGTGCTGGTCAACCTGGTCCCTACCGTGCAACCAACAGCGCGGTGATTGGCCCATCATGAAAGCTGGAACGCCCACTAGTGGGCGGTAGGGACCAGGTCTACCAGCACTGCAAAAGTGGGCGGTTTTTATAAAAAGTTTGACGACCCCTGGAAGGTGCTGGTCTATATGCATTGGCTTTCCAAATCTCTACATAGAGATCTAAGAAGAAAAAAAAGTCTGTATCTAAGCTTTGTTCTTCTGGTTCTGGTGGGTTCCACAAAGAGTTGCTAGTCCCATAAATTTGTTCCTGGAAAATGTCTTACCTTATGATCCTAGAGGAGAATGTTCCTCTTCTAATCCCATACAGTAAACCAATACTGAACTTCAGAAAAACAACTGGCTGTATGCTTTCTGCCCTAATTGACACTACTGTATTCGGGGTCTGGACACATGGATGCATGTTTCTGTGTCTACCCACCCAGTAATTACTGAGGCAAGCCTTTAATTAGTATGAAATTGTGCAGGCATAATGGTGACGACCCACACAGTTTTCCATTGGAAATTGTAAATGGATGACAAAGAGAGAAGCCCATCCCTTCTCTTCGCCACACATACTTCCCGAGAAGCTTTTCTGTGAGTCTCCGTACGTCAGGCCGGAATCACTGCTCATGGGGGTGTTGCTCACTGCGGCTCAAAGTGTGGGCAGTAGAGCGGGACTGGTCTGTAGTCAGCAAAAATCAGAAAAGATGTTTAGAAATTTTTAGAGGTGTTTGACAGAGTTATTTTCTATCTGTTGAACTTACTCATAAAGACTGGGGGGTTATTGATTTTTTTTTTTTTTTTTTTTAGTAAAAACACAATGGTACTGAAATTTAATAGAAATCTTATCTTTGGTCAGAATGAGATTCAAGTGACTTTTTTTAGTAGAACTATCACCAGTAGAACCTTATCTCCACATGAGCATAATGACAATAATAATAAGCTTATATCTGAATAGTGCTTAATAAATATTAAAGCATGAAGTGCTGTCTTGGTTTGGAACCTTCCAAAAGCCAATCCGGAGAGAAGGCTCCGAGCAAGTAGCTCATTTGGGAGAGGCAGCCATGAGCAGCAGCAGGGAAGTGGAAATGAAAGACAAGAATGGGAAGGAATCCAGTAAATGGTGGTTTAGCAAGCAGGTGACCGTGCACAACTGGAGTTCAAACCCACTGGGAGCTCTGGGAAAGG